>NW_027142368.1:447854-973116 GCF_026170545.1 Melanerpes formicivorus | reverse complement strand
CAACACATTCCAGGGTTTCACCACTCTCATGGTGAAGAACCTCCTCCTCACATCTAGCCTCAATCTCCCCACCTCCAGCTTCATTCCATTCCCCTTAGTCCTATCACTGCCTGAGATCTTGAGCAGTCCCTCCCCAGCCTTCCTGTAGGCCCCCTTCAGATACTGGAAGGCCACAATGAGGTCACCTCGGAGCCTTCTCTTCTGCAGGACTGAACAGCCCCAACTCCTTCAGTCTGTCCTCATAGGAGAGGTGATCCAGCCCTCTGATCATCCTTGTGGCCCTTCTCTGGACACGTTCCAGCACCTCCACATCCCTCTTGTAATAGGGGCTCCAGAACTGGACACAGTACTCCAGGTGGGCAGGATGTCCCTGCTGAGTGCAGAGGGGTTGGGCTGGAGGAGCTTTGGAGGTCCCTTCCAACCCAGAGCACTCTGTGATGCTGTGAGAACAGGAGAAAAGATATCAGGGTGCTCCAGAACACCCTGCAGGGAGTGGGGGGTAAGGGGCTGAGTGTGCCATGAAGCCCTGGTAGACTTGTCATCTTTGATGGCTTCTTTACAACATTTCACTGTATTATGCATTGAAAGCTGTGGACATGCCTGGAAAACAAACACAAAAGATGAAACTGCCTTCACTGGAGCATCAGTTTCTATTGCCACCAGAAGCCAACAGTGACAAACAGCTTCAAGCTGCTTATTAATTTTGCCCTCTCTTCAGTCACCTGGCAATGACAAGCCCATTCAGCTGAGACATTCTGATTTCCCTCTTGCTTTTACCTTTCTCTAGCTGTCTACTGTGGGTATTACAACTCTCATGCCAAAGCAGCAGCTGGGGATGCTTATTCCTCTGACTACGACAAGGAGAACTGCACCTGGCACTACAGGCCTTGTAACTGCCCAAATCAGAGCTTCAAATATGTCAACATTGAAGGTAAGGAGCTCTGCTGGTAAGGAGCTGTGCTGGTCTCAGCCAGGAGACAGAAACACTGCCATTCTTTCCAGGGACTGCTTTCTAAATCACTCCTACTGCAGTTAAATGATGGTCTTTTAATCACTGTCAATCTGAAGCAGCTCTGCTGGTCTTTACCTTCCTCCTGCAGTCAGCTCAGTGCCTCTGCTGCATCCAGCTTCATACTGAGCTCAGCCTGTCTTGGAAAGGAATCCCCTGACTTGCTCCTAATCAAAACAATAGACTGTAATAGAAAACATGTGGAGAGAGCAGTAAATATTCTTATTAGACTAATGGGTGGAGTTGGAGAAACCCATAAAACTGCTAGAGGCATGTGCTTAGGCAGCACAGGAGGTTCCACCTCACCATGAGGAGGAACTGCTTCATTGTGAGGGTCACAGAGCCCTGCAGCAGGCTGCCCAGAGAGGTTGTGGAGTCTCCTTTGCTGGAGGACCTTCAAACCCTGTCTGGATGCGTTCCTGTGTGACCTGTGCTGGATTCTGTGCTCCTGCTCTGGCAGGGGGGTTGGAGTTGAGGATCTCCAGAGGTCCCTTCCAACCCCTAACATCCTGTGAGCCTGTGATCGCTTTGCCTGTTACATAGGCACCCTCTGTGGCCCCCCTTCTTCAAGCCTGAAAAGCTTACCTGAACAGATGACCTTGCAGCCACTACAGTCCTGTAGGAAGAGAAATGTGAGGAATTAGATCCTAAAAAGTAAAAATCAAATGAGAAATGTAACCCAAACTTTTCCTCTCCTTTCTGCAGGCTGCTACAACTGCTCTCATGATGAGTACTATGACTATGAGAAGGAAAGCTGCATGCCCTGTGGTAAGCACTGCCCCATGCACTCAGTCTCTCAATCTGCAGTCAGTGAAAACAATCCCAGGACAGGTTGCCCAAAGAGGCTCCAACCCTGGAAGTGTTCAAAGCCAGGTTGGATGGGGCCTTGAGCCCCCTGAGATAGCAGGAGGTGTCCCTGCTCAGGGCAGAGGGGTTGGAACCGGATGATCTCTAAGGTCCCTTCCAACCTAAAGCATTCTGTGGTTCTATGATTTGAGTGTTGTCAAAGGTGGTTCTTTTCCTAGTACCTCTGAATGAACAAAGAAACTTCACCCACTTTCCCTCAGAATAACCTCATTACTGTGCTGCAGTGCAGCTGCAACTGGTAAATAAAGGAATGAAGAGAACTCATTAAAAGAAGGATTAGGGTAGGGAATGCTGGATGAGCCTGGCTGATCTGAGTCACCAACAGGAAAAGTTCTGTTCAGTGTAGATGTGAGAACTCATCCAGACATGAATTGAACAGAATAGAATAGAATAGAATAGAATAGAATAGAATAGAATAGAATAGAATAGAATAGAATAGATCAGACCAGGTTGGAAGAGACCTTCAAGATCATCAAGTCCAACCTATCAACCAATCCAACACCACCTAAGCAACTAACCCATGGCACCAAGCACCCTATCAAGTCTCCTCCTGAACACCTCCAGTGATGATGACTCCACCACCTCCCTGGGCAGCACATTCCAATGGGCAATCACTCTCTCTGTGTAGAACTTCTTCCTGACATCCAGCCTAAACCTCCCCTGGTGCAGTCTGAGACTGTGTCCTCTTCTTCTGGTGCTGGTTGCCTGGGAGAAGAGACCAACCCCTTCCCAGCCACAACCACCCCTCAGGTAGTTGTAGAGGGCAATGAGGTCTCCCCTGAGCCTCCTCTTCTCCAGGCTAAGCAACCCCAGCTCCCTCAGACTCTCCTCACAGGGCTGTGCTCCAAACCCCTCCCCAGCTTTCTTGCCCTTCTCTGGACACCTTCCAGCAGCTCAACATCTTTCCTAACCTGAGGAGCCCAGAACTGGACACAGGACTCAAGGTGTGGCCTAACCAGTGCAGTGTACAGGGGCACAATGACCTCCCTGCTCCTGCTGGCCACACTCTTCCTGATGCAGGCCAGGATGCCATTGGCCTTCTTGGCTGCCTGGGCACACTGATGGCTCCTGTTCAGCCTACTATCAACCAGTACCCCCCAGGTCCCTTTCTGTCTGGCTGCTCTCAGCCACTGACCCCAGCCTGTAGCACTGCCTGGGATTGCTGTGGCCAAAGAAGTGAGGTGCCCTTCAGCATAGCAACCATTAGAAACACAGCAACAGCTTCCTTGTGTTCATGATGATTGCTATGAGATGTGTTGAGTTCCTCATCATTATCAGCATTGTTTTGGTCCCAAATCTAAATCACAGCACCATATAGAGTAGAGTAGAGCAGAGTAGACCAGACCAGGTTGGAAGAGAGCAGCTCCTTGGAATGTGAAGTTTCCCACTGGAATATCTAATATTAAGCATTTCCAGGAATATCTCACTAATTCACAGAGTCCTTTGAGTCCACTCTGAGATTTGTCATATTTGGGACATTCTAATATGCTTCCATTCACCAACTTAGCCTCTTCTGCCTTTGCTCAACAGGACAGGAAGTCACTACTACCGCACCTGAAACATCTCTACCTATAACAGGTGAGTTTCTGTAGCTGTCCAAACTAGTGCTTCACTCACTGATGCATGTCCTGATACATGTTGATGAGGTAAGGACTATCACAGAATCACCAAGGTTGGAAGAGATCTCAGAGATCATCAAGTCCAACCTCTCACCCAACACCTCCTCACAACTAAACTATGGCTCCAAGTGCCACATCCAATCCCCTCTTGAACACCTCCAGGGATGGGGACTCCACCACCTCCCTGGGCAGCACATCCCAATGGCTAACAACTCTCTCTGGGAAGAACTTTCTCCTCACCTCCAGACCAAACCTCCCCTGGCACAGCTTGAGACTGTGTCCTCTTGTTCTGGTGCTGGCTGCCTGGGAGAAGAGCCCAACCCCCTCCTGGCTCCAACCTCCCTTCAGGGAGTTGGAGAGAGCAATGAGGTCTCCCCTGAGCCTCCTCTTCTCCAGGCTAAGCAACCCCAGCTCCCTCAGCCTCTCCTCACAGACCCCTCCCCAGCTTTGTTGCCCTTCTCTGGACACCTTCCCAAGTCCCAATGTCCTTCTTAAACTGAGGGGCCCAGAACTGGACACAGGACTCCAGGTGTGGCCTTTGCTTGACAGAGTTAACACCACCAGTTTCCCAGACATAAGGGGCAATGATGAACAATAACTCAGCATCCTAATTACCACAGACTCTTCCCCAGAAATATTTGCTAGGCTTGCAGATGATGCCTAGCTCAGTGGTGTGGTTGACAAACCTGAGGGCTGAGATGTCATCCAGAGGGCCCTGGGCAAGCTGGAGAAGTGGCCCCATGTGAAACTCATCAAGTTCAACAGGGTCAAGTGCAAGGTCCTGCACCTGGGTCAGGGCAAGGCCTGGCACCAGTCTGTGGAGAAGGACTTGGGAGGTGCTGAGGGGGTACAAAGCTGGACAGGAGCCAGCACCAAGCACTGCCAGCCCAGCCCCAGCCTGTCCTGGGCTGATCCCCAGCAGTGTGGGCAGCAGGGGCAGGGAGGGGATTCTGCCCCTCTGCTGTGCTCTGCTCAGAACCCCCCTGCAGTGCTGGGGCAGCTCTGGAGCCCTCAGCACAGACAGGGAGCTGTTAGAGCAGGGCTAGAGGAGGCCACAGCAGCACTGGCAGGGCTGGAAGCCCTCTGCTGTGAGGCCAGGCTGAGAGAGTTGGGTTGGGAAGGTGGGAGAGGAGAAGGCTGCAGGAGACCTTCTGGTGGGCTGCCAGCATTTAAAGGGGCTGAGAAGAAAGCTGGAGACAGTTTTGATCAAGGCCTGTGGTGACAGGACAAGGGCTGACGGTTTGAACTAAACCAGGGAGGTTCAGAATAAAGAGAAGGAAGAAATGTTTGACACTGAGGCTGGTGAGAGCCTGGCCCAAGGGCTGCCCCATGTGTGGAACCACTCTGAGTCAGGTGGGCTGGGGCTCTGAGCAGCCTGCTCTAGTTGCAGTTGATCCTGCTGACTGCAGGGGTTTGGATTAGATGACCTTTAAAGGTCCCTCTGCCCCCAAAGCAGTCTGGAGTTTTGTGATGTACAAAATCCCACAAAAATACCTGCACAGCTCTCTGTGCTGCCTGGCTGTGGAGCTTTGACCCTTTAAGAAGGTCTTCATGGAAAGAGGACACACTCTTAAGCTGTGCCAGGGGAAGTTCAGGCTGGAGGTGAGGAGAAAGTTCTTCACTGAGAGAGTTGTTAGCCATTGGAATGTGCTGCCCAGGGAGGTGGTGGAGTCCCCATCCCTGGAGAAGCAAAGGCTGAGAGCCCTGGGGCTGAGAGCCTGCAGCAGAGCAGCCCCAGAGGGCAGCTGAGCAATGCTCAGCAAGAGCTAAAGGAGCTGTGGGGGCAAGAGGCTGGGGCCAGACTCTGCTCAGTGGTGCCCAGGGACAGAACCAGGGGCAATGGGCACAAACTGGAAGCCAGAAGGCTCCACCTAAACATTGCAAACATAGGAAAGCCTCATGAGAGGCCTTGAGCACAGCCCTGTGAGGAGAGGCTGAGGCAGATGGGGTTGCTTAGCCTGGAGAAGAGGAGGCTCAGGGGAGACCTTCTTGCTCTCTACAACTACCTGAAGGGAGGTTGTAGCCAGGTGGGGGTTGGTCTCTTCTTCCAGGCACCCAGCACCAGAACAAGAGGACACAGTCTCAAGCTGCACCAGGGGAAGTTTAGGCTGGAGGTGAGGAGAAAGTTCTTCACTGAGAGAATCATTCACCATGGGAATGTGCTGCCCAGGGAGGTGGTGGAGTCCCCATCCCTGGAGGTGTTCCAGAGGGGATTGGATGTGGCACTTGGTGCCATGGTTTAGTCATGAGGTGTTGGGTGCCAGGTGGGACTTGATGATCTCTGAGCTCTCTTCCAACCTTGGTGATACTGTGAGATGTTTGGCTGAATCTACCACCCAGCTTCATCTAGGAAAGGGATCTACATAGACTGCTCCTAAATTTGTTGGAAATTCCATTAATTTCCCTGAAGACAGATGGTACAGGGGGGGAGAAAAAATGTTGCACTGTGGGCTGTGTGAATAATAAAATACAACTCTACCTCTGCTGCTCTGCACAAGCAATGGTGTCACAGCCACTGCCAAGTGATAAGGGAGGATGTGCAAAGCTCCTGCAAGAATTCCTCTTTAAGGTGGTCTCTGCACATAGCAGCAAGGACTACATGGAGAACAGCTCTCAGATGCTGGATCTGAAAGGTAGCAAGGTGCAATAGTAGCTCCTGCTAAGAGTTATTGAGATTGGTTTGACTCTACAAAATAACCAGCTCAGTTAGGAGCTCTAAGTAGGGTATCAAGAACTCTTTCCTACCTGTGGAGAAGGACCTGGGAGTCCTGCTGCACAACAAGCTCTGCATGGCTCAGCAATGTGCCCTGGGGGCCAAAAAGGCCAATTGGATCCTGGGGGGGTGTTCAGAGGAGTGTGTCCAGCAGGGAGGTTCTCCTCCCTCTCTACTCTGCCCTGGGGAGGCCTCACCTGGATATTGCATCCAGCTCTGGGCTCCCCAGCTCAGGAGGGACAGGGATCTGCTGGGGAGAGTCCAAGGGAGGGCTGCAAGGATGCTGAAGGGACTGCAGCACTGCCTGGGGAGGAGAGGCTGAGAGCCCTGGGGCTGTTCAGTCTGGAGAGGAGAAGACTGAGAGGGGATTGAATAAATGTCTGTAAAGATCTGAGGGCTGGGGGTAAGAAGGGAGGGGACAGACTATGCTCAGTTGCACCCTGGGATAGGCCAAGGGGCAATGGATATAAACTCCAGCACAGGAGGTTCCACCTCAACATGAGGAGGAACTTCTTCACTGTGAGGGTCACAGAGCCCTGGAGCAGGCTGCCCAGAGAGGTTGTGGAGTCTCCTCCTCTGGAGACTTCCAAGACTCCTCTGGATGCATTCCTGTGTGCCCTGTGCTGGATTCTATGCTCCTGCTCTGTCAGGGGGTTGGACTTGATGATGTCTGGAGGTCCCTTCCTAACATCCTGTGAGCCTGTGATCCTTTAACCTTGACTGGTTTTTTTCTCTCTTAGTAACACCTGTGCAGCCTGAAGAAACAGAAAGCTCTACCACAGAAAGTTCCCTGCCAACAGCACCCAGTATTCCTTCTTCTGCAGTCACTACATCAGCTGAGAGCACAAATCCAGCCATAACCTCAAAAACCACAGTTCCAAGAACTTCACCAGCATCACCTCTTGTCACTACCAATCCCACAACTGGTAGGTCTCTAGTGTTACTCTCTGAAATAAATAACAGCAAACCCCCACTCCACACAGAGTTGAGACCTCACTCTGCTAGGAAAGCACTGCAAGATGCCTCAACACCCAAGCATAAGGCTCCAAACCATGAAGCAGACAAAGCATGGCTCCAGAAAGGGAGCTGGTAAAGCAGAAGTGTTCAGAAGTGTAGATTAAAAGTGTGTGGGAAGAGAAAGAGCACAGACAGCAGGTTAAAAATACAACCAAAAATCACTTGTGTGACTCAGCTGAGAGCACCAGAAGTTCTATAAGCTAAGCAGTGAGCCTCCTCAGCTCCTCTTGGCTTTATTAGCTCAGCTTCAGGCACAACAAGATCAGTTCTGCAGCTACAGCCAAGGAGCACCAGGTCTATTTAAGGCACCTGGCCAGGCTGGGTCCATGGGCTGAGATCAGTAGCATGGGGTTTAACAAAGCCAGCACCAGGTCCTGCAGCTGGGTCACAACAACCCCATGAAAGCTCCAGGCTTGGGCTGGAAAGTTGCCCAGCAGTAAAGGACCTGGGGGTGTTGGTTAACAGCTGCTGAACATGAGCCAGTGTGTGCCCAGGTGGTCAAGAAGGCCACCAGCAGCCCGGCCTGGATCAGCAGTGGTGTGGGCAGCAGGAGCAGGGAACTGATCATGCTCCTATGCTGGGCACTGGTGAGGTCTCACCTTGAGTACTGGGTTCAGTTTTTGGCCCCTCACTCCAAGGACATTGAGGGGCTGGATCCAGTCCAGAGAAGGGCAACCAAGCTGGGCAAGGGTCTGAAGAACAGGGCTGGGGAGGAGCAGCTGAGGGAGCTGGGGTTGTGTAGCCTGGAGGTAAGGAAGCTGAGGGAGACCTCACTGCTCTCTACAGCTCCCTGAGAGGAGGCTGCAGTGAGGTGGGGGTTGGAGTCTTCTCCTTAGTCTCAGGTGATAGGAGGAGAGGAAATAGCCTTCAACTGTTCCAGGGTTAGGTTGGAGAGGAAGAAAAATGTCTTTGCTGCAAGAGAGGTCAGGGCCTGGCAGAGGCTGCCCAGGGAGGTGGTGGAGTCCCCATGCCTGGAGGCGTTCAAGAAATGTGTGACCATGGCACCTGGGGCCATGGTTTGCTGGCCATGGTGGGGTTGGGTTGGTGGTGGCACTGGATGACCTTAGAGGTCTTTTCCCACCTAAACAAACTCTCTGAGCCTGTGATGCCATTAAGCTTTGCACTGCCACTTACAGACAGCTGAACCTGTGGCTGATGGGGAAGCTGGGAACAGCCAAGGAAATTGTCAGTTGGGCAAAGCCCCTAAAGACTTCAGCCAACAAGTGACAACAAAGCCAAGGTTTTAGAAAGAGAAAATGGAATAAAGTAATCCAACAGAGGGCAAAGAGAGCAACAGGGGACAGGAGAAAACAAATGTGGAGAGAGAACAAACTGGCAAACTCCTGAGAAGATGATACAGAACAATCAGCACAGGAAACACAAGATCAAGGGTGAAAGCTGAGTCCCTGGGCTGTGGGTGGCTTCTTCATCACTCACCTAGGCTTAATGAACCAATCCATTGACTCCTCACAATCTGTTCTTTGCCTTTGCTCCACAAGAACAAACAACCTCAGTTCTGCACACAGCAAGCGTGGCTACAACCACCACTCCCCCTGCCACAAGCACCTCAACTGAAAGAACCACAACCCCCACACCCAAGCCTACAGCTCCTGCCACATCAGCTCCTGCTGCAACAGGGACAGAACAAGGGAGGTTCCCCACCTCAGCCTTCAAGACCACCATCCAAAAGGAAACAACCACCTCAATACCTACCCAAAGCACATCTCAGCTCACAGCTTCCAGCAAGCCTCACCTAACAACAGGAGGTAAATATCACTTCCTGATATCTGCCAGGTGATGCCAGCACTCACAAGACACAGGCCAATGTGTTGCTTATAAAACCCCAAGCAACTCTTCTTAGTTGTCTGACAATTAGAGAGACAGGGATCCACCAAGGAGAGGCCAGAGGAGGCTGCAGAGGGGCCTGGAGCAGCTCTGGGAGCAGCAAAGGCTGAGAGCCCTGGGGCTGAGAGCCTGCAGCAGAGCAGCCCCAGAGGGCAGCTGAGCAATGCTCAGCAAGAGCTAAAGGAGCTGTGGGGGCAAGAGGCTGGGGCCAGACTCTGCTCAGTGGTGCCCAGGGACAGAACCAGGGGCAATGGGCACAGACTGGAAGCCAGAAGGCTCCACCTAAACATTGCAAACAGATAGGAAAGCCTCATGAGAGGCCTTGAGCACAGCCCTGTGAGGAGAGGCTGAGGGAGCTGGGGTTGCTTAGCCTGGAGAAGAGGAGGCTCAGGGGAGACCTCATTGCTGTCTACAACTACCTGAAGGGAGGTTGTAGCCAGGAGAGGGTTGGTCTCTTCTCCCAGGCAGCCAGCACCAGAACAAGAGGACACAGTCTCAAGCTGTGCCAGGGGAGGTTTGGTGTGGAGGTGAGGAGAAAGTTCTTCCCAGAGACAGTTGTTAGGCATTGGGATGTGCTGCCCAGGGAGGTGGTGGAGTCTCCATCCCTGGAGGTGTTCAAGAGGGGATTGGATGTGGCACTTGGTGCCATGGCTTAGTCATGAGGTCTGTGGTGACAGGTTGGACTCGATGATCTCAGAGGTCTCTTCCAACCTTGGTGATTCTGTGAAAGGACCTGGATAACTGAAGAGGTGTTATAAAGATGGCAATTTCTGTGGCTTGCCAGCAGAGTAAGCATCTAAAAGCTAATTATCACCTTAAACCTAACATTTCTCTTCAACACATCCTCCAAACCCAGGCAAAATCTCTCTGTGCTTCAAAGGCAGCTGCTGAAAAGCCCCAGGTGGCAGGATGTGTGTTCCCCCTGGGCACTGTAACCAAGTCTCCCCAAAATAGGTATTCAAAGCAGGAAATCACCCCTCAGGGTGCTCCACATGCCAACAAGGAGAGTCTGCTGGAGGCTGCAGGACAATGTGAGGAGCCAGGCTAGCAGCTGGCACCTGGGACAGCGTGCAGGGGGCAGTCTCCTGTGGTGGGCAGGCAGATCTGCACTGCCTCCAAGCCCATGCAGCTCCCACACAGTGCTGCTGGGCTGCACATGTCTGGGGCTTCTTGTGGCAGCAATGAAAGCTTCCTCTGAAGAAGTATCACAGCCCACTTGCAAACCTCACCAGCTCCCAGCCATTGCTAGCTTTAACAACCCCAGCAGCTCCCAGCCATTGCTAACATCCTTTCTTCCTCACTTCACAGAGAGTGAGGGAACCCAGCCAACCACTCTGCACCAGCAGGCCTCAGCAGGTGAGTGACAGGAAGCTGCAAGATGCTCCTGAGCTAAGATTCTGCTTCACTTAGCCCAGCCAGGAGATGCTCTTGCCCAGTCTGGAATGCCTTGGAGGGGAGGCCTGCACACCAGAGAGGCTCTGCTTGCCTCAGGAGCTCCAGGAGGAGGCAGAGGCTGCTGGATTGTCAGAGGGCACCCTTCAGGCCCAGTTCTTAGCCTGTATTTTTTTTGTTCTTCCCTCCTGCCCAGCAAGACTCACTGGGGTCCAGTCCTGCAGTTCTTCCCCCACCACACCATGGAGTTTCTGGCTGGGAATTGCCTTCTGGGTAGAGTCCAAGGGCAGGAGATTGAACACATCCAAGTGCCAGGTGCTGCACATTGGCCACAGCAACCCCAGGCAGTGCTACAGGCTGGGGGCAGTGGCTGAGAGCAGCCAGGCAGAAAGGGACCTGGGGGTGCTGGTTGATGGTAGGCTGAACATGAGCCTGCAGTGTGCCCAGGCAGCCAGGAGGGCCAATGGCATCCTGGCCTGCATCAGGAAGAGTGTGGCCAGCAGGAGCAGGGAGGTCATTCTGCCCCTGTACACTGCACTGGTTAGGCCACACCTTGAGTCCTGTGTCCAGTTCTGGGCTCCTCAGGTTAGGAAGGAGGTTGACTTGCTGGAAGGTGTCCAGAGAAGGGCAAGGAAGTTCGTGAGGGGCTTGGAACACAGCCCTGTGAGGAGAGGCTGAGAGAGCTGGGGTTGCTTAGCCTGGAGAAGAGGAGGCTCAGGGGAGACCTTCTTGCTCTCTCCAACTCCCTGCAGGGAGGTTATAGACAGGCAGAGGTTGGGCTCTTCTCCCAGGCAGCCAGCACCAGAACAAGATGACACAGTCTCAGGCTGTGCCAGGGGAGGTTTAGGCTGGAGGTCAGGAGGAAGTTCTACACAGAGAGAGTTGTTAGCCATTGGAATGTGCTGCCCAGGGAGGTGGTGGAGTCCCCATCCCTGGAGGTGTTCAAGAGGAGACTTGATAGGGTGCTTGGTGCCATGGGTTAGTTGGTTGGGTGGACTTGATGATCTTGAAGGTCTCTTCCAACCTGGTGTATTCTCTTCCATTCTATTCTATTCTATTCTATTCTATTCTATTCTATTCTATTCTATTCTATTCTACTCTACTCTACTCTACTCTACTCTACTCTTCCTTTGCATTTTCCTCTTGCACTGCCACCCTCAATCAACTTCTGCTTTTCTCTCTTCAGTCACCCAAAGATCACCAACAGAGCCACAGCAGCAGCTCAGCACACAGAAGACCACCCCTGCCACATCCCCCAGCACCACTGGCCCTGTCAGCAGCACCACTGGCCCTGTCAGCAGCACCACTGGCCCAGTCAGCAGCACCACTGGCCCTGTCAGCAGCCCAGAAGTCCCACTGACAAGGATATCTCCAAGCCCTAGCTCTCTACCAGCCACCTCAGCCTCAACTTCCTCTTCCCCCTCCTCAACTGTGTCCTCAACATCATTGAGACCTGGTAAGGCTCCCTCTTGCCCTTCCCTGTTGCTCTGCCTGCTCCTTCCAGCTCCCTCCATTCTCTCCTGAGCAGCACATCCCACACAGGTTCCAGTTTTGGTACTGGCTCTCAGTTCCCGTTGCTCATACCTCAGGGCTCCTGGGATCCAGGCAGGCCCTAGGACTGCCCACCCAAGTGCCCTCCTTCCTTGTCATTTCAGGGCTTTGCCTGAGGGGCACAAGGCTGTCTCAGGGCACAGAGACCTGTGAGCTTCTCCCTTACAGCTGGCAGAGACAGGCTAACATGGGCAGCCTCTCCTTGCAGCAGGGCTCTGAGAATGAAGAGTGAGGGGAGCAGGAGGCAGTGAAACTGGGAACTGTCTCCAGTTTATACCTCAGGAGAGTTTTGGGTGACAGAGCACAAGGCATAGCCTCCATCCCAGGCATGCCCAGGCCCTGGCACACCCACAACAAGTGCAGGTCACCTCCTTGGCCAGTGCTGCCCCTGGGTGCAAGAGAGTCAGCAGTGGAGGGTTGGCAAGAAGGTGCACCCTCAGCTCCAGGCTGCAGCTCTCCCTTTCAGACCTCTTGGGCACCACATGCTCAGGCTGCCTTGTGCTGACCAGGACAACCTCCTCTGAGGAGATGCCACAACCTGCTTTGCCTAGAACCTTCCCAAGACTCAACCATTCTTTTCTCTCCTCCCTTTCTTTGTAGCAAGGGAGCCAACCAGAGCTCAGACTCCAACTAGTAAAGTAGTAACAGGTGAGTGCTCTGGTCAGGAGAGAGTGAGAGTCACCCATGGCCCATGGCTGAGCCCTCAGGAGCCTCAGCTCACCCATGGATGCTTTCCAACACAGTCTGCAGCAGGCAAAAGCAGGCTGACAGCCCCTGCAACCACACACCAAAACAGAAACCATGCCTTGCCTCTTAAGAGTTCCAGGAGGAACAGGGACAAACTGCCACAGAACATCCTTCCAAACCATCACCAGCCTGCAAATCAGAAGCAGCAGGATGGGATGGGATGGGCCAGGTGGGGGTGACAGCCCCACTTATTCACATCAAAGCCAATCAAAAGCAGTGGGAGTCAGATCTACCTTCCTTGGCCATACTGTAGCACAAAGCTTCTACCCCAGACCTGCCACAGCATACAGATCCTGGCACCACATCACCCTTGGCTGACCTCTGCTTTCCTCCTGCCAGCCTCCACCCAGGAAAGGACAACCAAGCCACAGCCTCTGCCACCTCTCACCACCCACAGCACCACCTCCAGCCCTGCTGCCAGCACCACCTCCAGCACCACTGTCTCCAGACAGGCAATCTCCACCAGCACCTCACAACTGCCTCTCACCAGGACAGCTCCAAGTCCCAGCTCTCCCTCTGCCCCCAGCAGCACTCTCAGCACCCTCCTCACCTCTCCCACCACTGCCACCCTCTCCTCCACAGCAGCCCCAAGCAGCAGCCCCCAGCCTACACCTACCACCCTCAGGCCCAAGGCCTCTTCCACAGCAACAACTGCTGCAACAGAGCCTCCTGCAGCAGAGTCCTCTGCAGCCTCCACAGCCAAAACCAGCCCAGTGCCATGGGCAGCTTCTTCTGCTTCCTCAGCTGTGTCCTCAGCATGGCCAAGCTCCTCACAGTCTGGTAAGGCTCCTCCTGCCCTTCCAGCTGCTTCTGCCTGCTCTTCCCAGCTCTCTCCCCTCCATCCTTCCTTCCTGTCTAGCAGCACAGGCAGCTCAGGCTCTTGTTGTGACTCCTGTTCCCTGCTCCCATTCATAGTATCAGTATCATAGAATCAGTCAGGGTTGGAAGGGAGCACAAGGATCATCCAGTTCCAACCCCCCTGCCATGGGCAGGGACACCCCACACTAGATCAACCTGGCCACAGCCTCAGCCAGCCTGGCTGCAAACACCTCCAGGGACAGGGCCTTGTAGTGCTTTGAGCCTTAACTGAGAGTTAAAAGCTCAAATGGGGAAAAGGCTGAAAATCTCTTCCCCATTTGAGCTTTTAACTCTCAGTTAAGGCTCCAACCACCACAATTTTTGGCGCCCAACGTGGGGCTCGAACCCACGACCCTGAGATTAAGAGTCTCATGCTCTACCGACTGAGCCACGTGGACCTCCCTGTGGTGGGGAGGGGGTTTGCCCCCACCCATTACATTTTGGTGCCCAAGAACATCCCATCCCCACCTGGGGGCACACCCAACCCCCCCAGGGCTCTTTCCTCCCCCCCCAACTCAGCCTTGGGCCTGGGCAGGCCCAAGGGAGGCGGCTCACGCCATTTTACCCAGGCTGCAGCTGGGGACAAAAGAGGAAGTGAAGACCCCGCATGGGCATTTCATAGGGGAGCAGGGCATTATGGGAAATGGAATACCTGCCTGTGGCCACCCCCTGCGCTGGGCCCACCCCTAGGGACCTCCCAGGTGTGGTCTGTGCAGTGGCATCCGGGCCAGCACCCAGCCTAAACCACCACAGGCCCCAACCACCTCCCTGCACAACCCATCCCAGGGCTTCACCACTCTCATGGGGAAGAACTTCCTCCTCACCTCCAGCCTCAATCTCCCCACCTCCAGCTCCATTCCATTCCCCCTAGTCCTAGCACTGCCTGAGATCCTGAGCAGTCCCTCCCCAGCCTTCCTGGAGCCCCCTGCAGATCCTGGAAGGCCACAATGAGGTCACCTCAGAGCCTTCTCTTCTCCAGACTGAACAGCCTTGCTGCTTGGCTGTGGCTGCTCTGGCATGGCCCTGGGCACAGCTCTGTGGCGTGGATCCTGCCCAGCCTCTCTGGGAGCTGCAGGTGGATGCTGTCTGTGTCCCATGAGTGGGAGACACCCAAGTGCAAAGAGGTTCCTGGGCGGCTGGAGGTCCTCTCCTTTAGCTTGTGGAGGTTCTCTCTTCTTGTGGAGGGAAGCCAGATGGGAGGTTGAGGGCAGGAGACAGAGCCTCACTCCTGCCCCTCTTGATGAGGCTGGCAAGACTCTGCCTTGCCTGAACATTCCCCTGGCCCTGGAATTCTGCCCAATGCCTTTACCTTCCCCTCTTGGCCTCCCACCCTCACTCAACCTCTGCTTTCCTCCTGGCAGCCTCCACCCAGGAAAGGACAACCAAGCCACAGCCTCTGCCACCTCTCACCACTCACAGCACCACCTCCAGCACTGCTGCCAGCACCACCTCCAGCACCACTGTCTCCAGACAGGCAATCTCCACCAGCACCTCACAACTGCCTCTCACCAGGACAGCTCCAAGTCCCAGCTCTCCCTCTGCCCCCAGCAGCACTCTCAGCACCCTCCTCACCTCTCCCACCACTGCCACCCTCTCCTCCACAGCAGCCCCAAGCAGCAGCCCCCAGCCTACACCTACCACCCTCAGGCCCAAGGCCTCTTCCACAGCAACAACTGCTGCAACAGAGCCTCCTGCAGCAGAGTCCTCTGCAGCCTCCACGGCCAAAACCAGCCCAGTGCCATGGGCAGCTTCTTCTGCTTCCTCAGCTGTGTCCTCAGCATGGCCAAGCTCCTCACAGCCTGGTAAGGCTCCTCCTGCCCTTCCAGCTGCTTCTGCCTGCTCTTCCCAGCTCTCTCCCCTCCATCCTTCCTTCCTGTCTAGCAGCACAGGCAGCTCAGGCTGTTGTCTTGGTACCTGTCCTCTGCTCCTCTTTCCATTGCCTTGGTGCTTTGCTATGACCACTCTGCTGTGGCCCTGGGCACAGCTCTGTCCCTCAGAGCCTGAC
Organism: Melanerpes formicivorus; assembly: GCF_026170545.1. NCBI lineage: Eukaryota > Metazoa > Chordata > Aves > Piciformes > Picidae > Melanerpes > Melanerpes formicivorus. Next base: position 957,493 of record NW_027142368.1, on the reverse strand, counting down.
AGCCTGTGTGGGAGGCTGCTCCAGAAATGGTTTAATTTATGAATGACTTGGCACATATGGAGATTAATGCAAATGTTAATCACTGTAATGAGTATGCAAGATGCCCAAGCCCTATCAGCTGGGACTGCTGCATGGTTAGGGCAGCTCTGGGCACTGGGGATGTGCAGTGTTTAGGCAATAGAACAATTTCAACAATCCTATGAAACCAGGAGGAAACAACAGAAACCAACCTGAGCTCCTGCCCTGCCCAGGTGACTGCCTGGGGGCTGTGGGGCAGGCTGTGGATGTGGTCTGCCTGGACTGCAGCAAGGCCTTGGACACCATCCCCCACAGCAAACTGCTGGCCAAGCTGTCAGCCCCTGGCTGGGACAGCAGCTCTCTGAGCTGGGTTAGGAACTGGCTGGAGGCTGAGCCCAGAGAGTGGTGGTGAATGGTGCCACAGCCAGCTGGCAGCCAGGCACCAGTGGTGTGCCCCAGGGAGCAGTGCTGGGTCCTGTGCTCTTTAACATCTTCATTGATGATCTGGATGAGGGCATTGAGTCCATCAGCAGTAAATTTGCAGATGACACCAAGCTGGGGGCAGGAGTTGATCTGCTAGAGGGTTGAGAGGCTCTGCAGAGGGACCTTGCCAGGCTGGACAGATGGGCAGAGGCCAAGGGCAGGAGATTGAACACATCCAAGTGCCAGGTGCTGCACATTGGCCACAGCAACCCCAGGCAGTGCTACAGGCTGGGGTCAGAGCGGCTGAGAGCAGCCAGGCAGAGAGGGACCTGGGGGTGCTGGTTGATGGTAGGCTGAACATGAGCCTGCAGTGTGCCCAGGGGGCCAAAAAGGCTGCTGCAGGAAGGCCACAGGGTGCCAGGGCTGGGCTGGCTCCAGCAGGACAACAGTGACATGACGTGGTCCTTGTGATGGGCACTTGCTCTGTCCTGGGGAAACTGAGGCATGGCCAAATCCTAGCTGCAAGGGGAAGCAGGCTTGGCTCCAGCTCCAAGGCTGGTGGCTTCTCTAGCTTGCAGTGTGGGCTTGTGGCTTTATCCCAGGTGCTGGAGCAGGCACTTGAGGCGATGCAGCTCGAGGCAACTTCAAGCCAGACAGGTCCCAGCAGGCTCCAGCAAAGCAAGGCTTGGGCAAGGCACAGAGAACTAGACATCAGTCTGTATGTACATCCTGCTGGGATGGGATGGGATGGGATGGGATGGGATGGGATGGGATGGGATGGGATGGGATGGGATGGGATGGAATAGAATAGAATAGAATAGAATAGAATAGAATAGAATAGAATAGAATAGAATAGAATAGAATAGAATAGAATAGAATAGAATAGAATAGAATAGAATAGAATAGAATAGAATAGAATAGAATAGAATAGAATAGAATAGAATAGAATTAACCAGGTTGGAAAAGAACTTTGAGATCATCAGGTCCAACCTATCACCCAACACCATCTCATCAACTAAACCATGGCACCAAGTGCCACATCCAGGCTCTTCTTAAACACCTCCAGTGATGGGGACTCCACCACCTCCCTGGGCAGCACATTCCCATGGCCAATCTCTCTTTCTGTGAAGAATTTCTTCCTAACATCCAGCCTAAACCTCCCCTGGCACAGCCTGAGACTGTGTCCTCTTGTTCTGCTGCTGGCTGCCTGGGAGAAGAGACCAACCCCCACCTAGCACCAACCTCCCTTCAGGGGGTTGTAGAGAGCAAGAAGGTCTCCCCTGAGCCTCCTCTTCTCCAGGCTAAGCAACCCCAGCTCCCTCAGCCTCTCCTCACAGGGCTGTGCTCCAGACCCCTCCCCAGCTTTCTTGCCCTTCTCTGGACACCTTCCAGCAGCTCAACATCTTTCCCAACCTGAGTGGCCCAGAACTGGACACAGGACTCAAGGTGTGGCCTAAACAGTGCTGAGCACAGGGCACAATGACCTCCCTGCTCCTGCTGGCCACACTCTTCCTGATGCAGGCCAGGATGCCCTTGGCCTTCTTGGCTACCTGGGCACACTGCAGGCTCATGTTCAGCCTACCATCAACCAGCACCCCCAGGTCCTCTCTGCCTGGCTGCTCTCAGCTACTCTGCCCCCAGCCTGTAGCACTGCCTGGGGTTGCTGTGGCCAATGTGCAGCCCCTGGCACTTGGATGTGTTCAATCTGATGCCTTGGAGACTCGACAGGGCCAGCAGGGGGACTGAGGGCAGCACAGAGTTACCCAGTGGGAAGGAGTTCTGCCAGGCTGTGACTGTGGCAGCAACATAGGCCTGGCCAGGCAGGAGCAGTGGCCTTACCCCAGAAGCAGGGGTGTTCAGCACACATGCATGGCCCTGTCCCCTGTGCTCCTTTGCCTGCCTTCCCCTGACTCCTGCAGGCAGCAGGGGGAGGGGGCCATTGCCTAGACACATCAGGGTCTGTCTGCATTTGTGCTGGGGCCATTTGGCCCTACCATGACAGAGGGATCAGGTCATTCCTGTCCCTGTTTACTGGAGGCAGACAAGCACAGCTGCAGAGGCTCCCCTTCCAGGTGCCTGTTGTGAAGCATCCTTCAGGCACTGCCCTTGGCCCTCTTCAGAGCAGCAGCTGGGTGAGGAGGCTTTGGCCAGAGCCCCCAGTCCTTCTGCTTGCCCCACAACACTCAGTGTGGCAAGACTCCACATTCCCTGTACCTGTCCCCAGCACAGGGCTTCTGCACTCCTCCTTTACCTTCCCCTCCTGGCCTCCCACCCTCACTCAACCTCTGCTTTCCTCCTGGCAGCCTCCACCCAGGAAAGGACAACCAAGCCACAGCCTCTGCCACCTCTCACCACCCACAGCACCACCTCCAGCACTGCTGCCAGCACCACCTCCAGCACCACTGTCTCCAGACAGGCAATCTCCACCAGCACCTCACAACTGCCTCTCACCAGGACAGCTCCAAGTCCCAGCTCTCCCTCTGCCCCCAGCAGCACTCTCAGCACCCTCCTCACCTCTCCCACCACTGCCACCCTCTCCTCCACAGCAGCCCCAAACAGCAGCCCCCAGCCTACACCTACCACCCTGAGCCCCAAGGCCTCTTCCACAGCAACAACTGCTGCAACAGAGCCTCCTGCAGCAGAGTCCTCTGCAGCTTCCACAGCCAAAACCAGCCCAGTGCCATGGGCAGCTTCTTCTGCTTCCTCAGCTGTGTCCTCAGCATGGCCAAGCTCCTCACAGCCTGGTAAGGCTCCTTCCTGCCCTTCCAGCTGCTTCTGCCTGCTCTTCCCAGCTCTCTCCCTTCCATCCTTCCTTCCTGTCTAGCAGCACAGGCAGCTCAGGCTCTTGTTGTGACTCCTGTTCCCTGCTCCCATTCATAGTATCAGTACCATAGAATCAGTCAGGGTTGGAAGGGACCACAAGGATCAGCCAGTTCCAACCCCCCTGCCATGGGCAGGGACACCCCACACTAGATCAACCTGGCCACAGCCTCAGCCAGCCTGGCCTTAAACACCTCCAGGGACAGGGCCTTGTAGTGCTTTGAGCCTTAACTGAGAGTTAAAAGCTCAAATGGGGAAAAGGCTGAAAATCTCTTCCCCATTTGAGCTTTTAACTCTCAGTTAAGGCTCCAACCACCACAATTTTTGGCGCCCAACGTGGGGCTCGAACCCACGACCCTGAGATTAAGAGTCTCATGCTCTACCGACTGAGCCACGTGGACCTCCCTGTGGTGGGGAGGGGGTTTGCCCCCACCCATTACATTTTGGCGCCCAAGAACATCCCACCCCCACCTGGGGGTACACCCAACCCCCCCAGGGCTCTTTCCTCCCCCCCCCCAACTCAGCCTTGGGCCTGGGCAGGCCCAAGGGAGGCGGCTCACGCCATTTTACCCAGGCTGCAGCTGGGGACAAAAGAGGAAGTGAAGACCCCGCATGGGCATTTCATAGGGGAGCAGGGCATTATGGGAAATGGAATACCTGCCTGTGGCCACCCCCTGCGCTGGGCCCACCCCTAGGGACCTCCCAGGTGTGGTCTGTGCAGTGGCATCCGGGCCAGCACCCAGCCTAAACCACCACAGGCCCCAACCACCTCCCTGCACAACCCATCCCAGGGCTTCACCACTCTCATGGGGAAGAACTTCCTCCTCCCCTCCAGCCTCTATCTCCCCACCTCCAGCTTCATTCCATTCCCCCTAGTCCTATCACTCCCTCAGATCCTGAGCAGTCCCTCCCCAGCCTTCCTGGAGCCCCCTTCAGATCCTGGAATGCCACAATGAGGTCACCTGGGAGCCCTCTCTTCTCCAGACTGAACAGCCTTGCTGCTTGGCTGTGGCTGCTCTGGCATGGCCCTGGGCACAGCTCTGTGGCATGGATCCTGCCCAGCCTCTCTGGGAGCTGCAGGTGGATGCTGTCTGTGTCCCATGAGTGGGAGACAACCACATGCAAAGAGGCTTCTGGGCTGCTGGAGGTCTTCTCCTTTAGCTTGTGGAGGTTCTCTCTTCTTGTGGAGGGAAGCCAGATGGGAGGTTGAGGGCAGGAGACAGAAGCTCACTCCTGACCCTCCTGACAAGGCTGGCAAGACTCTGCCTTGCCTGAACATTCCCCTGGCCCTGGAATTCTGCCCAATGCCTTTACCTTCCCCTCTTGGCCTCCCACCCTCACTCAACCTCTGCTTTCCTCCTGGCAGCCTCCACCCAGGAAAGGACAACCAAGCCACAGCCTCTGCCACCTCTCACCACCCACAGCACCACCTCCAGCACTGCTGCCAGCACCACCTCCAGCACCACTGTCTCCAGACAGGCAATCTCCACCAGCACCTCACAACTGCCTCTCACCAGGACAGCTCCAAGTCCCAGCTCTCCCTCTGCCCCCAGCAGCACTCTCAGCACCCTCCTCACCTCTCCCACCACTGCCACCCTCTCCTCCACAGCAGCCCCAAGCAGCAGCCCCCAGCCTACACCTACCACCCTCAGGCCCAAGGCCTCTTCCACAGCAACAACTGCTGCAACAGAGCCTCCTGCAGCAGAGTCCTCTGCAGCCTCCACGGCCAAAACCAGCCCAGTGCCATGGGCAGCTTCTTCTGCTTCCTCAGCTGTGTCCTCAGCATGGCCAAGCTCCTCACAGCCTGGTAAGGCTCCTCCTGCCCTTCCAGCTGCTTCTGCCTGCTCTTCCCAGCTCTCTCCCCTCCATCCTTCCTTCCTGTCTAGCAGCACAGGCAGCTCAGGCTGTTGTCTTGGTACCTGTCCTCTGCTCCTCTTTCCATTGCCTTGGTGCTTTGCTATGACCACTCTGCTGTGGCCCTGGGCACAGCTCTGTCCCTCAGAGCCTGACAGCCTGTGTGGGAGGCTGCTCCAGAAATGGTTTAATTTATGAATGACTTGGCACATATGGAGATTAATGCAAATGTTAATCACTGTAATGAGTATGCAAGATGCCCAAGCCCTATCAGCTGGGACTGCTGCATGGTTAGGGCAGCTCTGGGCACTGGGGATGTGCAGTGTTTAGGCAATAGAACAATTTCAACAATCCTATGAAACCAGGAGGAAACAACAGAAACCAACCTGAGCTCCTGCCCTGCCCAGGTGACTGCCTGGGGGCTGTGGGGCAGGCTGTGGATGTGGTCTGCCTGGACTGCAGCAAGGCCTTGGACACCATCCCCCACAGCAAACTGCTGGCCAAGCTGTCAGCCCCTGGCTGGGACAGCAGCTCTCTGAGCTGGGTTAGGAACTGGCTGGAGGCTGAGCCCAGAGAGTGGTGGTGAATGGTGCCACAGCCAGCTGGCAGCCAGGCACCAGTGGTGTGCCCCAGGGAGCAGTGCTGGGTCCTGTGCTCTTTAACATCTTCATTGATGATCTGGATGAGGGCATTGAGTCCATCAGCAGTAAATTTGCAGATGACACCAAGCTGGGGGCAGGAGTTGATCTGCTAGAGGGTTGAGAGGCTCTGCAGAGGGACCTTGCCAGGCTGGACAGATGGGCAGAGGCCAAGGGCAGGAGATTGAACACATCCAAGTGCCAGGTGCTGCACATTGGCCACAGCAACCCCAGGCAGTGCTACAGGCTGGGGTCAGAGCGGCTGAGAGCAGCCAGGCAGAGAGGGACCTGGGGGTGCTGGTTGATGGTAGGCTGAACATGAGCCTGCAGTGTGCCCAGGGGGCCAAAAAGGCTGCTGCAGGAAGGCCACAGGGTGCCAGGGCTGGGCTGGCTCCAGCAGGACAACAGTGACATGACGTGGTCCTTGTGATGGGCACTTGCTCTGTCCTGGGGAAACTGAGGCATGGCCAAATCCTAGCTGCAAGGGGAAGCAGGCTTGGCTCCAGCTCCAAGGCTGGTGGCTTCTCTAGCTTGCAGTGTGGGCTTGTGGCTTTATCCCAGGTGCTGGAGCAGGCACTTGAGGCGATGCAGCTCGAGGCAACTTCAAGCCAGACAGGTCCCAGCAGGCTCCAGCAAAGCAAGGCTTGGGCAAGGCACAGAGAACTAGACATCAGTCTGTATGTACATCCTGCTGGGATGGGATGGGATGGGATGGGATGGGATGGGATGGGATGGGATGGGATGGGATGGGATGGAATAGAATAGAATAGAATAGAATAGAATAGAATAGAATAGAATAGAATAGAATAGAATAGAATAGAATAGAATAGAATAGAATAGAATAGAATAGAATAGAATAGAATAGAATAGAATAGAATAGAATAGAATAGAATTAACCAGGTTGGAAAAGAACTTTGAGATCATCAGGTCCAACCTATCACCCAACACCATCTCATCAACTAAACCATGGCACCAAGTGCCACATCCAGGCTCTTCTTAAACACCTCCAGTGATGGGGACTCCACCACCTCCCTGGGCAGCACATTCCCATGGCCAATCTCTCTTTCTGTGAAGAATTTCTTCCTAACATCCAGCCTAAACCTCCCCTGGCACAGCCTGAGACTGTGTCCTCTTGTTCTGCTGCTGGCTGCCTGGGAGAAGAGACCAACCCCCACCTGGCTACAACCTCCCTTCAGGGAGTTGGAGAGAGCAAGAAGGTCTCCCCTGAGCCTCCTCTTCTCCAGGCTAAGCAACCCCAGCTCCCTCAGCCTCTCCTCACAGGGCTGTGCTCCAGACCCCTCCCCAGCTTTCTTGCCCTTCTCTGGACACCTTCCAGCATCTCAACATCTTTCCCAACCTGAGTGGCCCAGAACTGGACACAGGACTCCAGGTGTGGCCTAACCAGTGCTGAGCACATGGCAGAATGACCTCCCTGCTCCTGCTGGCCACACTCTTCCTGATGCAGGCCAGGATGCCCTTGGCCTTCTTATGCCCCTGGGCACACTGCAGGCTCATGTTCAGCCTACCATCAACCAGCACCCCCAGGTCCCTTTCTGCCTGGCTGCTCTCAGCCACTCTGCCCCCAGCCTGTAGCACTGCCTGGGGTTGCTGTGGCCAATGTGCAGCCCCTGGCACTTGGATGTGTTCTATCTGATGCCTTGGAGACTCGACAGGGCCAGCAGGGGGACTGAGGGCAGCACAGAGTTACCCAGTGGGAAGGAGTTCTGCCAGGCTGTGACTGTGGCAGCAACATAGGCCTGGCCAGGCAGGAGCAGTGGCCTTACCCCAGAAGCAGGGGTGTTCAGCACACATGCATGGCCCTGTCCCCTGTGCTCCTTTGCCTGCCTTCCCCTGACTCCTGCAGGCAGCAGGGGGAGGGGGCCATTGCCTAGACACATCAGGGTCTGTCTGCATTTGTGCTGGGGCCATTTGGCCCTACCATGACAGAGGGATCAGGTCATTCCTGTCCCTGTTTACTGGAGGCAGACAAGCACAGCTGCAGAGGCTCCCCTTCCAGGTGCCTGTTGTGGAGCATCCTTCAGGCACTGTCCTTGGCCCTCTTCAGAGCAGCAGCTGGGTGAGGAGGCTTTGGCCAGAGCCCCTAGTCCTTCTTCTTGCCCCACAACACTCAGTGTGGCAAGACTCCACATTCCCTGTACCTGTCCCCAGCACAGGGCTTCTGCACACCTCCTTTACCTTCCCCTCCTGGCCTCCCACCCTCACTCAACCTCTGCTTCCCTCCTGGCAGCCTCCACCCAGGAAAGGACAACCAAGCCACAGCCTCTGCCACCTCTCACCACCCACAGCACCACCTCCAGCACTGCTGCCAGCACCACCTCCAGCACCACTGTCTCCAGACAGGCAATCTCCACCAGCACCTCACAACTGCCTCTCACCAGGACAGCTCCAAGTCCCAGCTCTCCCTCTGCCCCCAGCAGCACTCTCAGCACCCTCCTCACCTCTCCCACCACTGCCACCCTCTCCTCCACAGCAGCCCCAAGCAGCAGCCCCCAGCCTACACCTACCACCCTCAGGCCCAAGGCCTCTTCCACAGCAACAACTGCTGCAACAGAGCCTCCTGCAGCAGAGTCCTCTGCAGCCTCCACAGCCAAAACCAGCCCAGTGCCATGGGCAGCTTCTTCTGCTTCCTCAGCTGTGTCCTCAGCATGGCCAAGCTCCTCACAGTCTGGTAAGGCTCCTCCTGCCCTTCCAGCTGCTTCTGCCTGCTCTTCCCAGCTCTCTCCCCTCCATCCTTCCTTCCTGTCTAGCAGCACAGGCAGCTCAGGCTCTTGTTCTGACTCCTGTTCTCTGTTCCCATTCCCATTGCCTTGCTGCTTGGCTGTGGCTCTTTGGCATTGACCTGGGCACAGCTCTGTGACATGGATCCTGCCCAGCCTCTCTGGGAGCTGCAGGTGGATGCTGTCTGTGTCCCATGAGTGGGAGACACCCAAGTGCAAAGAGGCTTCTCTGGCAGAAAGAGGAGGACACTGCAGGGCTGCTGAGGAGCAACATTGAGGTTCTTTTCCTAAGTTTCTGGAAGGAAGCCAGATGGGAGGTTGAGGGCAGGAGACAGAGCCTCACTCCTGCCCCTCTTGATGAGGCTGGCAAGACTCTGCCTTGCCTGTACCTGTCCCCAGCACAGGGCTTCTGCACTCCTCCTTTACCTTCCCCTCTTGGCCTCCCACCCTCACTCAACCTCTGCTTTCCTCCTGGCAGCCTCCACCCAGGAAAGGACAACCAAGCCACAGCCTCTGCCACCTCTCACCACCCACAGCACCACCTCCAGCACTGCTGCCAGCACCACCTCCAGCACCACTGTCTCCAGACAGGCAATCTCCACCAGCACCTCACAACTGCCTCTCACCAGGACAGCTCCAAGTCCCAGCTCTCCCTCTGCCCCCAGCAGCACTCTCAGCACCCTCCTCACCTCTCCCACCACTGCCACCCTCTCCTCCACAGCAGCCCCAAGCAGCAGCCCCCAGCCTACACCTACCACCCTCAGGCCCAAGGCCTCTTCCACAGCAACAACTGCTGCAACAGAGCCTCCTGCAGCAGAGTCCTCTGCAGCCTCCACAGCCAAAACCAGCCCAGTGCCATGGGCAGCTTCTTCTGCTTCCTCAGCTGTGTCCTCAGCATGGCCAAGCTCCTCACAGCCTGGTAAGGCTCCTCCTGCCCTTCCAGCTGCTTCTGCCTGCTCTTCCCAGCTCGCTCCCCTCCATCCTTCCTTCCTGTCTAGCAGCACAGGCAGCTCAGGCTCTTGTTGTGACTCCTGTTCCCTGCTCCCATTCATAGTATCAGTACCATAGTATCAGTCAGGGTTGGAAGGGACCACAAGGATCAGCCAGTTCCAACCCCCCTGCCATGGGCAGGGACACCCCACACTAGATCAGCCTGGCCACAGCCTCAGCCAGCCTGGCTGCAAACACCTCCAGGGACAGGGCCCCAACCACCTCCCTGCACAACCCATTCCAGGGCTTCTCCACTCTCATGGGGAAGAACTTCCTCCTCCCCTCCAGCCTCAATCTCCCCACCTCCAGCTTCATTCCATTCCCCCTAGTCCTATCACTGCCTGAGATCCTGAGCAGTCCCTCCCCAGCCTTCCTGCAGCCCCCTTCAGATCCTGGAAGGCCACAATGAGGTCACCTGGGAGCCTTCTCTTCTCCAGACTGAACAGCCTTGCTGCTTGGCTGTGGCTGCTCTGGCATGGCCCCGGGCACAGCTCTGTGACATGGATCCTGCCCAGCCTCTCTGGGAGCTGCAGGTGGATGCTGTCTGTGTCAACATGAGTGGGAGACACCCAAGTGCAAAGAGGCTTCTGGGCTGCTGGAGGTCTTCTCCTTCAGCTTGTGGAGGGTCTATCTTCTTGTGGAAGGAAGCCAGATGGGAGGTTGAGGGCAGGAGACAGAAGCTCACTTCTCCCCTTTCTGATGAGGCTGGCAAGACCACCACCAGCACTGCTGACAACACCACCTCCAGCACCTCATTTCCTTTGCCTTGGTGCTCTGCTGTGGCCCTGGGCACAGCTCTGTGACACAGAGCCTGCCCAGCCTCTCTGGGAGCAGCAGGTGGATGTTGTCTGTGTGCCATGAACGGCAGAGACCTAAATGCAAAGAGGCTTCACTGGCAGAAAGAGAAGGACACTGCATTGCTGCTGAGGAGCAACATTGAGGTTCTTTCCCTAAGTTTCTGGAAGGAAGACAGATGGGAGGTTGAGGGCAGGAGACAGAGCCTCACTCCTGCCCCTCTTGACGAGGCTGGCAAGACTCTGCCTTGCCTGTACCTGTCCCCAGCACAGGGCTTCTGCACTCCTCCTTTACCTTCCCCTCCTGGCCTCCCACCCTCACTCAACCTCTGCTTTCCTCCTGGCAGCCTCCACCCAGGAAAGGACAACCAAGCCACAGCCTCTGCCACCTCTCACCACCCACAGCACCACCTCCAGCCCTGCTGCCAGCACCACCTCCAGCACCACTGTCTCCAGACAGGCAATCTCCACCAGCACCTCACAACTGCCTCTCACCAGGACAGCTCCAAGTCCCAGCTCTCCCTCTGCCCCCAGCAGCACTCTCAGCACCCTCCTCACCTCTCCCACCACTGCCACCCTCTCCTCCACAGCAGCCCCAAGCAGCAGCCCCCAGCCTACACCTACCACCCTCAGGCCCAAGGCCTCTTCCACAGCAACAACTGCTGCAACAGAGCCTCCTGCAGCAGAGTCCTCTGCAGCCTCCACAGCCAAAACCAGCCCAGTGCCATGGGCAGCTTCTTCTGCTTCCTCAGCTGTGTCCTCAGCATGGCCAAGCTCCTCACAGTCTGGTAAGGCTCCTCCTGCCCTTCCAGCTGCTTCTACCTGCTCTTCCCAGCTCTCCCCCCTCCATCCTTCCTTCCTGTCTAGCAGCACAGGCAGCTCAGGCTCTTGTTCTGACTCCTGTTCTCTGCTCCCATTCATAGTATCAGTACCATAGAATCAGTCAGGGTTGGAAGGGACCACAAGGATCAGCCAGTTCCAACCCCCCTGCCATGGGCAGGGACACCCCACACTAGATCAGCCTGGCCACAGCCTCAGCCAGCCTGGCTGCAAACACCTCCAGGGACAGGGCCTTGTAGTGCTTTGAGCCTTAACTGAGAGTTAAAAGCTCAAATGGGGAAAAGGCTGAAAATCTCTTCCCCATTTGAGCTTTTAACTCTCAGTTAAGGCTCCAACCACCACAATTTTTGGCGCCCAATGTGGGGCTCGAACCCACGACCCTGAGATTAAGAGTCTCATGCTCTACCGACTGAGCCACGTGGACCTCCCTGTGGTGGGGAGGGGGTTTGCCCCCACCCATTACATTTTGGCGCCCAAGAACATCCCACCCCCACCTGGGGGTACACCCAACCCCCCCAGGGCTCTTTCCTCCCCCCCCCCAACTCAGCCTTGGGCCTGGGCAGGCCCAAGGGAGGCGGCTCACGCCATTTTACCCAGGCTGCAGCTGGGGACAAAAGAGGAAGTGAAGACCCCGCATGGGCATTTCATAGGGGAGCAGGGCATTATGGGAAATGGAATACCTGCCTGTGGCCACCCCCTGCGCTGGGCCCACCCCTAGGGACCTCCCAGGTGTGGTCTGTGCAGTGGCATCCGGGCCAGCACCCAGCCTAAACCACCACAGGCCCCAACCACCTCCCTGCACAACCCATCCCAGGGCTTCACCACTCTCATGGGGAAGAACTTCCTCCTCCCCTCCAGCCTCAATCTCCCCACCTCCAGCTTCATTCCATTCCCCCTAGTCCTATCACTGCCTGAGATCCTGAGCAGTCCCTCCCCAGCCTTCCTGGAGCCCCCTGCAGATCCTGGAAGGCCACAATGAGGTCACCTCAGAGCCTTCTCTTCTCCAGACTGAACAGCCTTGCTGCTTGGCTGTGGCTGCTCTGGCATGGCCCTGGGCACAGCTCTGTGGCATGGATCCTGCCCAGCCTCTCTGGGAGCTGCAGGTGGATGCTGTCTGTGTCCCATGAGTGGGAGACAACCACGTGCAAAGAGGCTTCTGGGCTGCTGGAGGTCTTCTCCTTTAGCTTGTGGAGGTTCTCTCTTCTTGTGGAGGGAAGCCAGATGGGAGGTTGAGGGCAGGAGACAGAAGCTCACTCCTGCCCCTCTTGACGAGGCTGGCAAGACTCTGCCTTGCCTGAACATTCCCCTGGCCCTGGAATTCTGCCCAATGCCTTTACCTTCCCCTCTTGGCCTCCCACCCTCACTCAACCTCTGCTTTCCTCCTGGTAGCCTCCACCCAGGAAAGGACAACCAAGCCACAGCCTCTGCCACCTCTCACCACCCACAGCACCACCTCCAGCACTGCTGCCAGCACCACCTCCAGCACCACTGTCTCCAGACAGGCAATCTCCACCAGCACCTCACAACTGCCTCTCACCAGGACAGCTCCAAGTCCCAGCTCTCCCTCTGCCCCCAGCAGCACTCTCAGCACCCTCCTCACCTCTCCCACCACTGCCACCCTCTCCTCCACAGCAGCCCCAAGCAGCAGCCCCCAGCCTACACCTACCACCCTCAGGCCCAAGGCCTCTTCCACAGCAACAACTGCTGCAACAGAGCCTCCTGCAGCAGAGTCCTCTGCAGCCTCCACAGCCAAAACCAGCCCAGTGCCATGGGCAGCTTCTTCTGCTTCCTCAGCTGTGTCCTCAGCATGGCCAAGCTCCTCACAGCCTGGTAAGGCTCCTCCTGCCCTCCTCTCTCCCTTCCATCCTTGCTCCCTGTTTAGGAACTGAGGTCACTCATTATTTGGGTTTTTTTGGTGCCTTTCTTCCCCTCTCCCTTGGTGCTTTGCTGTGGCTGCTTTGCTGGTGCCCTGGGCACAGGCCTCCCCCCTGGAGCCTGAGCAGGCTCTCTGGGAGCAGCAGGTGGTACTTGTCCCTTCCCTCGAGGGGGACATGCTTGTGCAGAGAGGTTCCCCTCCCAGTGAGAGGCAAGCAGAGCATTCAAGTGCTCTCCCTTCTCTTTGTGGTGAAGTGGGATGGGGAGGTTTAAGTGCAGGAGCTCACAACCCACTGCTCCCTCTCACCCCCAAAGCCTCAGTGCAGCCAGGTGCTGCCTTTCCTGCAAGTGCCTCTGGCTTGGGGATCCCCTTGACTTCCTTTCATCCTCCTCCTGGCCCTCACTCAACCTCTGCTTTCCTCCTGACAGCTTCCACTCAGGAAAGAACAGCCAAGCCTCAGCCTCTGCCATCTCTCACCACTCACAGGACCACCCCCAGCACCGCTGCCAGCACCACCTCCAGCACCACTGCCTGGAGGGAGAGCAGCCTGGCCAGCAGCACAGGAGTGCCTCTCACAAGGGTCCCTGCAAACCCCAGCTCCACCAGCAGCTCACAACTGCCTCTCACCAGCACATCTCCAAACCCCAGCTCCACCAGCAGCTCACAACTGCCTCTCACCAGCACATCTTCAAACCCCAGCTCCACCAGCAGCCCACAACTGCCTCTCACCAGCACATCTCCAAACCCCAGCTCCACCAGCAGCCCACAACTGCCTCTCACCAGCACATCTCCAAACCCCAGCTCCACCAGCAGCTCACAACTGCCTCTCACCAGCACATCTCCAAACCCCAGCTCCACCAGCAGCTCACAACTGCCTCTCACCAGCACATCTCCAAATCCCAGCTCCACCAGCAGCCCACAACTGCCTCTCACCAGCACATCTCCAAACCCCAGCTCCACCAGCAGCTCACAACTGCCTCTCACCAGCACATCTCCAAACTCCAGCTCCACCAGCAGCCCACAACTGCCTCTCAGCAGCACATCTCCAAACCCCAGCGCTCCTCCAGCCCCCAGCAGCACTCTCAGCACCCACCTCACCTCTCCCTCCACTGCCACACTCTCCTCCACTGCAGCCCCAAGCCCCAGCTCGATTCATGCCCTGATGTCCCTCACTACTTCCCCTGCTGGCTCTCCTCAGACCACTCCATACTTTCCCTCCCCCAACACCACCCTTACTCCACATGGCCAAACCTCCTCCTTGGTAGTTCCTACCAGCAGGTCTGCCAAGTCCACCTCAGCTTCAAGCCCAGCTGTTTTATCTACCACCATGACCTCTGCTCCCAGTGTCATCACCACTGCCTCTACAGAGACCATGGGCAGGACCCCTCTGCAGACCACCACGCTCAGCACCACGCGCACCACCTCCTTTCCTCTCACCTCCAGGCTTTCAACTGCTTTGTCTCCTGCTGTGTCCTCAGCAGTGCCTCAAGGTAAGGGAGCTCCGTATCACCTCCTCTAGCATGCTTGGGGTTGACATCTTTTCTCAGAACCAGAATGGTAGGGCTTGGAACCTGAAAAGATCACTGAGTCCATCCCCCTGCCAAAGCAGGATCAGCCAGGGCAGGTCACACAGGGGCGCATCCAGGGGGGGTTGGAAAGTCTCCAGAGGAGACTCCACAACCTCCCTGGGCAGTCTGCTCCAGGGCTCCAGCACCTCCTCTGCTTCAGCTTGCCCCCAGTGCCCCTTGTCATAGTATCATAGAATCAGTCAGGGTTGGAAGGGAGCACAAGGATCATCCAGTTCCAACCCCCCTGCCATGGGCAGGGACACCCCACACTACATCAGCCTGGCCACAGCCTCAGCCAGCCTGGCCTTAAACACCTCCAGGGACAGGGCCCCAACCACCTCCCTGCACAACCCATCCCAGGGCTTCACCACTCTCCTGGGGAAGAACTTCCTCCTCCCCTCCAGCCTCAATCTCCCCACCTCCAGCTTCATTCCATTCCCCCTAGTCCTATCACTGCCTGAGATCCTGAGCAGTCCCTCCCCAGCCTTCCTGCAGCCCCCTTCAGATCCTGGAAGGCCACAATGAGGTCACCTGGGAGCCTTCTCTTCTGCAGACTGAACAGCCCCAACTCCTTCAGTCTGTCCTCATGGCCCTTGCACTGATTTATTCAGTATAGAAGACTATGCTAATTCATGTAGAGTAAGTGTGTCCTCTCACTGGACATCCCTGAGCAGGGCCTGGCTCTGTCCTCCCCACACTGCCCTGCTCATCTTTATCCCCAGGAATGAGGTCACCCCTCAGGCTCCTCTGCTCCAAGCTAAAGAGCCCCAGCTCCTGTCCTCACCAGGGGGATGTTGTGCTCCCTTCACCATCTTTGTGGCTGGACCCTCTCAAGCAGTTCCCTGAGGTCCTTCTTGAGCTTTCAGGAGTGGCTGAATTTGTACATTGCCTATTCCCTGGTCTGAGACCCCTGGTATTTGGCTCCATCTTTCCTTGCTCTCCTTTCTGCAGAGCAGTTGTCTGAAGTCTTTGGTTTCAGAACAACAGCTTCCTGCTCTGCACTACCAAGTGTGAGTTCAGGGAGCTGACAGGGACAGCCACAGCACTTTGGGTTTCAGTCTTAAAACCCCAGTCAAGCAAAGGATGAAGGATCCTTTCCTTCTGAGGAGCTGACCCTGCAGTCCTCCTGGGAGCTCTGCCATGCTGCTCCTGCACAGGGCAGCATG
The DNA here is from genome assembly GCF_026170545.1 of Melanerpes formicivorus. Classification (NCBI taxonomy): domain Eukaryota; kingdom Metazoa; phylum Chordata; class Aves; order Piciformes; family Picidae; genus Melanerpes; species Melanerpes formicivorus. Next base: position 941,768 of record NW_027142368.1, on the reverse strand, counting down.
CTGTGCTGTCCCCTCTGCAGGAGCCTCTTTTCTCAGGTTTCAAGGGGCTGTGCTGCTTTTGGCTCCTGTGCACATCTAAACCCAAACAGACTTTGACCAACCAACCACCACATGGGCAAGTTGTGCCCAGGTTCACGTGAAGGGGGGCACAGAAGGCAGCTGCTCTGTGCTTATAACTGGAGCTGTCCTGCTGCAAGATCTAGGGGAGCACAGCTGGGGGTGCACAAGAGACACCCACACATGTCCAGCTGCATTGCCTCTAGGCAGCAGAGGCCTCCTCTCTAGAACCATTGAGAGAAGCAAGGCAGGCAGCTTTCACCCAGCACTTCCTGGGACTGCTGCTGAGGGGAAGCTCTTCAATGCTGAGCAGTGCTTCAGGGGTGGGGGGCAGGAGGCTGGGGCCAGGCTTTGTTCAGTGGTGCCCAGTGACAGCACAAGGGATGACAGCCACAAACTTGAACATAGGAAGTTCCAGCTAGAGATGAGGAGGAACTTCTTCAATGTAAGGGTGCAGGAGCCCTGGAGCAGGCCGCCCAGAGAGGTTGTGGAGCCTCCTCCTCGGGAGACTTTCCAAACCCACCTGCATGTGGTACAGATGACTCTGCCTTGGCAGGAGGGTTGGACTTGGTGATCTCCAGAGGTCCCCTCCAACCTCTACCATTCTGTGAGTCTATCATTTTGTCTTTCTGCTTTTGCCAGAGGCCTGCAGAGAGCACAGCTATGAAGAAACAATCACTTACAGAGGCTGCTCCACCAACGTCACTCTAAGCCGGTGCGAAGGCTCCTGCACGTCCTCCACACAGTAAGGCTGGCTCAGGGACTCTGCATACTGCACAGGGCCCTGGGGCAGAGCTGTTGGCTAACTACTGCTCCTCTAACACAGGGACAAACGTTTTAGGGCAACACAGCTGGGGAGGAGCAGCTGAGGGAGCTGGGGGTGTTCAGCCTGGAGCAGAGGAGGCTGAGGGAGACCTCATTGCTCTCTGCAGCTCCCCAAAAGGAGGTTGCAGTGAGGGGGGTTGGAGCTCTTCTCCCTAGTCTTGGGGGAGAGGACATGGCCTGAAACTGTGCCAGGGGAGGGCTAGGTTGGAGAGAAGGAAAAATGTCTTTGCTGCAAGAGTGGTCTGGGACTGGCAGAGGCTGCCCAGGGAGGTGGTGGAGTCCCCACCCCTGGAGGTCTTCAAGAAACCTGTGGCCATGGCACTCAGGGACATGCTTTAAAGGCCATGATTAGGTTGCTGGTTGGACTCCATGATCTTAAACTGAAACAATTCTGTGTGGCTGGCCTCTACCCAGCAGCACAACAGTGTCACTCAGACTCCAAACAGCTGCTTTCAAACAGCCAAGGCAAAAAGAGTTACTCCCCCGACCACCCAGAGCCAGTGCGGCTGTCTCCTCAGTGTCTCCTGCTGCTGTAACCGGGGATGCTCTGCAGTCACCAGTGAGCTGTCCCCTGTGCGGTGCTGCTGGCTCACCCAGGGCCTCTTCAGACAGGGAAGTGATGCTCCAGTAAAGCTGAACTCACCACAGCACCATTCCAGAGCTCAGCTGATTGACAGCTGCCTGAACAGGAGCCAGCAGTGTGCCCAGGCAGCCAAGAAGGCCAAGGGCATCCTGGCCTGCAGCAGGAAGAGTGTGGCCAGCAGGAACAGGGAGGTCATTGTGCCCTGTGCTCTGCACTGCTTAGGCCACACCTTGAGTCCTGTGTCCAGTTCTGGGCTCCTCAGTTTAAGAAGGACATTGAGAGACTTGAAGGTGTCCAGAGAAGGGCAAGAAAGCTGGGGACGGGTCTGGAGCACAGCCCTGTGAGGAGAGTCTGAGGGAGCTAGGGTTGCTTAGCCTGGAGAAGAGGAGGCTCAGGGGAGACCTTCTTGCTCTCTCCAACTACCTGCAGGGAGGTTGTAGCCAGGTGGGGGTTGGGCTCTTCTCCCAGGCAGCCAGCACCAGAACTGTGCCAGGGGAAGTTTAGGCTGGAGGTGAGGAGAAAGTTCTTCCCAGAGAGAGTCACTCATCATTGGGATGTGCTGCCCAGGGAGGTGGTAGAGTCCCCATCCCTGGAGGTGTTCCAAGAGGGGATTGGATGTGGCACTTGGTGCCATGGTCTAGTCATGAGGTCTGTGGTGACAGGTTGGACCTTGAGGTCTCTTCCAACCTTGGCTATACTGTAATACTGTGAGATTGTGAATCCTGGAGCCAAAAGCTGCCCCCTCCAGCGTGACTTCAGGTGGCCCCCAGCACAGTGAAAAGCAAGCAAGTGACTTTCTGTGGAGCTGTGAAGAGGGCTGTGAAGCCTGGGGGAAGGTTTCTGAGTTAGGAAGGTTCATCATAATCAGGAGGGAAGTTGTGGTTAACAACTCCTTTGTTCTAGTTGAACCCAAGGAGCCTTTTCTCCCCTTTCCAGAGGCTTGTACAAATCTACTTCCCCATCCCTCTCTTGTTCCTGTACCTGAATTCTACCCAACATTCATACAGCTTCCCACTGACAGAAAGGGATAGGAGCAGGTCCAGCAGCACAGCAGCTGAACAGGCAGGCAAACAGCAGCAGCACAACCAGGAGAGCACCTGCCCCTCACCTGCCTGTCAGCTATGGCTTCACCAGCCTCTGCTTCATTCCTGCTAATTCAGCTACTCCTGACCTCACAGCCCAGACCTGGCACTCTGCAGTCATCAGCTGGGGTTCTGGTGCTCACAGCTCAGAGAAGGAGATTTGCCTTGCTCCAGAGGCTGTGCAAGAAACACACAGAGTTGAGCATCTTTGTTGGCAGACCAGAGCAGAGGCCTCGTGCAAACCACAAGCAGTGCAGTGCCCAGCCTTAAAACCACTGAAAGATGGCAGTCACTTGGTGAGTGGCAGGGAGATCACATCCTCTTTGCTCTCCAGCCTTAAGAGCTGCAAGCCCTGTGGGGGCAGAGCCTTAGAAAGGCAGGCAGCAGCTCAGGACACCTACCTCCTGCAGCGCTCCTCAAGAGAAGCTGAAGCAGAGCCAAGTGCTGTGCTGCCTGCAGTTCTGTAGCTGGCAGAAGCATTAAGCTCTGAAGGCTGTGCTCGTTCCTCTGAGCATTCCATCATACCACAGCATCCCAGCACCTGGAAAGCTGCATCCCAGCCCTGAGTGCTCCTCCCTCTCTTCCCCACAGGTTTGACGTGCAGACGATGACGGTCAGCACGGCCTGCGGCTGCTGTGCGCCGCAGCTGCTCCTGAAGCAGAGGATCCAGCTCCCCTGCCAGGACCCAGACAACCCTGGGAGAAGCCTCAGCACAGAACTGGTTGTGCTGAAGGGCTGCGTGTGCAAGGCTGACAGCTGCACACACTAGGCCAGGCCTGCAGCTGCCAGCTGGTTTTCATCCACCGCTGATCACCCTTGGGGGCGTCACAGCCACTGCTGCTGGCTGGCAGAGCTCCTGGTGCCACCTGGGCAGGGCGGCCTGGCAGTGGGGCTCCCCGAGCAGCTACCTGGAGCGTCAATGCAATTAACTGAGAAATTCTTGCTGCACAGGAGGGGGTTGGGGTGGTGGTGCAGGGCAGGAAAGCCAGAATGGGCAGGGGGAGGGAAGGCCATGTCAGAGACTGGCCTTGCTCTGGGGAGGGGGTGGAAGCAGAGGCTAAGAGCTGGCTGTGCACTGTGCAGCAACTGAAAATCGACTTCTAAATAAAGTAGAAGGAACTGAACTGCCTAACTCCTCATTATTTAACTCAAAAGAGTCTGCAAGGCTCACTGCAGCTGGTCCAGGGCCTGGGGAACAGCCACTTCCCTGGGATGGACAACTGCAGCACCCCATTCCCTTTCCTTCCAAAACAGACACAGCACTTGTGCTTGCCCTCCACACACAACTGCTGGCAGCAGCAAAGGGCTGCACAGTCCAAAAGCTGGGAGTGAGGCTTCCACACGCACCCCTGAGGGGGTGGACACTTGTAGGAACATCATGAGCAGACACAGAGCAGCTTTTGGACCATCCAAAGCTTTGCCAACCCTCCTCTGCATGAAAGCAAAGCCCCTGGGTGTGACAGGACAGAGCTCACTCAGTGCTGCAGGCTGCTAGCAGGGAGGGCTCTTGACTGCTGGGACTGCAACTCATCCAGGCAGCTGCAGGGACACAGAAGCTGAAGAGTGCCCAGGTATTGACTGGGCTTTGATGAAGGGTTAGGGAAGCACTGAGAGTCTGAAGCACATCTGGAAAGCTCAGGGGAGGTTACTGAACAGCTCAGATGCTCTTGGTTTACAGCAACATCGACTTGTTTGCCAAGCCCTACAGGTGTGGGGTAGAGGGGTGTGCTTCACAGCAGCTCACACCTATCCACTGCAGCATCTGTTCCTGTCCTGACTCTTGGCTAGAGGAAGATTTTACATTCTTGTGTTGGTTTGGGTGTGGTTGTTTTGTTTTTAGACCAAAGTATTTTTAACACAACCAAACACCACCAAAAATCCATGAAGAAACTCACTGTGGGAGCAGAGATCTGCAGATCAGGCAAGACTCAGATGGACACAGCCCAGCAGCAGTTTGGAGAACAGAGGGAATGGATTGAGCAAGGCAGACTTAGACTGGAGATGAGGAAGAAATCTTGACAGTAAGGGTGGGGAGACATGGGCACAGGTTGTCCAGGGAGGCCGTGGATGTCCCATCCCTGAAGCTGTCCAAGTCCAGGGCAATGAGGCTGGTGAGAGGCCTCAAGCACAGCCCTGTGAGGAGAGGCTGAGGGAGCTGGGGTTGCTTAGCCTGGAGAAGAGGAGGCTCAGGGGAGACCTTCTTGCTCTCTCCAACTCCCTGAAGGGAGGCTGTAGCCAGGTGGGTGTTGGTCTCTTCTCCCAGGCAGCCAGCACCAGAACAAGAGGACACAGTCTCAAGTTGCACCAGGGGAGGTTTAGGCTGGAAGTGAGGAGAAAATTCTTGACAGAGGGGGGTGTTAGGCATTGAAGGTGCTGCCCAGGGAGGTGGTGGAATCCCTGGAGGTGTTCAAGAGGGGACTGGACGTGGCACTTGGAGCCATGGTCTAGTCATGAGGTGCTGGGTGATAGGCTGGACCTGATGATCTTTGAGGTCTCTTCCAACCTTGTTGATTCTATAGATGAGGCCTTGAGCACGCTGGGCTGGTGGGAGGTGTCCCTGCCCACGGCAGTGGAGCTGGGACAAAGATGACCTTTAAGGTCCAGCTGCAGCCATGCTGTGGCCGTCCCATTGCACGCTGCCTGCCAACCACTCCAGGCAAGCGCTCTGTCCACTTCCACACCCCCAGACCAAGAAAAGGAGGAGAGCTGGGTTTACTGTTCTAATCATTTATTTACTCTTAATACGTTCTTCTGATGAATATAGTCTAATATATAGTCTTCTATATGAAAATTCTCCACTTAATTTGACAGAACTTTTGTTTTATACAAATAAGACAACCACCATCAATGTTACATACTGGAGTGTAGGTCAAGAATGAAGGTACAGCTACCTGGCTTTGCTATTCAGTTATTTTCTTCTCCTCTTTTTCACATGTCAATGCCTGAAAATACTGTACTTAAAAAAACAAAAAGAACCACCCCTCCCCTCCCCCCCAAAAACAATAACACTGTTTACTGCAGAAATCACTTGTGTCTGCTCGACAGGATACATCACTTTGGTAAGTTAACCATCATCCACACACGCACACACACACACACACAACAGAAGGAAATCAATCATCAAGTATTTGCCTTTGAATTGGTTCACTTCTTTTCTGCTCGTTGGCTTGGCTGAGCCGACACTGAATACAGAGTGTGAACGATCAGAAGCTTAACACGGTCACCACTGAGAAGACGCTGCTCCCCCCGCCCCCCCCCTCCGCCCCCCTCCTTCCCACGTGTTTAGTTTGTTTTTGAACGCACATTTTAGCACAGCTTGAACCAAAGCGAAGTGACCGAAAAGTCGTGCAAGTGTCTCGGGGTGTCCTTTAATGAGGGCGCGGCAGGCGTTCAGCGGGACAGACACACAGCAGGGGCCGGAAGAAATGCAACAGGAGCTCCTCCCTTCTCTCTGCTCGCTTCAGCTCAGCAGAGCTTTAGCGCAGCGGCCAACAGCGGGGCGAAGGTAACAGCAGAGCGAACAGACACATGGCATCCAAAGGACAAAACAAACCTGGCCCTCAGCATTCCCCAACCCCACCGCAGGAACTGCTCACCGTGATTCTCCAAGCCAATGTCTGTGATCAAAGAGCCTCGATTAGCTACTTGAAAGGCCATCAAAGGGCCGGTTGTGCCACAGAGCCTCTGCAGAAAGGCCAGGTCCCTAGCCAAGCTTTCAGCTCTAACACCCACAGCAACCAGCCCTGGCTGGAAAAACAAACCAAGTGTCTCCCCAAACCCACACACCACAGCCAAGCCCCTGCTCCTCATCAGCCTTCACCCACAGCAAGTGAGAATCATCCACTTCTGTTCTTTAACTCAGAGCACCGAATTAAACAGCAAGGCCTCCTCAGCCCTGCAGGACCCCGGCCCCTGCTGTGTGCTGGGCAGGCTGACAGGAGCCTGGTTGCCATGGCTTTTCAACCTTACCCTTCACTCAAAGCCTTCACTGCCTGAGCTGCTTGGCTGCAACACCTTGCAGATACCACCCTGGGGCTTCCTTTAACCTTGGGGAAATCTTGATTTGAGGTCCACTCCTCACCTTGCCAGCAGCAGCTGATTTCCTTCATGGTGACCTGCAGCACTCACTGACAACTGCCCACACTTCCTAACTGCACTACCTCCAGCAGCCTCTGCTGCACCTCAGGGCTCCAGCAGTGTGAGCCAAAGCTGTGTCCACTTCTGCAGAGAGGCTGTGGACAGCTGATTGCTGTGGGACAAAGGCTTTGGCTGCAAAAACCACTACAACAAAAGCCAAACATGACTCACGGGCCTTCCACTCTCAGTCTCAACACAAGTCTTCTGCACCAGGCTGGGCATTTCCTTTACCAGCACTGGCAGGCAGGGAGCTGTCCAGGTATCAATTACTCAAACCTTGAGTTTTGCCATTACTGTACACTGGGGCAGGGGGGAAATAATCATTGTTCAAACAGACATTGTCAGCTAAAAGGGTGCATGCCTTACAGCCCTTCTAGGGCCCATTTCTTGCCACTTCTCCTTTTACACACCACCAGGCTCTGCAGTTAGTTGCATCACATCATTAGGACTAGCACTTGCTAAGTCTGATGGGAAGCAGAGAGAACACAGAACAAAATGCTCAGCCTCGGTTGGACTAACAATGAACAAGCACGGACTCATTCACCACCCACCAGAGCAGCTCACCTCCTTGTCTGGGGTAAGCAGAAGGACTGGGAACAGCTCTTGTGTTCAATCCACTTTCCAGAGCTCAGAAAGCATTCAGATGCAAAGGATTCCAGGACTGCTGTTTTCAGGCTCTGGCCCTGTGGCATTTCTCACAAGCAAAGACTGGTGACACTCAAAGGTTCACTTGAAGCAGATGCAAACACACCTTGGAATCTCCCTTCCATCCAGGACAAGACTTGTGGCAACGTTCAACTTGACACAGTTCTGACTCTGCATGAGGATCTGAACCAGCCTTGCTGAGCAGCACTGCCTTGGTTCCTTTCAGCTGAGAGCAGAGGGAGTGCCTGCTCAAGGCAGCAAGGCAGAGCGTTCCTGGTCATTGCCAGCTGAAATCCTGGTCACCACATGGAAATCCACTTCCCTTTAACGAGTTTAAAAGCCTGACCTCTGCAAAACAACAAACCCAGAAGGAGCACAAGGCAGCCCTCCCACTCCTTGGGGAGCACATCATCAAAAGCCTTTTTCTTGTTCCATGGAAAGAGTCACTTCCCTGGACTGTACAGTTTCTGTAGTCTCAATTTCAAACAAGGGTCAAGTCCTAATAAGGCAGGGAGCTGGTTAACATTGCAGTACTCAGACAGTGATGTACAAGACATTTATTTGCAGTATGATGACAGTGATATAAATGGGAAACCCCCCAAGTGACATGGTTAAGATTAAAACTGCTCTGACAGCAATTCACATAACCTCTGAGATACAGCTTCTTTACTTGTCCGTAGTGTGAGCCTATACATCTGCAAGAGAACACAAGAGAGGGGTTACTTGGGAAGCTGCTGGGCATGCAGCCACCTGGGGAAAGCTGCCAGGCTCTCCCTTCACTAGTGAAGAGACCTCAAGTTCAAACATCCAGAAGCAGCCTTTTCAAACCCCATCTCTGAAGCCTGGTGGAGGGTTTCCTCTCTTTCAGTATGTTTAGGCTGTGACAGCTTTGTTGGGTTCTTTCTTTACTAGTACTATGTTGTGGAGGAGTCTTTAGACTCTGCTGCTTCTTCAGGAACCAGGAGACCTACTACCTGGATACTTACTGTGTCCAGTTCTGGGCTCCTCAATTTAAGAGGAACTTTGAGACACTTGAGTGTGTCCAGAGAAGGGCAACAAGGCTGGGGAGGGGTCTGGAGCACAGCCCTGTGAGGAGAGGCTGAGGGAGCTGGGGTTGCTTAGCCTGGAGAAGAGGAGGCTCAGGGGAGACCTTCTTGCTCTCTCCAACTCCCTGAAGGGAGGTTGGAGCCAGGTGGGGGTTGGGCTCTTCTCCCAGGTAAGCAGCACCAGAACAAGAGGACACAGTCTCAGGCTGTGCCAGGGGAGGTTTAGGCTGGAGGTGAGGAGGAAGTTCTTCCCAGAAAGAGAGATTGGCCATGGGAATGTGCTGCCCAGGGAGGTGGTGGAGTCCCCATCACTGGAGGTGTTTAAGAGGAGATTAGATGAGGCACTTGGTGCCATGGTTTAGTTGATGAGATGGTGTTGGGTGATAGGTTGGACTTGATGATCTTGAAGGTCTTCTGCAACCTGGTCTGGTCTATTCTATGCCTCTCTTTGGATGTTGTGTCTCATGCTAAGGCTATTTAAGTGCTTTATTTGTTGTTGGATAGCAGTGCTGTGGGCTGCAGGAGGAAGCTGCTTTTCATAAGATGGACATAACCTCATTCATGTGCTAAGGTTGTCTTACAGGATGGTAACCATTGCGATGTGCTGCCCAGGGAGGTGGTGGAGTCACCATCACTGGAGGTGTCAAAAAAAGATTGGATGTGGCACTTGGAGCCATGGTTTAGTTGTCAGGAGGTGCTGGGTGACAGGTTGGACTTGGTGATCTTTTGAGGTCTTTGCCAACCTTGTTGGTTCTCTGATTCTACCCAAAACATGTTCTTACTCCTCAGTGAGCTTTATTAAGCCTCTTTCAACATGCATGAATAAAAACATTCTTAACTTTTGTGCTTGTTTCCTTTTCTCTTTTAGCCAATATTCTCTTGTTGATTTCTAGTGCCCAAGGGAAATACACTTCATCCTGTCCAAGGTACATAAAGCAGCAGCATGCCTTATGAGGAGAGGCTGAGAGCCCTGGGGCTGTTTAGTCTGGAGAAGGCAAGACTGAGAGGGGATTTAATAAATGTCTATAAATATCTGAGGGCTGGGAGTCAAGGAGGGGACAGGCTCTGCTCACTTGTACCCTGTGACAGGACAAGGGGCAGTGGATGGAAGCTCCAGCACAGGAGCTTCCATCTCAACATCAGGAAGAACTTCTTTACCACAGGGGTCACAGAGCCCTGGAGCAGGCTGCCCAGAGAGGTTGTGGAGTCTCCTGCTCTGGAGACTTTCCAGCCCTGTCTGGATGTACTCCTGTGTGACCTGTGCTGGATTCTATGGCTCTGCTCTGGCAGGGGTTTGGACTCACTCTCCAGAGGTTACTTCCAAGCCCTAACAACCTGTGACCCCATGAAATGTCTCCAACCTTCAAGGGATGAGCCTCCACAGGCAGTTGAGTGCACTGCAATGAACTCTTCCAGTAGGTGCAGAATTGCTATGAAGCAGCACCTTACCAAACTGGGGCAGGACCAGCTGCTGCATTTTGCAGCCACACTTAGCTACTGCAACAGGGACTTTAAGCTCACACCTGCAGGAGTTTCAGAGAGACACACTTTGATCAAACAAGAGCTTGTATGTGAGCTGCAGATACTCCGATACCTGTGCCTGGAGATTAGGTTCAAGGCGCAGCAAGCATCCGATCTGGGTAGTTTTCGTATGGATGATGCCAGCACCAACAAAGTTAGCAGGATTGGGATCTACCTCCTCAAGCAGGGCTGATCCAAAGCCAATTATCTGTGAAAAGAACCCAGAAGACTTAGAGATGTGGACAGCAGGACACCAACACCAAGTCTAGATGAGCACAGGCGCTGCCAAAGCAAGTAGGAGGCCAGTTTTTCTTTCAAGACATTAAAGAAGACATTAAAGAATTATCCAACACCTGTTTTAGTCCCACAAACTGTTGAAGTGAGAGTGACCCTGACAGTGGGCTGTTCCTGGTGGGAACAAAAAAGGTTCCTCCTGAAAACTACTGAGACATAAGTTAAATTCAACCCAGGTCTCTCCTGGTTTTATTAAAACCATTCCTGGCTTTCAGGAGTCTCTTCTGTTATGCCCAAGGCAGGCAGTTCTACCAGAAGTTGCTTTCCTCTGTCCCAACTGGCAATTCTGGTACAATGAAGGCTTGAAGCATCTTCCAGCTCAGTGCCAAGCACTAAATTGGGTGTTTTCTGCAAGAGCTTCAAGCAGCCTGGCCAGCAATCGAGCAGCGACTCTGGCACTCCGCTCTGCTGAGACCTCACCCGGAGTACTGCATCCAGTTCAGGAGCCCTCAGCACAAGAGGGACACAGACCTGGTGGCACAGGTCCAGAGCAGGGCCATGGACATGATCAGGGGGGGATGGAACACCTCTGCTACAAGGACAGGCTGAGGGAGCTGGGGTTGTTCAGCCTGGAGAAGAGAACGTTCCAAAGAGACCTAATAGCAGCCTTCCACTACCCAGCCAGCCTACAAAGAAGGCTGCAGAGGGACTCTTTACAAAGGCCTGCAGTGGTAAGAGAAGGGGCAAGAGTTTCAAACTAAGATTCAGATTGGATGTTAGGAACAAGTTCTGCACCATGAGGGTGGTGGAACCCTGGAACAGGTTGCCCAGGGAAGTAGTTGAGGTCCCATCCCTGGGGATATTCAAATTCAGGCTTAACAAGGCCCTGAGCAACCTGATCTAGTTGAGGATGTCCCTGCTCACCGCAGGGGGGTTGGTCTGAATGACCTTTGGAGGGTCCTTCCCACCCAAACCATTCTCTGACTCGATGATTCCAGCTGCTATTGAGGACTGTACCTCATTCAAGCCACATTGAGGCAGTCCACTCAAGCCAGCAGTGCCCAGGGTCTCTTACAGCAGCTGGTGTGGGCTGTATGAGGATGATGCAAGTGCCACTTAACCCAAGATGAGTAAAACATGCTGATAGCACTACCCTCACATCATGAATTCAAAGTATCACACTGCCACCCACCTTTGCTTTTGTGATCTCTGCATCCATGGGGTGCTTTGCTTTGAAGATGTTCTGTACTTCTTGTTTTGGGCTGCAAGACAAGGCAAGATGAGCTCGGGCTGTAACACCTGTACTACACACAGCACTGCTGAAGAGCAAACTCTTACACTGGGAGAGTTTGTAACTCACAGGATCAAGTATGGGATAGGGCACTGCACCACCCCCATTCACTGTGCCCCCTCTTCCCTCCCCTGGCCCACCACAGAAGTCCCAACCCCAAGTCCAGACAAAGCCTTACTTGCTCAGTTGCTTCCAACGCTGAAAAAAGTCTTGGGAAGACATCTCTGTGGGCTGGAAAAACTTATTCAGTGTGATGGGTAACTTTACTGAGAGGTTCTGAAATGTTCCACCATACCTGCAGAGGGAACAGAGAGCACATGGTGTGTGCTGCAGTGCCAGCCCACAGCAACCAACCAGCTGAGCACAGACACCAAGGTGGAGCTGTTTGGCTGCAGTCCATCAACGTGTCCTGCTGGGAGCCAGCCTAGAGCCAGCTCTGCTGAGGCACCTGCTGCAGCCCAGGGCAGCTTGGCACAGCCAGGGGCTGCTCCTAGCAGGCAGAAGCTGCTGGGGACAGATCCTGCCAAGGGCTGGGCTGCAGAAAGCCTCTGCCTCAGACTTGCTCCTGGGCACACCAAGGGCACTGCCACAGCTTGTGCCACACTTTGGGGGCAGGAATGCAGAGGTGGAGCTGTGGGGAGGAGCAGCCAGGACAGGGGAGCCTCAAGTGCCCACCAAGGGATGGCAGCCCATGGAGGGCATCCCCAGGAGCAAGCTGAAGGCTCACCTTCAATGGCTGGCATCCAAAGATGAGTCTGACCCTTCTGCCTTTGGTCCTGATCTCTGTGTTCCAGAATCTAGCTCATGAATCTGGTTCCCATGTGCTGCTGAGGCCAGTCTGGGAGTTCCCCAGTGCCTGCCCCCAGCAGCAGTGGTGCCAACAGTGCTGTCATTGCCATCAGGGGTTGGGGTCCATATCAGTCTGTCTCTCTGTCTCCATTTCATTGGGTTGCTCTCATTCCCATCCCAGCTGGTTCAGTTTCTTTCCAACCCCATCAGTCTCTCTCCCTTCTTCCATTTGGGAAGGTAGAGGGGATCATGGTGGCCAGCACAGCCCTGCCCCTTGACATGATGTTATTTGTTAGGTACAGCTTTAATCCACTGTTAAATAAATGGCTCTGCTTGGATGTCAACAAAAGTGAACTGGCAGAACTTCTAACAAAGATCTCAGCTTCCAACAGAGGTTTCAATCTCTCTGTAGCACTCAAAATGGTGAAAACATAGCCCTCTAAAAACATACCAGTAAGAACCAGTTTAAAACTGAAGTAGCAGAACATAGCCTGGAAATCAGGATTTCCAAAAGGCTGATGTTGATAACACCATCATTCAAGTGGGTTCTCTATCTCCTTGGGTAACTTAAAGCTCCCTTTTTCAACTAAGACTACCCAAGGGAGCTCTGCATCCATATTTCACACTTCAGTCATGGGACCAGAACAAGTGCCACATCTTGGAGAGCAGCCAGGCAGAGAGGGACCTGGGGGTACTGGTTGACAGCAGCTGAACAGGAGCCAGCAGTGTGCCCAGGGGGACAAGAAGGCCAATAGCATCCTGGCCTGCATCAGGAAGAGTGTGGCCAGCAGGAGCAAGGAAGTCATTCTGCCCTGTGCTCAGCACTGGTTAGGCCACACCTTGAGTCCTGTGTCCAATTCTGGGCCCTTCAATTTAAGAAGGGCATTGAGAGACTTGAAGGTGCCCAGAGAAGGTCAATGAGGCTGGGGAGGGGTCTGGAGCACAGCTCTGTGAGGAGAGGCTGAGGGAGCTGGGGTTGCTTAGCCTGGAGAAGAGGAGGCTCAGGGGAGACCTCATTGCTCTCTCCAACTCCCTGAAGGGAGGTTGTAGCCAGGAGGGAGTTGGTCTCTTTTCCCAGGCACCCAGCACCAGAACAAAAGGACACAGTCTCAAGCTGTGCCAGGGGAGGTCTGGGCTCAAGGTGAGGAGAAAGCTCTGCACAGAAAGAGTAATTGGCCATGGGAATGTGCTGCCCAGGGAGGTGGTGGAGTCACTGTGCCTGGAGGTGTCCAAAAATGGATTGGATGTGGCACTTGGAGCCATGGTTTAGTTGTCAGGAGGTGTTAGGTAATAGGTTGGACTTGATGATCTCTGGGGTCTTTTCCAACCTGGTTGCTTCTATGACCTTCCACCACCTAACTGATTTCCCCAGCATCTGAAAGCTGTGTTTTACCTGAATTGGATGTTCAGGATGGGAGCTTCCATGAAGTCTGACACACACTCGATGTTCACGACCTGCTGGACCTGTGCCCCTCCATCCACTGTGGGGTCAACAGGTTTTGTCTGAAGATTGAGGCGTAGCAAGTGGTTAAGGAAACTGATCACTGAGTCCACAGCTCAAAGAGAGGACAGCAAAGCTTCCCATAACTGCATGAGCAAGTGGCATCATGCCCACTCATGCTCTACATGCTACTGACTGTTCAAAGCTTAATTCTTGCACAGGAAAGAAGTGGTTGGCTCTTTCTCCATCCTGACACACCTAGAAGCAGTATCCCCCACAATGCTCAGTTATCTGGATGTTCTCAAAGGTGCCCTCAAAGATTGATGAGGGCACAGGCAGTGTTCACAAGAAAGGCCACTGCAGTGTCTCATTTTCATGGGGACCCTACAGCAATGCTTTGATTGAAACAAGCTTGATTGCAGTCTCCTAGAAACCCTACAATTTCAACCCCAACTGTTAAGGACAAGCTGGTTTAAAGTATCATCATCTTTGTGCACATGGATTCTTCTACCTCCATCTCAGGTCTGAGGTTATCTAATGCAGGACTTGAAGGACATCACATCCTCCTACAGTGGGCACTGCTGCTGCTGAACCCACTGCAGTTTTGGGGCCCTTGCTACAAGAAGGACACTGAGGTGCTGGAGTGGGTCCAGAGAAGGATAAAGCTGGTGAAGGGTCTGGAGAGGCTTGGTGAGAAGCAGCTGAAGGAACTGGGATTGTTTAGCCTGCAGAAAAGGAGGCTGAGGGGAAACCTTCTCACTCTCTCCAACTCCAAAGGAGGCTGGAGCCAGGTAGGGCTCTCTACAACTACCTGAGGGGTGGTTGTGGCCGGGAAGGGGTTGGTCTCTTCTCCCAGGCAACCAGCACCAGAACAAGAGGACACAGTCCCAAGCTGCGCCAGGGGAGGTTTAGACTCGAGGTGAGGAGGAAGTCCTTCACCGAGTGAGTCATTCGTCATTGGGATGTGCTGCCCAGGGAGGTGGTGGAGTCACCGTCCCTGGAGGTGTTCAAGAGGGGATTGGATGTGGCACTTGGTGCCATGGTCTAGTCATGGGGTCTGTGTTGATAGGTTGGACTCGATGATCCTCGAGGTCCTTTCCAACCAAAGTTATACTGTGATAGGGGTCAGTCTCTTCTCCCAAGGAATGAGTGATAGGACTCAGGTTGCACCAAGGGAGGCTTAGGCTGGACCATATGGAACAATTTCTTCCCTGAAAGGGATGTCAAGCTCTGGAACAGCCTGCCCAGGGAAGAGATTGAATCCCCATCCCTGGAGGTGTTTAAAAGACCCAGAGATGTGGTGCTGAGGGCCATGGTTTAGCACCAGACTTGGCAGAGTCAGAGAATGGTTGGACTGGCTGATCTGAAAGGGCTTTTACAACTAAAATGATTCTGTGATTCTATGATCTAAGCCCTGCTACTTGATGACAGTGGAGAGAGCTGGAGTTACAGTATTTACTCAGCCTGGTTTCCTCCTGATTTCAACAGCAGAATTTATGTTTATAGCAGAGCTCAAGACCTGCTCTTTAGGAACCTGCTGACAACTCTTTGTTTCTTCACTTTCAGGGACAGCCTGCCTCGATCCAGCAGCTTTGTTACAGTGCTGTGCAGCACAGGACACAAATCCCCAGGGAGAACAGACAACGTGCTACTGCATTTAAGGATATTTGACTGCAGCTCATCTGAGCAGATGACTGTTGGAGTAAAATTCAAGAACTGTGTTGATGTCTTATTACCATAGAATATGAACATACGGCCTGCAAAGAAGAGAAGACTCTTTTAGGCACATCCCATGCAAACACCTTGGCCAGCTTGTGCTCCATGGAGCTGACACACTGCACCTCCAGCTTTTGAAAAACAGAGCATACTGCACATGTTTTATGTCACCCAACTAGTCACAGTTCACAAGGAAGTAACAGATGAACACAAAACCAGCAGACCCTTCCCACAGCAGCTGTCACAAAGGCAGTTAAATCAAGCAGTGGAAGTCCCCCAGTTGTCAAAGAACTTTACTCTGGTTATTTAACTGGTAGCAAACTAGTGCAGAAGGGGAGAAGCAAGCAATCCTGGTGCTGTCCTGTGTGAGGCCCAGCTCCTTCCTGGATGTTTTCATTATCTTGTGCATTAATTAAGACAGTCATGTCTGAAGCATATTGTGTATCTTATTATTACAGTAAGCTGCACTACAGGGCCAAGGGCATCCTGGCCAGCAGCAGGAAGAGTGTGGCCAGCAGGAGCAGGGAGGTCATTCTGCCCCTGTACACTGCACTGGTTAGGCCACACCCTGAGTACTGTGTCCAGTTCTGGGCTCCTCAGTTTAGGAAGGTTTAGTTGCTGGAGCGTGTCCAGAGGAGGGCAATGAAGTTGGTGAGGGGTTTGGAACACAGCCCTGTGAGGAGAGGCTGAGGGAGCTGGGGTTGCTTAGCCTGGAGAAGAGGAGGCTCAGGGGAGACCTTCTTGCTGTCTACAACTCCCTGAAGGGAGGTTGTAGCCAGGTCTGGGTTGGGCTCTTCTCCCAGGCAACCAGCACCAGAACAAGAGGACACAGTCTCAGGCTGTGCCAGGGGAGGTTTAGGCTGGATGTTAGGAAGAGTTCTACACAGAGAGAGTGATTGCCCATTGGAATGGGCTGCCTGGGGAGGTGGTGGAGTGACCATCATTGGAGGTGTTCAGGAGGAGACTTGGTAGGGTGCTTGGTGCCATGGGTTAGTTGTTTAGGTGGTGTTGGATTGGTTGATAGGTTGGACATGATGATCTTGAAGGTCTCTTCCAACCTGGTCTATTCTATTCTACAATAAGGGAGAAGTACCCCTTGCTGTACCTTTAGTACCAACTGCACCAAGTGTCCCTTGCTGTATCAACCTCACAACTAAGCAGCAAAATCTGGAGTTACAGTTTGACTTCACGCTCCCATTTCACCTCAGCTATCAAGCAACCCAAAAGCTGACTGAAACAAGAGCCCAGGGACACACACAGACAGTGAAGATCTTAAGAGAGACTCGGCTTGAAATCACAACTCTCTCTTAAGGAGCTGAAAATTAATTTCTACCTGCAGTGTGGTGCTGGCACTGGGGGGGTTGACAGGCGCTTGGACTGAAAGGCCAAGAGGGTAGAAAGGCTCTGCAGAGGGACCTCGACTGACTGGACAGATGGGCAGAGTCCAATGGGATGGCATTCAACAAGTCCAAGTGCCAGGGGCTG
Organism: Melanerpes formicivorus; assembly: GCF_026170545.1. NCBI lineage: Eukaryota > Metazoa > Chordata > Aves > Piciformes > Picidae > Melanerpes > Melanerpes formicivorus. Next base: position 924,916 of record NW_027142368.1, on the reverse strand, counting down.
CACTTTGGCCACAGCAACCCCAGGCAGAGCTACAGGCTGGGGTCAGAGTGGCTGAGAGCTGCCAAACAGAGAGGGACCTGGGGGTGCTGATTGACAGCTGCCTGAACATGAGCCAGCAGTGTGCCCAGGTGGCCAAGAAGGCCAAGGGCATCCTGGCCTGCTTTAGGAATAGTGTGGCCAGCAGGAGCAGGGAGGTCATTGTGCCCTGTACTCTGCTTTGGTTAGGCCACACCTTGAGTCCTGTGTCCAGTTCTGGGCTCCTCAGTTTAAGAAGGACATTGAGAGACTTGAAGGTGTCCAGAGAAGGGGAACAAGGCTGGAGAGAGGCCTTGAGCACAGCCCTGTGAGGAGAGGCTGAGGGAGCTGGGATTGCTTAGCCTGGAAAAGAGGAGGCTCAGGGGTGACCCCATTGCCCTCTACAACTACCTGAAAGGTGGTTGTAGCCAGGTGGGGGTTGGTCTCTTCTCCCAGGAACCCAGCACCAGAACAAGAGGACACAGTCTCAAGCTGCGCCAGGGGAGGTTTAGACTCAAGGTGAGGAGGAAGTTCTTCACCGAGCGAGTCATTCGTCATTGGAATGTGCTGCCCAGGGAGCTGGTGGAGTCCCCATCCCTGGAGACGTTCAAGAGGAGATTGGATGTGGCACTTGGTGCCATGGTCTAGTCATGGGGTCTGTGTTGATAGGTTGGACTCAATGATCCTCGAGGTCCTTTCCAACCTAGGTTATACTGTGATACTGTGAAAGGTCTTACCCAGGTTCTGCCGGAACTCGGACTTCAATCCAATCTGTAGCAGCTGGTTTTCAAATAAGACCCCGTTGTTTTTACACACAAACCTAGGGGAAGAGAAGGAGAGATGGGCTCTCAGTGGAGCTGCAGTAACACTGAGAGCCACAACATTCAAGGTTTACAGAGAGGATGAAGAGTGTGGTTAACCTAGAGTGCATCAGTCTGTGAGAGAGGCCCTTGCAGAGGACTGCAGTTAGAGGAAGACAGTTTTACAACCAAAACCACCACTTGCAGGACACTAAGAGAGCTGAATTTGTTTGGTAGGAGGCCTGAGAGGCTATGAAGGAAGCCACAATATGCTATGTACACACACACTGTCTATAAAGGACCAGGCAACAGGCTAGGATTCACATCCTTGACAACCCCTGAAACTCATTAGGTTGGTGCAGAATTGGAAAGTCTGAAGCTTTGACTGTTTAAACCTGGAAGAAAAAAGAATCCCACTCCTGTGTCATGTGAGTCAACTGAGAGCTGTATTTTTTCCCATTTTGAGAGAGGAAGCCCATTCTGCAGTGGTTTCAGTCCCTTTCTGTCACCCTCCACTTAAAAGTAGAGGGGGTGGTCAGTGAACATCAGCCTTTTGCATACAAGGCACTTGAAACACTCCAAAACATTAGTGCTTTCTGCTGGTTTTCCTTGGTTTGTGACCAGTTGGCAAGAGGTGACATACAAGAGGCATTGTCTCATTTTAGAGCAGTGTGTGATAGCACTGACTGGTAAAGGCAACTCTAACCTGGGTATTCATGAGCTTGTCATAACATCCCCAGCATCTACAGAGGTGCTCTAGTCACAAGCCTGACAGCACACGTTTCTCTACTTCTGCTGCTATTAAGTCAATGCACAAATATAGTCTTGCTTTACAGCTATAGTCTGGAAGTTGCCCAGCCTTGCAAGGTTTTAGTATTGCTTACTTGTGAAAAAGCTCATCAGCATCATGCACAGTATCAGCTGGTTCCTCAGAAACTACCTCAGATGAAGCCAGGTCAGGGCTAGTTCAGGCAGCACAAAGGAAGAAAGGCAGTAGCGACAGAGATAGGAGTTAGTAAAGACAGCTTAGTGCTTACTTATTTCTTTTACCTCCTTCCTCAAAAATGGCACTGCTGAGTTTAATGCATGGAAAATGTATTAGCTGCCCTAGCTCAGTACACCTAGAAAGGTTTGAGGCATTAGGCAATGTTTTCCCCCATTTCTCTCCCCCATCCCACCCCTCCCTGATTGTCAGGAACCAGCAATTCTTCCCCAAGCCAGAGGGCAGCTGAAGGCGTTCAGGAGCTTCAGTTCATACCTCTTAAAGAACCAAGTCCTTTCAGGTGTTTAATTGTGACAGCAAAAGAGTTTCAGTGCAAAACCATAACTGTAGATATCTATTAGCTACCACAAATGTGCACTTTGAAGCAGAGACCTCACCGACCTCAGTGGCACCTCACAGCCAGTTCTCAAACACACCCAAGAGAGGCAATAGACAGGCGGACAACAAACAACTTACCCAAGGAACAGAAACAAAAGTGACAAGAGCACTAGAAAGAGGCAGCAAACTGTAAAAGGCAACTTCTCAGTGCCATTAGAGAAGCATTTCATCTACAGACAGACCAAGGGGTTAAGCAAGGATATATTTTCTTCTGCAGAAAGAAAAGACTCTGTTTAGGTAACTCTTGCTTACAGAGCTACCAGTACCAAGGCTTTTTTGGGTTGGGTTTTTCCCCCTCCTTCTTTAAACAAAAATAAAAGGAAAGAAAAAGCTCTAACAAGCTTCTTAGAGTCCTGGTGTTGTGCAGCATGGTTAAACATCACTCAGCATCTTCCAGGAGGAACACAGAATCAAGTCTTCATTACTGCAAACCTGCAACAATGCCCTGCCTGCTACAACGTTCTGATCAAAACCTCCACGACCCAGGTCAATCAGTTTCACTGATGACAGCCTCTCTGTTAAGATGCACTGCAAACATCATGTTACCATTCAGAGTTTGGTCCTTGACAACAGTAACACACTCTCTGGTCAGCAAGAGGATGGGTTTGTAAAGACATTCTGTGGCCTTTCACTATAGCCACAGTGGCTTTTACCAGTGATAGGATGAATAACATTCTACCTTCTCTACCCTTGGTAATATCATTACAAAGATATTTGTCTCAAACACCCTTTAAACACACCAGCGCACAATGCAGTTGTTTGGGGTTTTTTTATCCCCCTTTTTGACATCTCTTTGTCAGACAGCAGCAGAATAATTTAAGTCTATCTTGACACTCTGAGCACCAGTATCTCTGGATAGGATCCATCTCACCGTTCCAGTATCAGCTTGCCATGAGTGCAGAGACCCAAGAACACTTCATGGAAAGAAGACAAGAATAAACACATTCATATCAGGCCAGAGAACACCCAACTTCAAGATGTAACTGGATGCACAAGCAGCTCAGTTTAACAAAGAAGCAAAACCAGCACAGAACCTAAGTAATACTGGATTAATATGCTCAGGTTGGTGACTACAGACTCAGTTCTTCCACAAGCAGAGGCGTTCAATAAAGAGAACACAGCCAACAGAGTTCAACAGCGCTTCTCCTGCTGCACAGCTACCACCCAGGAACGCATTCAAGGAGCTGGAACAAACCCCAAAGTTATTTGCACGTATTTTCAGCTCTCTCTCTGCCTGTTTTAAACAGCCAAAGTCTTCTGCAGATTCCTTACAGGGTGACTGAATTACCTCGCAAAGTTGTCATCAGAACCAGGAGCAAGAGGGGCGACGGCAGAAGCTGAATCTGAAAATACATCCACCAGGAGGTTACCACTAGAGGACGGTGGGGGAGCAGCACCCAGACCCAGCAGATCCTCAGACGGAGAAGGAGTAGACTAGGGAAGACAAGACACTTGGGTGTTACACTGCAGCAAAACTACAAGCAAGCTGTCTCTTTGGCACAAGCAAGCTATGGCACGGTGCCTCTCCCCACCCCAAATCGTGCTTTGAATGGACACAGGAGGCCTCATGAATGCTGTTATCACCTTGCATTTCAATTTCAGGTCATTTACAGAGGGGGTGTGGTTGCTTGGGAAGCTTTTTTGTCTCTTTTGCTGGGATTTTTCCTCTCTCTTTTAAAGAGAGAGTTTTATCTAGTAATTAAATAAAACCCCAGAATTAATCTGCCTGGTGTCTGCCTTCTGCAGAATCAGATTCTAATGTGTGCCTTCCCCCTCCCCACTTCTCACCTTAGTTCCAAGAGAAATGAAGCACTGTATGGAATGATATTTAAATGTGTTGCTTTTCTCTCACAAAAGAATCCAGCAAGAAAGGCAGTGGCTTTGCCACAAACCTGAATTAAATGATCACAGCATCCTTACAACTGATTCTCAGTTTAGCCCAGGGTTCTGGAAGCTGGGCAAACCTTGGAAACAACGTCAAGCCTAACCAGCAAAAAAGCAGAGCCTGGAGCTACTTCAAGCTGCAAACAACTGAAGGCAGAAGCAAGACCTTTGAAATTTCTCTCTCAATTAGAGCAAATCAAGTAGCCAGGACACAGAAACATGCAAAGGCCACACAAGTGCCCAAGTCACATGCAAGAACGAGGCAGAGACTGCTGAAGTGTTCATCTGCTGGACCTTAGTAGCCTGCAACGTGCCAGATTTGCCAAAGATGAGTCAGCAGATGCATTTGGATTGAGTCTGAAATCCTGGTTCTGTGAGCCAACTCCAAGCTGTTAAATACTCCACAGATTGAATTTGCTGCAGGGTAATGAAAAATTTTCCCTGGCAAAAAAATTTCAGAAGCCAATCCAAACAGCTGGAACTCCAGCTTGGAACAGATTCCTGCTGTGCAAGCCAGGGTGACACCAAAGCCAGTAATGAAGGTGTTAGAACGGAGTTTCTTCCATGGCTGCAACCCATGAAGTGAAGCTCATCAAACAGAACACAATTTTAACTGCCAGCCACCTGAATCAGGCATGCAAAGTGAATCTGGCAGCTTTTCTGCTGGGAAGGTACTTCTGTCCATTCAAAGATGTTGCCCTTGGAACACCTACTCTTACATACTGCAATGACTAAGAGGTAAAGGATTCTGCTTTAATAAACTGAGCAGGGAGTGTGCTGAAGTATTTCCTCCTCTTAGGTAATCTACTACTACATCTCAGATGCAATTACAAGTTATACTAGTCATTAAAGCCAGAAACAAGTATTATGTTATGGGGACAATCCATCCTGCCAGCTTTAACTGACAGTAAGAGGAGAAATTTCAGCTCAGAAGAAACAAGACCGTGGCCTTGTCTTCCATAACTGAACACAAACTGTACTGTCACACAAACAGTAACAACATTACACTGAGTCAATCAATCTTGTCTACATCTAGTAAGAAACAAGCCCAAAACACACAACATCAAAATAGCCCACATCAAGACCTTAAATATCAACCATGTTAGAGCAGGAGAACAGCTGATATTGAAAAGGTGCAACTCAAACTCTAATGTAGGTTACTTTTAGAGCATCTCACCTTCACTGTAATTTCAGCAGCAAGGAAAATTCCCACTTTGAAGTTTACAGCAATATGTTCATATTTGCCACAGCAACATTGTAAAAGGGATTACTTAGTTTCTTTTTCAGGCTGCAGACAAGTTTGCCTCCATTTACTAAAGATTTCCAAGGGGAAATTGCATCCTATCATTTGTGGGGGAAGGGAGGGCAAAGCAGGTCCCCCTGTTCCCCTGTATTTTACAGCAAACACCCACAGTCTGAAATTTGAGATGAGAAGTTTCTAAACCCCTAACAAGGCACTTTAAGGCACTTTCACACTGCCTGAATGAGGGAAGTAACAGCTTTTTAACTCACAACAGCACTGACATTGACAGCGGCAGGTTCAGCACTTCCATTCATATCAGAGCTCCTCTCCTTTTTGATCTCTTCCAGGTCAGTAACTGTGCCTGGGCCTTTCTTCTTCTTGAGTTTAGCCAAAATAGAAGATTCCCTCTCTGGAAAGGGAGGCATTTCTTCCAGCACTGTTGCCTTGTCACAGACAAAAAGTGTATTAGTTTAACTTACAGAAAAACAGCCAAACCAGCTTCTGAGTCTTTGAAGGCAAAAGCAGAAGTCATTATCCAGACAGGAGATGACAAATGCAGGTTGTTGGGACAGTGAGGGAGCATTTTCAAAACCACAAAAGTCAAAACATTCTGAAGCCCTCTCAAGGTAGCTGTTTAAGAGAACAGGAGCAGTCTGGTACAGTGCTATTAAACAAACAAACTCAGATCCTATGAGACCCAACAGTTCTTAAGTCAAGCAGACCCAGACTGAAACCACAGAAGACCACCCAAGGACCGAGCATTTATTAGATGCCAAGGCTAACTGTGCCATGCTCTGGCTAGGTCTGAGTGCATCAGGTTCCAACACTGAACTTTGAGAAAGAAGAAAGCAAAACTCAGGACAGTTGCACATTCCCTGCCCACCATGCAGTCAGTCCTCAAAACAAAGCAGTAACCTTTTGGTGTCTGAATGCTGCAGGACACCCTACTGCACCAGCCTGCACTGGCTTCCCAGCCCCACACTCCTATGCTTTAATGGTCATTTGTCCCACTAAAGCAGCAACAACTGGGATAGTAGCTCTAAACTAAAGATGACTGCAGCTGAATTAGGTAGACTAAACCAAAAACATTAGTGCCCACATTCTGGATCCTGCATGAAGACTTCTGAGGAATCAGGTCAGGTTGAGTGGAGCTCATTTGTTGACAGGAGACACAGCTAGAGTTCTACACAAGAGAATAAAGCTATCTTTATACCTACCAAGATATCAGTACTGGCAATAGTACTGAGCCTCAAATACTCAACAGCTCTCTGCTGCAGCTCAACGTCAGCATTCTTCAGCTGACTGTCACTGCGCAGCACGTCTTGAATCGTAGTTTTGATTTCTGGGAACAGGTTCACAAACTTGATGTAGGTAGACAGAAGCAGAGCTCTGGTAGGAACACTGCACAGGTGGAACTTGGAATGCAGCAAGTTGAACTGGATCAGGGGACTTAAAAGACGGGAAGAAAGAGAATTTGTTCAGTTTTGGCAGACTGGCTCATTCTTAGTGCATTAGTAGCAAGAGCTGCATCACTTGTTAAGTGGCCTGTGTTCAACAGACACTGGATTCTTCACAGAAAGTGTTTTACCTTGATCTTGGATCACCTGCTATCAGATTTCCAAATTCTCCCAAGATGTAGCCACCTACTTTGACAAGATTCTCGTGGCATGCTGGAGCCTGAAGGGCCTGCAAGAACACATTAAGAGTCAATTAGCAGTGTATCAAGAGAAAAAAGCAGCTTTTCTTTCATGTCCACTTCACTGGTCTGTAAGAGGTCTAGCCTAGAGTACTTAGGAGAAAAGTATGATACACAGCAGGACTTCAAAGAAGAAACTCTGGTAATTATCACTTGTTTAAGGTCAGCCTTAGACCCTTAGAGTGGTGGTGAATGGTGCCACAGCCAGCTGCTGTCTAAGCTGTCAGCTCGTGGCTTGGACTGCAACACTCTATGCTGGGTTAGGAACTGGCTGGAGGCTGAGCCCAGAGAGTGGTGGTGAATGGTGCCACAGCCAGATGGCAGCCAGGCACCAGTGGCATCCCCCAGGGATCAGTGCTGGGCCCCAACCTCTTTAACATCTTCACTGATGATCTGGATGAGGGGGTCGAGTCAGTCACCAGCAAATCTGCAGACGACACCAAGTTAGGAGCAGATGTTGGTCAGTTAGAGGGTAGAAAGGCTCTGCAGAGGGACCTCGACCAGCTGGACAGATGGGCAGAATCCAATGGGATGGCGTTCAACACGTCCAAGTGCCAGGGGCTGCACATTGGCCACAACAACCCCAGGCAGAGCTATAGGCTGGGGTCAGATTGGCTGAGAGCTGCCAAACAGAGAGGGACCTGGGGGTGCTGGTTGACAGCTGCCTAAACATGAGCCAGCAGTGTGCCCAGGTGGCCAAGAGGGCCAATGGCATCCTGGCTTGCATTAGGAATAGTGTGGCCAGCAAGAGCAGGGAAGTCATTGTGCCCCTGTACTCTGTATTGGTTAGGCCACACCTTGAGTCCTGTGTCCAGTTCTGAGTTCCTCAGTTTAAGAAGGACATTGAGACACTTGACTGTGTCCAAAGAAGGGCAACAAGGCTGGGGAGAGGCCTTGAACACAGCCCTGTGAGGAGAGGCTGAGGGAGCTGGGATTGTTTAGCCTGGAGAAGAGAAGGCTCAGGGGAGACCTTACTGCTGTCTACAACTCCCTGAAGGGAGGTTGTAGCCAGGAGGAGCTTGGTCTCTTCTCCCAGGCAACCAGCACCAGAACAAGAGGACACAGTCTCAAGCTGCACCAGGGGAGGTTTAGACTCGAGGTGAGGAGGAAGTTCTTTACTGAGTGAGTTGTTCGTCATTGGGATGTGCTGCCCAGGGAGGTGGTGGAGTCACCGTCCCTGGAGCATTCAAGAGGGGATTGGATGTGGCACTTGGTGCCATGGTCTAGTCATGAGGTCTGTGTTGATAGGTTGGACTCGATGATCCTCGCGGTTTCTTCCAACCTTAGTTATACTGTGATACTGTAACTAGCAGCAACATGGACTTGGCAGGACAATTCCTGCAGCTTAGATTTCCCCTTCCACCTTTGGAGGCATCGAAGCATATGAGCATACTTAATTTAAACCCTGCAAGTAGTCTGCTGCAGTTGTCCAAACCAAATATACTTTTGGTTTTTAAAATATGAAGAAACAGAGCAGGGATGAGTTCTGAAAGTCAGCTTAAACATTCAGGGAAAGCAGTGAAAAAAGTGGAATCCCAGGGTAAAAAAGCAAACATAAAAAAAACCCCAAATCAGGGTAGCAAGGCCAGGCCATTAATAGTTAAAAAGCCAACTGTCATAGTTGGCATTCCAGTTTTATCAGATTCCAAGCAAATAATGGGTATATACTTTCAGAAGGATCATCAAGCTATCTTTGGAGTGTTTTCATTTCCTACTTGCAGAAAACTCAGGGGGGGGAAAAGAGGCAAGCCTCCCTGTAACAGGCTTCTACTTTCACTACATTTCAGTCATTTTCCAGGTAATCTCCTTACTAAGGCATCCATTCATAGAATGGGTTGGGTTGGAAGGGACCTTAAAGACACCTCCCACTAGTCCAGGTTGCTCAAGGCCTCATCCAACCTGGCCTTGGAAGCCTCCAGGGAGGGGACATCCACAGCCTCCCTGGGCAACCTGTTCCAGCATCTCAATCTCCTCTCTTCCAGCTCAAAGCTGTTGTCCCTCACCCTGGCACTACAAGCCTTTGCCAAAAGTCCCTCCCCAGGGTCTCCTGTAGCCTGCTTCAGGCACTGGAAAGCTGCTGTAAGGTCTCCCTGGAGCCTTCTCTTCTCCAGGCTGAACAGCCCCAACTCGCAGCCTGTCCCCTCAATGCTATCCTCCGAAACAACCCCCCAGCACAACCCGCCCAAAACCAGAGCAGTGTCAGGTGTACATTGCATGAGCCAGAAAAGCCTCTCATTACCTTGAGTCTCTGGCTCTGAGGAAAAAAAACAATTAAAAAAATCTCTGCTGCTATCTAACAGAAGGCTTCAGCAATGTTTTGTAGATATTCAGGCTGTGTTTTGACTCCTCCCTAACACATGGAAGCACACAAACACCTGTGTGTTATTTACTGAATTCCTAGCTCAGTTTGATAGTGAACACCATCATTCTCACCTCAAAAACAGTCTTTGCTGCATAGCCTTGCACATCATCCCTGTTGATGACAATCTGAATGACTCTGTACCACACTTCCTCACTGACATAGTCGCCGGCGATGCGAATCAGGTTCAGGATTGTGTCCACATACCAGGTGTAGTCCACAGCATACTTCTCAGCTAGGATTGCAACCTTCAGAACCTGAATGCACACAAGAGAATAAAGGAGGCTGATCAGCTTCTGCTGCAAGCTATGATACCCCAGGGCAGCCCAGAAGCCTCTGTTTGATGCAGCAGCTTGCTCCCACAGCTCAGGGGAAAGATGAATACACACTGTCAGCCAGAAGACACCAGCTGTCAGGCACATGATGCTTTCCCCACAATGCATTCAAAGAGCTTGCATCTGAGGCTTTCCAGCTGTGTGCTCAAAGGAATGAATGTTTTTCATTTGCTATAAAAGCCACCATAAATTCATGGAATAGTTTGGGTTAGAAGGTGTGGTGGGCTGAAGTTTCCCCTAAATTTTTAAAGGCATAGCCTAAAACTACCACAAAAGGGACCTTAAAGATGTTTTAGTTCCAGCCCCCTCCAGCATGAGCTCAGACACCTTCCACTGGACCAGGCTGCCCAAGGCCCTGTCCAGACTGGAGGTGTTCAAGAGGGGATTGGATGTGGCACTTGGTGCCATGGTCTAGACATGAGGTCTGTGGTGGCAGGTTGGACTCTATGATCTTTGAGGTCTCTTCCAACCTTAGTGATACTGTGATACCTCTCCAGGGATAGGGCATCCACAACCTGCCTGGGAAACCAGTTCAAAACTATCACTGAGACAGGACCCCATAGGAAATTGAAAAGCTCTGGACAAAAAGCCAGTAACTCAAGCCAGCAGAGGCAGACCAGTCACCAAAACACAGCTGACCTTTTCGGGGTCACAGCATGATTCTTAGATCCTGAAGCAAACAATCAGCATGGAGAGATCTCCGTATCATTTGTTATCAGTCACATCTATATTGACCTATTCTTTCAAGAGCAGCAAGTTAATAGAATGAAATTCACATTATCTGCCATGTCAGGAGAGACTGCCAGCAGGAACAGGACAGCACAGAGAGGGAAATCCACTAACACTGCACTCTGTGCTAACTTCTCTCATTAAGAAACTTTTGCATCCAACTAAGCTAAATATTTACCCTAAGAACAGGTTTTGGCCACTGTTCTAGGAAGGTCCTTAAGTGAATATTTTAACTATTATCCTTTTTTTTCCTGCCAGGAGAAAGAAGAGATACCATACCTCTCTTAACCTGGTTACTAGATACTGTTTTATGGAAGTCCTTAGACTGCTGTTGTCACAGCATCTACAACATGAAGCTGCAGCTACAAATAAGCATTTATCACACCAATTTTTGAAGCTATTGGAAAGTTAGCTAGAGTAGGGTAGAACCCTTAGCTCTAGAGCTCAAGCACTGCTAAAATTCATTTCCCTTTCTATATGCAGGCCAAGATTAGTTTTCAAATATTTTAGTTCCCAAGGTTTTGCTTTTTCTTCCCTCTCCAACCTAAATGAAGAGCACTATTCAGCCTCCTTTTCTTCTTCAACCTAACTGAAGAATGCTCTTTGCTATTAGACTCCAAAATCAGGGGGAAGGGTTTGGCTGCTTGTTTGGAACCACGAAAAAAGACTCTCCCCAGCATCTCAATCAAGAAGTGATGCACATGGTGCCAAAGCCAGCTGTGAAGGAGTTAAGGAAACACTAATATCAACTCACAATTTCCTCTCTGATAGAATAATCAGCAGTCTCCAAGTAATTCAGCATTTCAGCCACAATCTGCTGGGCGTTGCTTCGGTCACACATGGCGTACAGGAGATCTACAGCTCTCTGTCGTACACTCACATCCCTTTCAGTCTGCAAAAGGACACACACAGAAGGGCAGGATGAATTCACTTTTGAGAAGGACAAGCCATTTACTGAAGAGATAAAAAGTTACTATAGTCATAAAATGGTCCAGGCCAGAAGGGACCTCCAAAGGTCATCTAGCCCGACCTCCCTGCAGTCAGCAGGGACATCCCCAGCTAGACCAGGCTGCCTAAGGCCTCGTTGAGTTGAGTATCTCCAGGGATGGAGTCTCAACCACCCCCCTGGGCAACTTGTTCCAGTGTTCCACTAGCTTCATAGTAAAGAACTTCCTCCTGATACCCAATCTCAATCTGCCCTTCTCTAGTCTGAAGCCATTGCCCCTCATGCTGTCACTGCAGGCCTTTGCAAACAGCCTCTCTCCACCCTTCCTGTAGGTCCCCCCTTCAGGCACTGGAAGTCTGACATGAGGTCTCTCCAGAGACTCCTCTTCTCTGGACTGAACAACCCACAGTCAACTTGAAAGCAAACACAATTTCATCATCTTTCAGATGCAGAGTGAACATAGATACACTCTTCACACAAGCTCTGAATTTCTCACATCATTCTCACTTTCAGTCACCTGGAAAGAGGTTTCTGGACTCAGCTTCCTGCTTTTGGATAACATCACCAAAACTCCATTAGGGTTTGTGTCTGTAGTTTACATATCCAATGCTGTGCAAGTGCTGGGAGAATGGAGGATTTGTACTCTGCATTGGTTAGGCCACACCTTGAGTCCTGTGTCCAGTTCTGGGCCCCTCAGTTTAGGAAGGACATTGAGAGACTTGAAGGTGTCCAGAGAAGGGCAACAAGGCTAGGGAGGGGTCTGGAGCACAGCCCTGTGAGGAGAGGCTGAGGGAGCTGGGGTTGCTTAGCCTGGAGAAGAAGAGGCTCAGGGCTGACCTCATTGCCCTCTACAACTACCTGAAGGGTGGTTGTAGCCAGGAAGGAGTTGGTCTCTTCTCCCAAGCAACCAGCATCAGAACAAGGGGACACAGTCTCAAGCTGTGCCAGGGGAAGTTTAGGCTGGAGGTGAAGAGAAAGTTCTTCACTAAGAGAGTCATTGGAATGGGCTGCCCAGGGAGGTGGTTGAGTCACCATCCCTGGAGATGTTCAAGAGGGGATTGGATGTGGCACTTGGTGCCATGGTCTAGCCATGAGGTCTGTGGTGACAGACTGGACTCGATCCTTGAGGTCTCTTCCAACCTTAGTGATACTGTGAGTTTGGACAGAATACTCCACAATTACCCTAGCTATGGTGAGTGAGTTTGTGGTCCACTGGGCAAGCAGCACCACTGGCCACAACTGCACTAATAACTGGCTGAAATTGTCCAACCACAGTGCAATGGGCAATTAGCTACCTACAGGTTTAGTGCTGGGCTTACATTGTACCAACTGAAGCTGACCTCTGTTTTTGCCAGCACAGCAAGGTTTTGCAGGACTAAGGGAAAAACCTAAAGAAGACTTCTGAGAAGAATACTTAAGAGACCCAATGAGAGATGAGCTTAATGAAGGCGGGGCGGGGAGAGGACCTTGGGGCAGAGAGCACTGAGACAGGGGACCAGACAACACTCACCACAGACTGCACACAAATATTTACCTTCAGGGCATTGATAACAGTTTCTATGTGTGTTTTCACAGCCTCGTGTGAGAACTCAGAGCTGGCAAGCGTGCACATGCTTTCCAGTGCTAGGTAACGCAAATTAGTTTCTCGGTGCTGCAAGAACTGACCTAGCTGGTTACAGGCACGGACTAGGAGGTTTGGCTCACTGCACAGGAGAGGAGAAAAAGTGACAGGGTTAAAAGCAGCAGGTTTGAGAACACCCAACACAGAATATATTATTTCTGCAGTGGAAAATTCTTTCAATGCATCCAAGTGTCTGTGAAAACGCCTTGCTGGTGACACGAGAATTCAGATAGGGTGAGCAAATCCCCTGTGTGGCATTAGAGTGGTGGGGTCAATACAAAACACACCCCCAAAACAGAAGTCATGAGAAACAAAGCAATTGAAAACCCCAGGCTGACAGCACCACAGTGCATTAATACTGCTCAATTCCATCGCTGCGCTCGTGTTCCAGCCTAGCGAGCAACTTCATCTTCTGTTCTCCTCCCTCTCTCCCCCACCCCCAGTAAAACTCTATTTAGCATTCCAGACTAAGCCACAGCTTTTCACTGAAACCACCCTGGCCAGAGCCAGGTTCTCCCAGCTCACCTGTCGTGGTGTATGATCAAGCTGATGGCCTCAAACAGCACGGCGTTCTTGGCGTTGGAGTGCTGCACCTTCTTGGACTTGGGCGGCTCCTGTGCTTTGTTGAGGATGGTTTCCAGGCACTCTGTCAGGCGGCCACGGACCGCAGGGTCTTCTGGAGAACAAGGAGCCGTTGGACAACTTCATCTCACTCAACACCCTAAGCCCTACTTTAGGCCTTCCACCTTGCTAGATCTGACTAAACTGAACTGCTCCGATACATCAAACGCACGTCACCCTCCCCCAACAGAGAGCCGGCGTAAGAACTCCGTGCCACAGCTCTATTGGGGGTGACTGCAAAAGTCAAATGTACTCTGTGCTGTGTTTCAAGGCTTTAATATCATAGTGTGGTGGTGAGAGAAAGTTCAGTTCTCCCCCCACACACAAAAACACATACATGAACACACACAGAATGGCTTAGGTTGGGAGGGGCTTTAGATATCACCTACTCCAGCACCCCTGCCATGGGCAGGGATACTTCTCAACTAGACTTGGTCGCCCAAGGCCTCATACAGCCTGGCCCTGAACACCTCAAGAGAAGGGGCATCCACAGCCTCTACAGGCAACCTATTTCAGAAACTCACCACTCTCATACTGAAGAACTCCTTCCTAAGCTCCAGTCTGACCCTGCTCTCCCTCAGCTGAAAAACCCCATGTCCTGTTGCTAGAGACCCTCTCCAACTTTCCTGTAGACTCCCTTCAGGTATTGGAAGGCAGCTATAAGGTCTCCCCAGTGCCTTTACTTCTCTAGGCTGAACAACCCCAGCTCCCTCAGCCTATCCTCACAGCAGAAATGCTCCAGCTCTTGGATCATCTGTTTGAAATAGCAGCTGCAACTGGTTTGTAAGAGGCACGGTGGTTTGAGACTTCGCTCTGAGCTACACAGCATTTAACATAGAATAGAATAGAGTCAAGATCATCACATCCAACCCATCATCCAACACCACCTAATCAACTAACCCATGGCACCAAGCACCCTATCAAGTCTCCTCCTGAACACCTCCAGGAATGGTGACTCTACCACCTCCCTGGGCAGCCCATTCCAATGGGCAATCACTCTCTCTGTGTAGAACTTCCTCCTAACCTCCAGCCTAAATCTCCCCTGGCGCAGCCTGAGACATTCAGACTTCAGTGTCCTTGTATTAAGACAAAATGCTTGCTCACCATGTTATGGTAACACCATATGGTAACACCACAGCAGCCCCCTGGCAGATAACTTACTGCACAGGAGAGAGGGCCAGAGCTGAGATGTGTGCATTACCTGGAGGTGGGTAGCACTGTAACAGCCTCAGAAGTTTCACAGACAACCAAGGAGCAGGAACAAAGTAGTATGTGTAGTCCTGAAGATCTGTTGATGCAGAAGTTACAATCTGTAAAATAAGCAGAGGGCACATCAGCTACTGTAGTGAAGTGGTATGCAATCACAAGAAGGATCTAAGGAACCCTGTAGGTCACCTTTGACAGAGGCTTACAAAACTATGTCACTAGCAACGGTTAATTCAGTAGATTAATTAGGTGCAAGCTGTCATACCAGGACTGTACCATCAGGCTCCTCTTAACTGAAATTCAGTTCTACAGACACAGCAAGTCTAGGAACTCTGTTCCCACAAGTATGCTTGCTTTTAAGAGTGAAGAAGACCATCTTGTAACCCCAAAATGTTTAACTAGAAGCTAGACTTGAATTCAGCAGGTCCTCAAGTCAGTGTTACAATTAATTGCTGAGAGGTGAACTTGGAATTCAAGTGTAAGATGCTGTGACAGACTCAGTATCACAGTATCACTTAGGCTGGAAAGGACCTCGAGGATCATCGAGTCCAACCTATCAACACCGACCCCATGACTAGACCATGGCACCAAGTGCCACATCCAATCTCCTCTTGAACGCCTCCAGGGATGGGGACTCCACCACCTTCCTGGGCAACCTGTTCCAATGACAAATGACTCGCTGGGTGAAGAACTTCCTCCTCACCTCCAGCCTAAACCTCCCCTGGCGCAGCTTGACACTGTGTCCCCTTGTTCTGGTGCTGGTTGCCTGGGAGAAGAGCCCAACCCCTTCCCGGCCACAACCACCCCTCAGGTCGTTGTAGAGGGCAATGAGGTCTCCCCTGAGCCTCCTCTTCTCCAGGCTAAGCAATCCCAGCTCCCTCAGCCTCTCCTCATAGGGCTTGTGTTCAAGGCCTCTCCCCAGCCTTGTTGCCCTTCTCTGGACACCTTCAAGTGTTTTGATGTCCTTCTTAAACTGAGGGGCCCAGAACTGGACACAGTACTCAAGGTGCGGCCTAACCAAGGCAGAGTACAGGGCACAATGACCTCCCTGCTCCTGCTGGCCACACTATTCCTAATGCAGGCCAGGATGCCATTGGCCCTCTTGGCCACTTGGGCACACTGCTGGCTCATATTCAGGTGGCTGTCGATCAGCACCCCCAGGTCCCTCTCTGTTTGGCAGCTCTCAGCCACTCTGACCCCAGCCTGTAGCTCTGCATGGGATTGCCGTAGCCAAAGTGCAGCCCCTGGCACTTGGACTTGTTGAATGCCAACCCATTGGACTCTGCCCATCTGTCCAGTCAGTCGAGGTCCCTCTGCAGAGCCTTTCTACCCTCTAACTGACTAACATCTGCTCCTAACTTGGTGTCATCTGCAAACTTGCTGATGACTGAAAGAAAGAAAGAATACACACCTTCACACACCTGAACAAAGAACAGAGAGCTTTCACAGTGAGATGTGATAAGGGTTAGATCAGGCTTCAGGAGTACCCCTCTCTTTTTCCCCCTTAAGTCTAGGGTAAGGGTGAGTGTGGCACTTAGCTTTGCTTAAAGACATTCCAATCTAGTTCTTGCTGCTCCATTACAGACCAGCTATGCACTTCCCTCAGCACTTCCTTGTGCTTTTAAATATTAGCTGAAGTCTTCATGTTTGAAAAGAAATTAAATTTCTCTGAATTCAAAGTAACTTTGGATGTAACACCACAAAAACCTTAGTATGAAATAGTACCCTCCCATCTCTTGTATATCTCCCATAAGACAAAAGTTTGTGATGCTGTGTGGTCTAGTCATGAGGTCTGTGTTGATAGGTTGGACTCGATGATCCTCGAGGTCTCTTCCAACCTTAGTTATACTGTGATAGAATTGTCCCTTCACTTCTGTCAGCTCCCCCCTGCCCCTGCTTAACACCCTACACCCATTTACCCAGGATCAGGTGCTCATGATTATTAACCTAGCAGCAACTCCAGAGAGGGAATAGGGAGGAGATTCATCTTGTAAGAACCTTAGATAAAAGTTATGGCTATATTTTTGAGAGGTCCATGAAGAAGTTTGCAGAATTGTCCCTGAATTGTCCCTCAGAATTTGTCCCTGGAGGTGTTTAAGGCCAGGCTGGCTGAGGCTCTGGCCAGGCTGATCTAGTGTGGGGTGTCCCTGCCCATGGCAGGGAGATTGGAACTAGATGATCCTTGTGGTCCCTTCCAACCCTGACTGATACTATTATACTATGAATTAGTCTTTGATCCAACTACTCTTTAATGTCACATAAAATGAGCACTAAAAGTGCAGCTGCATCATGAGGATCCTTTCAAATACCAGAGAGGAGAGAGGGGTTGGAGTGAGGAGACAGAGTGAGACATCCTGACTGCATAGGGGAGAAAGAGAGACCCTTTTGCTTCTTAGACTTGGAGCACAACATGACAGCTGGGGCAAGCCAACAGTTTTCCGCCTGGGTAAGCAACGTGTGGTAGAAGTTAGCTGAACCAACTACATGAGGTGAAACTGAATCATCTTCTCTTTTAATGGTACACTAAACTAATTTGACCTAGAAAGCTGAACAAATAAGTAACAGTTAGCTAACTCGACCTAGAAAGCGGAGTAAATTAAGCAACAGCGAAGTATTATCAGGGTTATCATTGGACTCACTCTGCTTAATCTAGACACTGCCAAGGAGACTGAAGTTTTAAACTCTTCTGGGTTCTTCTGTGCCAAAGTGGTAATCAGACTTGTAGCTGCAGTAACCACACCCTAGAAAAAAAGAAAACCAGAACACTCAGTTTGGTACAGTTGGAGATGCTGCCCACCAACACCTTCCACTTCAAGTGTGTGATAATATACAACAGCTCAAAGTTTATCCCCATGGCAAAGCCCCACGTTAAAAAGCCCTTTATTTTGGCTGGCAGATGGACTAGGTACACAGGATCCTCACCAAGGTGATACAGCCCAGAGGAGAGAGATTTGGGGGTACTGGGGGAGGAGAAGCTCAGCAGGAGCTCTCAGTGTGCACTTGCAGCCCAGAAAGCCAAGCAGAGCCTGGGCTGCAGCAGGAGAAGTGTAGCCAGCAGGGCAAGGGAGGTGATTCTCCCCCTCTGCTCAGCTCTGGGGAGACCCCACCTGCAGTACTGCCTCCAGTTCTGGAGCCCCTATGACAAGAGGGATGTGGAGGGGCTGGAAGGTGTCCAGAGCAGGGCCAGGAGGAGGAGCAGAGGGCTGGAGCACCTCTCCTGTGAGGACAAACTGAAGGAGTTGAGGCTGTTGAGTCTGGAGAAGAGAAGGCTCCCAGGTGACCTCATTGTGGCCTTCCAGGATCTGAAGGGGGCTCCAGGAAGGCTGGGGAGGGACTGCTCAGGATCTCAGGTAGCGATAGGACTAGGGGGAATGGAATGAAGCTGGAGGTGGGGAGATTGAGGCTGGAGGGGAGGAGGAAGTTCTTCCCCATGAGAGTGGTGAAGCCCTGGAATGGTCTATCCAGGGAGGTGGTTGAGGCTCCATCCCTGGAAGTGTTTAAGGCCAGGCTGGCTGAGGCTGTGGCCAGCCTGATCTAGTGTGGGGTGTCCCTGCCCATGGCAGGGGGGTTGGAACTAGATGATCCTTGTGCTCCCTTCCAACCCTGACTGATACTATGATATTATTATGATACTGTCATGCTTGCAGAGCATTTCATGACATTTTTTTAATAGCTTTATTTTGTGGTTGGATAGTACCTATAAATACAGGGAGCTATGATAACATAAAGCCTGGATGCAAACTGTCTTCCTGCAAAAGAAGCATGAGGAGAAGGGAGTGCAGGTGGCCATTCCAGAAGGAATTCTGACAGCCCAACATGGAGAGGGCTTGTGTAAGAAACATTTTCTATTAGTGCAGACAAAAAGCACCCTGTTACTACTGAAACAAGACTCAATGGCCCTACTTCCATAATAGAACTACATGGAGAAGTCTCCTATCTAGAACATGCTTTTCTGAACCAGCAAGGCAAGAATGACACCACAGCACACGGAAGTCCAAGCACTGGCACATCTTGCCTTTTTAGAGCAGGTCTGATCTTAACAGGCCTAGGCAAATTGTGTTTTACATCTGTGCAATATGAAATAGGATCACAAGGTTAATTTAGAGCCAGAGCAAAAGAACTTGTGCATATCACCCTGTATCTCCAAGGAAAAGATAAAGCTTTAATAAAAGTTAACACATAAAGCAACTAAAACAGTGTAACTCCTTCCATTTCTTTTCCCAAGCTTGAAGAAAACCCTGTTTCAAGCAACTCAGTTGCTTGAAAGGCTTGAGAGAAATAAGTTAGTGTTATTAACAGCAGAAGTGACATCACTGCCTACAGAGCAGGCTCCAGAAGCATAATGAAGCTGATTTACCAAGTGCTGGTCATTGAGGAGATGCACCACTCTAGATGTCCAGTCTCCCATGGGGACAAGGTCAGGAGAAGTTCTATACAGACGCAGCAGGCATAAGGCAGCACTCTGCTTCACACTGTCCATAGTGTCTCTGCAAGACAAAACCAGGGATGTCAAACAGTGCTGAAATCACAGCAATACCTGCAGGCCAGCACTGGGCTGGTCTTTGCACTGACTCACCACCCACAGCCAGGCAGCATCTTCTCAGCTGAAGCTGAAAGAGAAGTTTACTGAATTTTCCACAGGTTATAGCACTGGTTCTTAATTAAAATCATTACAATCACAGAACAGCTTAGGCTGGAGAGGACCTCAGAGATCATCTGCTCAACCCTCCTTGCCGTGGCCAGAGATGCCTCCCAAATAGATTCAGCTGCTCAAGCACTTATCCAACCCAGCCTTGAAGACCTCAAGGGAGGAGGTATCCACAACCTCTTTGAGTAACCCCTTCCAGTGTCTCACCACAGTATCACAGTATAACTAAGGTTGGAAGAGAGCTCGAGGATCATCGAGTCCAACCTGCCACCACAGACCTCATGACTAGACCATGGCACCAAGTGCCACATCCAATCCCCTCTTGAACACCTCCAGGGATGGGGACTCAACCACCTCCCTGGGCAGCACATTCCAATGGCTAACAACTCTCTCTGGGAAGAACTTACTCCTCACCTCGAGTCTAAACCTCCCCTGGCACAGCTTGAGACTGTGTCCTCTTGTTCTGGTGCTGGCTGCCTGGGAGAAGAGACCAACCCCCACCTGGCTCCAACCTCCCTGCAGGGAGTTGGAGAGAGCAAGAAGGTCTCCCCTGAGCCTCCTCTTCTCCAGGCTAAGCAACCCCAGCTCCCTCAGCCTCTCCTCACAGGGCTGTGCTCAAGGCCTCTCCCCAGCCTCGTTGCCTTTCTCTGGACAGGTTCAAGTGTCTCAATGTCCTTCTTAAACTGAGGGGCCCAGAACTGGACACAGGACTCAAGGTGTGGCCTAAACAATGCAGAGTACAGGGGCACAACTTCCCTGCTCCTGCTGGCCACACTATTCCTAATGCAGGCCAGGATGCCCTTGCCTTCTTGGCCACCTGGGCACACTGCTGGCTCATGTTTAGGCAGCTGTCAATCAATACCCCCAGGTCCCTCTCTGTTTGGCAGCTCTCAGCCACTCTGACCTCAGCCTGTAGCTCTGCATGGGATTGGCCATAGTGCAGCCCTTGGCACTTGGACTTGTTAAATGCCATCCCATTGGATTCTGCCCATCTGTCCCTCATACTGAAGAGCTTCTTCCTAAGATCCAGTCTAAACTTACTCTCCCTCAGCTTAAAACCACTCCTCCTTGTCCTATCACCAGACACCCTTATGAGAAGTCCTTCTCCAGCCTTCCTGTAGAAGAATAGAATAGACCAGGTTGGAAGAGACCTTCATGATCATCGCATCCAACCTATCATCCAACACCACCCAACCAACTAATCCATGCAACCGAGCACCCTGTCAAGTCTCCTCCTGAACACCTCCAATGATGGTGACTCCACCACCTCCCCGGGCAGCCCATTCCAATGAGCAATCACTCTCTCTGTGTAAAACTTCCTCCTGACCTCCAGCCTGTAGGTTCCCTTCAGGTATTGGAAGGCAGCTCTAAGGTCTCCCCAGTGCCTTTTCTTCTCCAGGCTGAACAGCCTTAGTAATTGTCCAGAAAGCCTAACTAGTGAAGTTTTCAACTACTACCTATATCTAGTAGCCTCTCCGAAGATTCTCTACCACCTAGAGCAGCATTTGACATTTTATCAGAACTGAAAGTTCATCATCAGATGAGCACAAGCTCACCTAGCCATGAGAACAAGCTTCTTCCAAACCAACTCAAGTCATACCACTGGGGTACACTGCATTATGCATGTGACCAAAGGTGTATCTCCTGCAAGGTCTTGCAGATCAGCTACAAATTATTATGCAGCAGCTCCAGTACCTACAGCAAGCATGCAAGGCAGCCAGCTATCACCAAGCATGCAACCCACAGCTCCACTCACCTTGCCACCTGTGCTGCTGGCACAGACAAAGGTTATTTTAGGAGCAGCCTGCTGCTCTTCCAGTTCAGTCATCTCCCTTTCCAAAAGTGGCAAATTAAGCATTTCCTATGTTGCACAAACAGCTGATAACCATAGAGCATCAGTACTGAAAGTTCCAAAAGAACCAGAAACCCTCACATCACCAGCAGCAGTTCTATGTTAACTACCAATTTCCCATGAGGTCAAATTGCTACCTCAGTTAAAAACACAAAAACAGCAAACCCCAAAGCTACTCCTCCTCCTTTCCCTGCCCACTTCCACCCTCCACTTTATATTCAAGCTGAGCACGCTACACTGAATAGAACAGAATAAACCAGGTTGGAAGAGACCTTGAAGATCATCAAGTCCAAGCTATCATCCAACACTATCTAATCAACTAACCCATGGCACCAAGCACCCCATCAAGTCTCCTCCTGAACACCTCCAGTGATGGTGAATCCACCACCTCCCCAGGCAGCCCATTCCAATGGGCAATCACTCTCTCTGCGTAAAACTTAAGCTGAAAACCTACCTGACAGTGCTTATTCTGCACAGGTCTCTTGGTTATGACAGGTACACAACTTGTGCTTAGAACCCAAGACTGGTTTGGGATGGAAGGGACCATCTAGTCCAGGCTCCCTACAGTCAGCAGGAACATCTGCAACCAGAGCAGGCTGCTCAGAGTCCCAAACAGCCTGGCCTGTAATAGTTCTAGGGAGGGGGCCTCTGGGCAGCCTGGGAAAGGATCCCACCACCTTCAGTATTAAAAAAAAGCAATTCTCTCTCTCTCTCCAGTCTGAATCTCCCTCTTAATTCAAGCCATCACTCCTTGTCCTGTCCTTAAAGGCTGTGCTCAAAAGCCTATCCCAAACTTTCTGACCTTTAAGCACTGAAAAGCTACCATGCCTCCCTGAAGCCTTCTCTTCTCCAGGCTAAACAAACCCAGACTAGCCTCACAGCAGAGGTGGTGTGTTCCAGCCCTCATGTCATTGTTGTGGCTTCCTCTGGATCTCCTCTATCATGTTAACGCCCTTCTTGTGAGGGGAACAAGGGCCTCCTTTGCAGAGGACATGTTCTTGTAGCAGTGAGGCTCCCAGAACACAAGCAGCTTGTAGTTCAAACAAGTGTGAACTGAAGGTGCTGTGCTCCATGCTTAAAGCAGTGTGCCCAGGTGGCCAAGAGGGCCAATGGCATCCTGGCCTGCAGCAGGAAGAGTGTGGCCAGCAGGAGCAGGGAAGTCATTGTGCCCCTGTACTCTGCATTGTTTAGGCCACACCTTGAGTCCTGTGTCCAATTCACGGCCCCTCAGTTCAAGATGGACATCAAAACACTTGAAAGTGTCCAGAGAAGGGCAACAAGGCTGGTGAGAGGCCTTGAACACAGCCCTGTGAGGAGAGGCTAAGGGAGCTGGGATTGTTTAGCCTGGAGAAGAGGAGGCTCAGGGGAGACCTCATTGCCCTCTACAACTACCTGAAAGGTGGTTGTAGCTGGGAGGGGGTTGGCCTCTTCTCCCAGGCAACCAGCACCAGAACAAGAGGACACAGTCTCAAGCTGCACCAGGGGAGGTTTAGACTTGAGGTGAGGAGAAAGTTCTTCACCAAGCGAGTCATTCGTCATTGGAATGTGCTGCCCAGGGAGGTGGTGGAGTCCCCGTCCCTGGAGGCGTTCAGGAGGGGATTGGATGTGGCACTTGGTGCCATGGTCTAGTCATGAGGTCTGTGTTGATAGGTTGGACTCAGTGATCCTCAAGGTCTCTTCCAACCTTAGTGATACTGTGATATCATAGCAGGTATCACGTGCCAGCTACCTACTCCTCCCTTTGTGGCTCACACTACATTTCAGCTCTGCAGAATAGTGCTCAAGCATGGCATTAGAGAAACCATTTGCAGGGTTCCTAAGTGCTTCCTGAGACTTCTGCTACAACTACATGTGATGATGTAGCCTCTCTCCTGCTGCCAGCTCAGACAGTGCACATAACAGACACAGTCACAATTGCTGTTGCGTAAGCAACGTTGGCAACCTTCAGAGCTTGACATTTAACGTCTTAAAACACTTCTTGCACAACACAACACTTGAAAGGAAGACAATAGTTTGTTATAAAACAAGATCCATGCATATTCCAAAACATTTCATAGCCCTAAGAGTGTAAATGCACTCTTTGCACTTGGACACCATGTTTCAAAATGAATCAGCCCTGCAACCACAAGTTTTGGTTTGGATTTACTCAACTACAGTTGCAGCCATTTGCCAGGAGTGTTTAGAGACTTGTAGCCAACCAAAAGGAAAGGCAGAAAGCTGGCACTGACTGCTGGCCCTTGACAGGGAATGCTGTTGATGTGGCTAGCAGATGAAGCAAGGAAGCTCACACAGCAGAATATTCTCACATTCCTTACAAAATCAGAACCATTTAGCATAGACCCACAGAATTCCTTTGGTTAGAAGAGACCTTTAAGATCAATTCCAACCATTATCTAACCCTACCAACTATTCTGGGCTGCCCAGGGAGGTGGCTGCATTGCCATCCCCGGATATGTTTAAAAGCCATAGAGATCTGGAGCTTGGGGACATGGTGCAGTGAGAGACTTGGAGTGCGCAACATGGCTGGAGGGCTTGATTTTGGAGGACCTTTCCAGCCTGGATGATTCTGTGAACTCTGCTGCTAAGCCATCTCCCTCAGCACCACACCTGTGCCTCCAAGCCTCAGCACCTCCAAGGACAGGGATTCAAAGACTTCCCAGAGAAACCTGTTTCATTCTGATAACCCTTTCAGTCAAGAAATTTCTTCTCATATCCAACCCCCACCTGGCTCCAGACTCCTTTCAGGGAGCAGCAGACAGCAAGGTGGTCTCTCCTTAGCCTCCTTTTCTCCAGGCTGAACAATACAAACTGCTACTCACCAGACCTATTCATCAGTTTTGCTGCCTTTCTTCAGACATGCTTCAGCACCTAAATATCATTCTTGGAGTGAGGGCCCCAAAAATGAACCCAGCATTTCAGGTGCAGCCTCACCAGTGCCAAGTACACAGGGATAGTACTAGTCCTGCTGACCACACTACAGCAGATTCAAGCCAAGATGCTGTTGGCCTTCCTGGCCACATGCTGGCTTTTATTCAGCCGGGTGTCAACCAGCACTCCCAGGTCTCTCTCTCCTGGGCAGTTTCCAGCCATTCTTCCCAAGCCTAGAGCATTGCAGGGGGTTGTTGCAACCCAAGTTCACATCCTGGCTTGTTTAAACAAAGACTTCGGTTTGCAACGAAGTTCATAGTGTAAACATCTGTTTAGGTTCATGTATTTCTTCCTTTCCTCAGGAAAGGTAAGAAAAGTAAACCATTTCAGGGGTGCTTGCTGCCACAGATTTATACAGAACAAAGCTGTCAAAGTCCACTCAGGATACTGGCATGGTCTTAATTCCCATGCTGTGCTGGTGCCCTTGCATAACCAACTCCACGCTCGAGTACGGAGTCTCTGCAGCTACTGGAAACTCACTGTTTGCACTGCAAGAGCTCCAAGCATGGATGCTGTGGGTGCTGCAGGTGGAGGAGGCAGAGTCATACCTACCCAGCCACAAGTATTTTGGGGATCTCTCCAGCGAAGGCTTCGGCCATCTCCCGGCTGCCCACGTTGGCGATGCAGTGCAGAGCCAGGCCCATGAAGGTGGGGTTGCGGCTGGCCAGGTCGTTCTTGATGGCATTGTTGATCAAGCGAATCAGCTCGCTGTTGGAGTTCACCAGGACGGAGATGAAGAGATAGCCCTGGGATGCAGAAGCAGCAAAGGGAAGGCTGATTTTAGCTGACTGTTGTTTTCTGTTACTGCCACAAGGAATTCTTGGAGACAAAGTGCTCCTCCCATAGCAAACACGTGGGCAGAAATACTTAGATGGCAGAGTGAATGCCAGAAAGATTCAATGAACTTAAAAGTGAGTGCTTCTAGTGTTACCCTAATGTATCAGTGTGCTTCAGCAGTCCATTGCTGCATGTATTCAAAAGGCCATTTAAGAGCAGAGAATCATTTGGGTTGGAAAAGACCTCTGAGATCATCCAGTCCAACCATTCTCTAACTCTATCAAGGGTGGTGCTAAACCATGGCCCTCAACACCACATCCCTGCTGCTTTTTAATCCCTGCAGGGATGGGGATTCAAACTCCTCCCTAGGCAGACTTTTCCCCTGTTTAAGAACACTTTCAGTGCAGAAGTTTCTTCTAATGTACAACCTAAGCCTCCCCTGGTGCAACTTCAGGCCACTTCCTCTCACCCTATCTCCTGGGAGAAGAGAGCAACCTCCATCTGGCTCCAACCTCCTTTCAGCAAGCTGCAGAGAGCAGTGAGGTCTCCACCAAGCCTCCTTTCCCCCAGGCTACACAATCCCAGCTCCCTCAGCTGTTCCTCATAGGACTTGCTCTCCAGACCTTTCACCAGCTCTGCTGTCCTCCTCTGGACACACTCCAGCACCTCAGTGTCTTTCTTGTAGTAAGGGCCCCAAAACTGAACAATAATTTGGTATTATTATCAGGTGCTAATAAGCTGTGTGCACCTGGTAACACAAGCTTGCCTAGGAAGATTAGGAGTGATACTGTGAACATTAAAAGGTTACCTGCCTTTCAGTGCAAGACTCAAAGCAATTTAACAAGAGTAGTAATTCTATCTCGTTTTTTTTCCCCTCTCCACAGAGTGCATGCTGTACCTGTCACAATTAGGGCAAGAGTCCCCTGTGCACAAAGGTGTTTAAATTGCAGAATTGCTGCTGGACCCCAAATAAGGCTTTAAAATGCTTGGGTGGGGGTGAAAGAAAGCCAAGTCTTTTAGAGACAATGGAGCTGAGGCAGGATGAGACAGAAGAGCTTGTCTTCTACAGAGACTGTGTTACTCACAATTTGTTTTTCTGTGTATCTATTGGAACTGAGCAGGTTTACAGCTTCCATGTGACCAAAGTCAATGTCATGCCCCAGGAGAAAGATGAAAAGCAGCTTGCAGACATATTTTTTCTTACTGTAACCATCCAGGGCCTTGTCACCTGGAAAGCAAGAAAACAAAGAACAATTAAGCTGACGTTGTTCCTATACCTACTTCCACTGGGGAGCCTCTTCATATCTTCTAGTAACAAGACCTACCCAGCAACTAACATTTTTACATAGAATTACATAGAATAAACCAGGTTGGAAGAGACCTTCCAGATCATCGCATCCAACCTATCAACCAATCCAACCCACCTAAACAACTAACCCATGGCACCAAGCACCCCATCAAGTCTCCTCCTGAAAACCTCCAATGATGGCAACTCCACCACCTCCCCAGGCAGCCCATTCCAATGGGCAATCACTCTCTCTGTATAGAACTTCTTCCTAACATCCAACCTAAACCTCCCCTGGCACAGCCTGAGACTGTGTCCTCTTGTTCTGGTGCTGGCTGCCTGGGAGAAAAGACCAACCTCTGCCTGGCTACAACTTCCCTTCAGGGAGCTGGAAAGAGCAAGAAGGTCTCCCCTGAGCCTCCTCTTCTCCAGGCTGAGCAACCCCAGCTCCCTCAGTCTTTCCTCATGTTCAGCCTACCATCAACCAGCACCCCCAGGTCCCTCTCCACCTGGCTGCTCTCAGCCACTCTGACCACAGCCTGTAGCACTGCCTGGGGTTGCTGTGGCCAATGTGCAGAACCTGGCACTTGGATGTGTTCAATCTCATGCCCTGGGCCTCTGCCCATCTGCCCAGCCTGTCGAGGTCCCTCTGCAGAGCCTCTCTACCCTCCAGCAGATCAACTCCTGTCCCCAGCTTGGTGTCATCTGCAAATTTACTGCTGATGGACTCAATGCCCTCATCCAGATCATCAATAAAGATGTTGAAGAGCACAGGGCCCAGCACTGATCCTTCCTGGCTGCCAGCTGGCTGTGGCACCATTCACCACCACTCTCTGGGCTCAGCCTCCAGCTAGTTCCTAACCCAATGCAGTGTGCTCCCATCTAAGCCAGGGGCTGACAGCTTGGCCAGGAGTTTGCTATGGGGGACGGTGTCAAAGGCCTTGCTGAGGTCCAGGTAGACCACATCCACAGGCCTCCCCACATCCACCATTTGCTTCACCATGCATCACCCTACAGGAGAGGGACACACTGAGGGTTCAGCTACTGCTGTACTTGAATTTCACAAATTAAGTGTATCATTCCAGCTTTTATTTACTCTACAGTGAGCAAAATGCTGAAGAGATCACTTCTGAATAAAAGACAGCAATGTTCAACACATGGAAGTTATGACAAAACATGATCAACTGGTATCAGACAACCAAACAACTCATGGGTTTTCAAAAGTATTATTCCCAGTCACAGAACACCTGGGAGCTTGCAGCTCTTCCTAACGGTCCAAGACAGAAAAATGTGTAACTCAAAAGGCTGAGCTGTCACTGAATCAAGACATCCACATGATACTAGTTTTAAACACTTATCCAACTATGAAATTTCTAAGGGGATGGGGAGCAAATTCCATTTGCCATTATCTATATGCTCAAGAACAGTCATGAAGTGTCCTCTCCTCCACACATTACCCTAGGTCCTTCGAGTATTTTCTTGCTAACAGGCAAGAAACTTTCTTGTTTCTCTTAAGAGCAGCTATGAGAGTCCCCATGCCTGAAGGGATTGAAAAGCTGTGTAGATGTGGTGCTGGGGGACATGCTTCATTGACCTGGCAGTGCTGGGTTAATGGCTGAACTTCAACCAAAATGACTCTGTAAGTCTATGTCTTCTGTAGGTGTCTTGTTAAACCAGTTATCAAACCTTGATCACAGTAAAAGCTCTTAACACATCACTTAAATGCACCAAATAAAAGCAGCAAGCCTTTTTAGAGAGATGGAATGATAGAGATACATCCCAAAGCCTTGAAAAAAAACCCACAGCAAATGAGATTACCATGAGAGCTTTGGAGCATTTCTCAAATGAGAGCATCCACAAGTGTTTCAGCTCAGGAAGAAAACTACACCCTAAGTAAGTTTTGCCTTTATGCTGCAGCATTGCTGTTTTACAAGCTTGACAAAGCTGCATGGAACAGGACTGAGCTTGCAGCTGATCAGGCAGACCATGTATTTTCCTGAAGGGCTATATATGAACATACACTGTCTGCAGAACATTCTCTCCCTGCCCCAAATCAGGAGATAAAGGAGTATCCATTAAATCAGGCAAGTCTGAATGCTGGAGAGCTCAGTGACAGCAGCAAAATCTTGCCTACAAGGCTCTGTAAGAGCCACAGCCTCTGCTTTCCAGGCCCAGAACAACCAGTCTGTCAGATCCGAGTGTATGCCTTACTGATGAGTCACTGCAGCCAGAGGAACACTGCATGGAGTAAAGCTTCAATAAAGGTAACCCCTAACATCCAAGTGCCGGGTTCTGCACATTGGCTGCAACAACCCCAGGCAGTGCTACAGGCTGGGGTCAGAGTGGCTGAGAGCAGCCAGGCAGAGAGGGACCTGGGGGTGCTGGTGGATGGTAGGCTGAACATGAGCCTGCAGTGTGCCCAGGCAGCCAGGAGGGCCAATGGCATCCTGGCCTGCATCAGGAACAGTGTGGCCAGCAGGAGCAGGGAGGTCATTCTGCCCCTGTACACTGCACTGGTTAGGCTACGCCTTGAGTCCTGTGTCCAGTTCTGGGCTCCTCAGTTTAGGAAGGAGGTTGACTTGCTGGAACGAGTCCAGAGAAGGGCAACAAAGTTGGTGAGGGGCTTGGAACACAGCCCTATGAGGACAGACTGAGGGAGCTGGGGTTGCTTAGCCTGGAGGAGACTCAGGGGAGACCTTCTTGCTCTCTACAACTCTCTGAAGGGAGGTTGTAGACAGGCAGAGGTTGGTCTCTTCTCCCAGGCAAGCAGTACCAGAACAAGAGGACACAGTCTCAGGCTGCACCAGGGGAGGTTTAGGCTAGAAGGAAGTACTAGAGAGAGAGAGTGATTGCCCATTGGAATGTGCTGCCCAGGGAGGTGGTGGAATCACCATCACTGGAGGTGTTCAGGAGGAGACTTGATAGGGTGCTTGGTGCCATGGTTTAGTTGATTAGGGGATATTGGATGATAGGTTGGACACAATTATCTTGAAGGTCTCTTCCAACCTGGTTTATTCTATTCTATAACTCAATGCCCTTGCCAATGGTAACCCCTTGCCCAAAATGCCCCAAGCTGTATTTTTATTCTAAACTTCAGATTTATTAGAATAAACCTTTATTAGAATAAACCAAACCAGGTTGGAAGAGACCTTCAAGATCATCGTGTCCAACCCATCAACCCACCCAAACAGCTAACCCATGGCACCAAGCACCCCATCAATTCTCCTTCTGAACACCCTCAATGACGGCGACTCCACCACCTCCCCGGGCAACCCATTCCATAGCGCAATCACTCTTTCTGTATAGAACTTCTTCCTAACATCCAACCTGAACCTCCCCTGGCGCAGCCTGAGACTGTGTCCTCTTGTTCTGGTACTGGGTGCCTGGGAGAAGAGACCATCATCAGCCTGTCTACAACCTCCCTTCAGGTAGTTGTAGAGAGTGATAAGGTCACCCCTGAGTCTCCTCTTCTCCAGGCTAAGCAACCCCAGCTCCCTCAGCCTCTCCTCACAGGGCTGTGTTCCAAGCCCCTCACCAACTTTGTTGCTCTTCTCTGGACTCGTTCCAGCAAGTCAACATCCTTCCTAAACTGAGGGGCCCAGAACTGGACACAGTACTCGAGGTGTGGCCTAACCAGTGCAGTGTACAGGGGCAGAATGACCTCCCTGCTCCTGCTGGCCACACTGTTCTTGATGCAGGCCAGGATGCCATTGGCCCTCTTGGCTGCCTGGGCACACTGCAGGCTCATGTTCAGCCTACCATCAACCAGCACCCCCAGGTCCCTCTCTGCCTGGCTGCTCTCTAGCCACTCTGACCCCAGCCTGTAGCACTGCATGGGGTTGTTGTGGCCAATGTGCAGAACCCGGCATTTGGATGTGTTAAATCTCATGCCGTTGGATTCTGCCCATCTGTCCAGCCTGTCGAGGTCTCTCTGCAGAGCCTCTCTACCCTCCAGCAGATCAACTCTTGCCCCCAGCTTGGTGTCGTCAGCAAATTTACTGATGATGGACTCAATGCCCTCATCCAGATCATCAATAAAGATTTATTTATTTATGTAAGAAGCATCAAAATATACAATACAGAACCTTAACAGTATGCAAATTTCTCCATGCTTTCCACCTGCTGCTGCAGAAGCAGGTGAGATTCTCCATGCCACATCCATCTACAGCTGCCAAAGATGAAAGAATCATACATTGGCTTGGGTTGCAAGGGACCTCAAAGATCATCTGGCTCCAAGGGACATGAGCAGGGACAACTCCTACCAGACCAGGTTGCTCAAGGCCCCAAGCAACCTGGCTTTAGACACTTCAAGGCTTGAAACATCTGCAACTTCTCTGGGAAACCAGTTCCAGTGCCTTACTACCCCTTCATGGGAATCTAATGTCTAACCCAAATCCACCTTCTTCCAATTTGGAGCCATTATCACTTCTTTCTCTCCATGACTTTGTCAAAAGTACCTCCCCAGCTCTCCTGTAGCCCCCTTCAAGTACTGGAAAGCTGCTCTAAGGCCTCCTGTGAGCCTTCCCTTCTCCAGGCTGAAGAACCCCGTCTTTCTCAGCCTGTCCTCAGAGGGAAGGTGCTGCAGCTCTCTGCTCATCTTCATGGCCTCCTCTGGACCTGCTCCAAGGTTTTACATCAAGGGCTGCAGAGCTGGACCCAGCAGTGCAAATACAGCCCCACAAGAGCAGAGTGACAGTATCCCCTCCATTGGTCATCCCAGTGTCCACATTTTGATGTAACCCAGGACATTTGGTATCTGGGCTGCAAGTGCATGTTGCCAACTCACACTGAGCTTCCTCATCACTCAGCAGCCCCAAGTCCTCCTCAGCAGTGCTCTCTATCCATTCTCTGCCCTGCCTGGACTTGTGCTCTCACACTACATTCACTGTACAACAACAACAGCAACCTTACCACGAGAAGCTTAGTGAGGGAATGAACACTAGCAATGTGTGAAGCCATGCAATGTTGGTGAACCAAGAGAAAACATATTGGGACACTGAGGTAGACCATGATAAAAGGTTATGTCTACAGGCTGCAACTCTGCAGTCTGGGGGTTTGCCTTCCAGTTTGGACTCTACAGATGTCTAAGTTTCATTTTAACTGAGAAAATCAGTTGAAGCACACAACTGCTATTTTAATGTTGCCAAGGACACTCTTCAAATCTGAGTCTTTAGAGGCTTGCTGACCTTGTATTATTTTTACTTTTCAACTGGCACAGACAGCACATCACTTGTCAACAAAAAGAAGCTTTACAGTTATTTTTATGCTGCAGAAAGAAAAGCTGCCCTCAGCTTTGTCACATTTTACTTAAGATACATGAAGCAGCACCACTGAAGGTACTCATGACTGAGAAATCCTGCTCTGACATCAGCCAACTCTGCAGAAAGCTGCCCAAAGACATGTTTTCCTCCAGTCACATTTACAGTTTGCTGCCATAAGGCTATTTTCCTACCGAGTCAGCAAATTAATCCCGGCCAGCTTGCTTTACTAGACTTCTGAACTAACATTAAAAGGAACCAGAGTCAAACATCCAAACTGGGGTGGGGAGAGAAAGGTTTTTGGGGTTTTCCCTTTCCTCCTCCTTCTTTGGAAGCCATATGGGCAGAGAACAAAAAGCAGATATTCTGCCATGTCTGCCTGCTGTGGCCTTCAAGCTAGGATTTGAGCAGCAAAGGAATAAAGTTTTCTGCATTTAAAATAGGGGAAATAAATACTTCCTGTTATACTTTTATCCTAACACAAAAAGTGCTAGAGCAGAAGCTTTCTCCCATCCCATCACAATAGGGAGATGCAGATCAAAACATAGTATCATAGTATCAGTCAGGGTTGGAAGGGACCACAAGGATCATCCAGTTCCAAGCCCCCTGCCATGGGCAGGGACACCCCACACTAGATCAGCCTGGCCACAGCCTCAGCCAGCCTGGCCTTAAACACCTCCAGGGATGGGGCCTCAACCACCTCCCTGCACAACCCATCCCAGGGCTTCACCACTCATGGGGAAGAACTTCCTCCTCCCCACCTCCAGCTTCATTCCATTCCCCCTAGTCCTACCACTCCCTGAGATGCTGAGCAGTCCCTCCCCAGCCTTCCTGTAGGCCTCCTTCAGATCCTGGAAGGCTACAATGAGGTCACCTCAGAGCCTTCTCTTCTCCAGACTGAACAGCCCCAACTCCTTCAGTCTGTCCTCATAGGAGAGGTGCTCCAGCCCTCTGCTCATCCTCCTGGCCCTTCTCTGGACACCTTCCAGCACCTCCATGTCCCTCTTGTCATAGGGGCTCCAGAACTGGAGGCTGTACTCCAGGGGGGGGTCTCCCCAGAGCTGAGCAGAGGGGGAGGATCACCTCCCTCGACATACATTTAAGAAAGGCAAGGGGGGAAAACAAAACAAACCACACACCAAAAGGCAGAGTGATAGCTTTAACTTTTCTCAAGGAGCTGAGAAATGTTTATTATACAAGCTTTTAAGATTCGATTTTCAGTTAGTCTCCTGCATGAGATCTAGAAGGCAAAGAAATAATCAGTGGCTAAACCAGGGAGACTTTATATGGCTTAGAAGTAAGAACAAAGTGTGTCGTGACAAGGCAGCGAGCCCCAGGGGACTGAGCAGGTGATGCTGGAGCCCACCAGCAGATACAATTATGGTTCACAGAAGGGGACACTAAGATGAATCTCTTTTAGCCATTTCCTCCTATGTCTGGGCTCTATGTAACTGACAACTTGCTGCAGTATTTAATAGCATCATTAGTTGCTTCTTGCAGAGCTACAGATACACCCAAAAGCAGCTTTCACAGGAGCCTCACAAGTGAAACATCCCAACCAGTCTTCCTAGAGATTGAACTGCAACTGCCTGTTAATGTACAATCCATCAGCAATACAGTCACAAGCACAAACCCTGTTCTCTCAAGTAACTCTGGTATTGGCCTTGTGAGCTCAGAAGGCAAAAGGGAGTATAGAATATTGTAACCCAATAGCTTAATGAAGAACATAAGCAGATTACTGTCTGTAGACTCTGAACCTCATTACCTTTCACTAAATGTATGTCATGGTTTGGCAACTCCTTTTCTTCTTCCAGGTTTGGGACTCAGCTATTTCAAGCATTATATCCTTCCAAGATACCAGAATTTTAAGACCTCAGAGGAGCAAGATCCTTGGCCTTTAGGGTATTTTAAGTGTTTCTGATGGAAGGTATGCCATGCAAACAAACTCAAAACATATTGCCATCCTGCTAACAGGGAGCTGACAACAGCTTCTTCTCCACTGTGTGCTATCAAAGGACAAAGTTGTAAAAATCAGCACTCAAGGAAAAAAAATGTTTCAAGACAAAAGAGTTTGCTGACTCCTTTCAAAAGCCTCTGTCCCCTATATGCAGAACTGAAGGCAGTGTGAAGGGTATCACTACAAACTGAGCTTTAAGCCAAGTAATAGTTATTAGAACTCCTCTTTAAAGCCTTCCCCGATTCCCAGCAATAACAGAACATCATTGTCTTTAAATTTTAATTAGCTGAGCAATTTCCAAAGGTCTGACAGCAGTTGTCTAACTCCAGCTGTGTTTTGAAGACTCTCTGATGCAGATTACTGAAATTGCAAGTTCTGCTACTCAATTCCTCTCTCTCCTGTGCAGCATTTTTGAAGACTCATAAAGGTTCTATTTTAAACACCAGGACCAAGTCTCTTCGCTTGAGTATGTGCTACAATAGCACAGCTTACCCCTGCCTCCAGCAAACATCCCAACAAGAGCAGAAGGAAATCTCACATGTTCTGCTATCTTTGATGCAACACACAACCATTTCTTTCAACTCAGCTCATTTTTTAGCTGCTTTTTGGGAACGTTTGCAAGTCCTGCAAATGAAGTCAGCTGAAACAGGAAGGGTTCAGGACAGCCGTCAGCAGCTTTCAGGCCTGGTGGCACTGCAAATGCTGCTTGCTTTTCCTGGAAAGCTTCAGTCCTTTTCCTCAGAAAGAAATTAGTTAGCAGCCCATCAGCAAACACTACTAGCATCAAGAATTATTACTTCCACATTTGTGTGCATCACCTCTCAAGCACTTCAACAGGGAAGTTCTGGGTTTCACTGCTCATGATTCTCTTTCACACACCTTCCAAAAAAGGAAGCACCAAGCCAGCAGTGTGCCCAGGGGATCAAGAAGCCCAAGGGCATCCTGGCCTGCATTAAGAATAGTGTGGCCAGCAGGAGCAGGGAAGTCATTGTGCCCCTGTACTCTGCATTGTTTAGGCCACACCTTGAGTCCTGTGTCCAGTTCTGGGCCCCTCAGTTTAAGAAGGACATCGAGACACTTGAACCTGACCAGAGAAGGGCAACAAGGCTGGGGAGAGGCCTCGAGCACAAGCCCTATGAGGAGAGGCTGAGGGAGCTGGGGTTGTTTAGCCTGGAGAAGAGGAGGCTCAGGGGAGACCTCATTGCCCTCTACAACTACCTGAAAGGTGGTTGTAGCCAGGAAGGGGTTGGTCTCTTCTCCCAGGCAACCAGCACCAGAACAAGAGGACACAGTCTCAAGCTGTGCCAGGGGAGGTTTAGACTCGAGGTGAGGAGGAAGTTCTTCACTGAGCGAGTAATTCGTCATTGGAATGTGCTGCCCAGGCAGGTGGTGGAGTCCCCATCCCTGGAGGTATTCAAGAGGGGATTGGATGTGGCACTTGGTGCCATGGTCTAGTCATGAGGTCTGTGTTAGGTTGGACTCGATCCTTGAGGTCTCTTCCAACCTTAGTTACACTGTGATACAAATGCATTGGGAGACACTTCTGTTCCCAGGCAGCACTTTGTCTCTAATTAGGACTAGGAGTCAGAAAGCAACACCTGCTTTTGAATCTAATTTGATACAGGCTGCTGCACAGTTCCAGAGCCTGCTACCAGCCAGAGGAGACAAGGCAGCAGTTTAGTCTGGTGGGGTATAGGGTGAGGAACCCTGACAGTGCTGTATTGTTTTACTGTCTGTTTTCTTTCATGCATCTCTGAGGTGATCAGAAGACAGCGTGACTTAGCCAGGCCCATCTTAAAGACTATGCTTTCACAGTCTGCCAGGAAAGTAATTTACTGCTACACAACTTCTATTTAAAACAGGTATTTACAGGCTTATCTTTAACTTCCAGCACAGGGTTACTGTGTAGTTTGGGATAATAGAGAAGCCTTCCTTGCATTTAGGAAAACAAGGGAGCTGAAGTTCAAAGAAAAGAGAAGGGATTATCAACTGACATTGGGGCACATCTGCACAAGCCAAAACTGAGATATGCTAGCATGGGCAACATCTAGCAGTCACTCATGTAACCAACTCCATTAAGCAGGCAGAATAAAACTAAAATCTAACACCAGATCTGGAAGAAAGAACAAGTCTGAATTGAGCACAGAACAAAAGTTCTTTTGGTTGTAGAAATCGCTGATAAGTTTTGTGGCCAGTTTTATTAGTGCATGAATTCTGTTCCAAGAGATCAAAATGACACAAATTAAACAACTTGATTTTTATATCATTTTTTTTCCCCCACCCATTTAAAAGAAATTACTATTCTGACAGCCAGCCTTCTAGTTTGGTTCAAGCACAGGGGGGAAATCAGCTTACAGTCTGAACACACAAAAGGAGTAGTATTTCTCCACTTTCAATACACTTAACTCCTACAACTTCTGCTTTATCATGCCAGTGTAGCTTCTCTCTACTACATCTTATCTCAGTTAATGCAGAAGCATTTAAAGCAACAGTCAAGGACATGGTGACCTCAGCACTGGAGCTTCCTCATGCTGAAACAAGAGACAAAGCCACCGTTAAGTATAAATGTTCCTTCTGAGCACAGAGGTCAGATCACAACCCAAAGCCACAATATGCCCAAATGCCCAAAGGACATTCCACCAGTTCAAGAAAAGTAAGGGTTTTTTTTACCCAGAGATGTACAGCCTGTTATATACAAGGGTATTTTAAATAGCAGGTTACCCAAACATATGGCAGGCAACAGCCTTGCCAGCTACTTGAATCATAGAACAGAAGTAGAAATACATAGCTTCTGTCCCTGACTGTAAGAATACATGGTGCAGGTTACAGGGTTGGGAGCCTAGATACTGCAACAGAGTATGATGGAGAGTGTAAAGATCCAGAGGAAGCAAAGGATACTTGTGGTCTATCAGTCCTTACACCGGTCCCAAGTAGGAACACATGTCAGGAGACACTACTGTCAGCCTTACCTCTTACAATCAGACCTTTCCCTGGTCAGAGCAGTGCTGCTAGTTCAAGAGCTGCATCTTCAGCCAAGTAACTCACCCAGGGCACCAGTATTCCCCATCATTACTTAGCAAGGGCCTCCTTCTTAAGTATGTGTCATAGCCCAAACTATCTAAAAACATTTTTAAAAGTCAGTGCTCCATAAAAAGAAACCACAGTTAAACTCAATCTCCACTTAACCCAAGAATAAAACACATCATGAAGGTCTGTTTATTTTTATCCAGGCCTGCAAGAAGAGCCATGCAGCACAAAGCCCACGCAGACTTCTGCAGCAGAGAGATACACAGCAATCGCCTCCTCAGGCTTAAGGCCTCAAGCAGTTACACAACAAGCTGTCCAAACTCAGCTTCTTCCCAACTCTGACATTTATGTCTAGTTTTTGTTCAGGCTACATCAACTTGTCTTCAGTTAAGCAAGATTTTCCTCACCTAAGATCCATACAAATTCACTAATGAAGTAGCCATAATGAGGATGAGTTTATGGGAAGGGTTTGTTACCTTTCACATAAACCACTGCTGAAGGAGCACACATTTATTCAAAACTGTTTAAACTGTGCTTAAAAGGTGCTACCCAAGGGAACAGGCTAAAGTTACTGCACTGCCTTGCTGAAAGCACCTCTGCCTGGTTCATGGCTCTACACAGCCATGGACTTCTCCCCCACATCACAACTAACCAAAGAATTGTAGAATCACAGCATGGTTTGGGTTGGAAGGGACCTTAAAAAAAAATCATCTAGCTACAACTCCCCTCCACAGGCAGGGACATCACCCACAAGACAGACTAGGTTGCTCAAGGCCTCATCCAACACTTCTAGGCTTGAAGTCTCCACAACATCCCTGAGCAACCTGGTCCAGGCATCACCCTCACAGGGAAGAATTCCTTCCTAACCTAAATCTGTCTTCTTCCAGTTTGAAGCCATTACCCCTTGTCTGTCACTCCATGCCTCTGGAAAAAGTCCCTATCCAGCTCTCCTGTAGCCCACTTCAAATACTGGAAGGCTGCCCTGAAGTCTCTCCAGAACCTTCTCTTCTTCAGGCTGACCAAGCCCAACTCTCTCAGCCTGACCTCACAAGCAGAGGGCTTCCTGCCCTCCCATCATTGCTGTGGCCTCCTCTGGCCCTGCCCCAACGGGTCCCAGTCTGTGCTGAGCACACCAGAGCTGCCCCAGCACTGCAAGGGGGTTCTCAGCAGAGGGGTAGTCCCTCCCTGCCCCTGCTGCTGGTGATCAGCTCAGGACACAGCTGACTCTGGACTGGGAGCACCCAGGATCTTTCTTACAAGAGGAATTTACCATGCATACATGGTCTCAACTGTTACTGTTCTTCAGCCTTAATGTACCTTGCAAAACTGAGGAACAGAACTATTTTTCTATGAGCTGTGCTATCAGCAGCTCTTTAAGCCATGATTACTCAGTGATGTAACACAGCTACCAAGTGGCCTGTTGGCCAGGACTCAGGATGACTGACACTGACAAAATATTGAATTGTGTGTCAGTGCTCATTCTGAAATTCCCACACAGGATTTACTGTACTATATCAGTAAGACATAATTATTATTAGCATTAAAGGGTGTGTTGATTGCTTTGATACATAAACAGTTACAGATTTGTTTCCTTCACACTCACAAGCTA
Organism: Melanerpes formicivorus; assembly: GCF_026170545.1. Lineage (NCBI taxonomy): Eukaryota > Metazoa > Chordata > Aves > Piciformes > Picidae > Melanerpes > Melanerpes formicivorus. Next base: position 886,739 of record NW_027142368.1, on the reverse strand, counting down.
ACAAGTTAGTGGGTGCAAGAAGACCCAAATGGAGTTAAACTTCTATTAGTGAAGACATACAAGTCATCTTTTCTTCCAGAATGCTTAGCTTTCATTTGGAACAAAGGTTGGCATCTAGCTTCCCTATTTCAGCTAGATTAAAGCCTTTCACCTGAGGTGCAAACCTAAGTAATCACAGAATAGTAGGAGTTGGAAGTGACCTTCGTGCATCAAGTCCAACCTCCCTGATGTGGTAGGTTCACTAATGAAGGTCACACAGGAACAGGTCCAGGTGGTTTTGAATGTCTCCAGAAATGGAGACTCCATCACCTCTCTGGCCACCCTATCCCAGGGCTCCACTACCCTTAAGTTCCTCCTCATCTTCAGATGGAACTTCTAATGTTCAAGTTTATGCCAATTACCCCTTGTCCTGTCACTGGACACCAGAAGGAGCTGAGCACTATAGTAAGCTCAGGTGTGTTACTAACTGCTCCTATCTGCAGATAATTACTTAGCAGGACTTGACCACAGCCAAACAGTAAGAACTGGACTATAGCATCCCTGCAAGTCAGTACTGCAACAGCATTAACCATTATGAACTCTTCTGCAGCTCTTCATTACTTTCCTTCACAACTGCATGTTTACCTCTAGCAATGAGGAGGTAGAATAGAATAGACGAGGTTGGAAGAGACCTTCAAGATCGTGTCCAACCTATCATCCAACACCACCTAACCAACTAAACCATGCAACCAAGCACCCTATCAAGTCTCCTCCTGGACACCTCCAGTGATGGTGACTCCACCACCTCCTCAGGCAGCCCATTCCAATGGGCAATCACTCTCTCTAGTCTGACAGACCCTCCTTTCTTGACAGAAGCTCCTACAAGAGCTTCAATAACTAAGTCTCTGCAAGTTTTCAGACCTTCTTCCAGTTTCATTAGTGAAGAACCAATTAGGTTTTTGCAAACTAACTACAGCTTGCCCATCAACCACATCTATTGCTCCCTGTCTGGAAAGTGGGCACAAGTTGTAGACTTGGGTTGGGTGATGGAGAACAGACTGTAGTTCTACATAATGCAAAGCCTGTTTGGAAAGAAAAAAGAAATGAAAAAATAAAAACATCAGACCAGTGTTCAATGGAAGCTTTGCAATGAAAAGGAACTGAAAAAAAACCAATGTGGCAGCAGCACAGGGAGCCAACAGAATGAAAGTTCCTTTTTCAAGTCACCCTAAAAAACCAGCCATTACATTTCCACAGCTGCCCTAAGGCTGGAGTTGCCACTCTTGATCAAGTGTGCTGAAATTTCTAAAGAGAAAATGTTAGCACAGAGGCATGCAATGGCTTCTCATTTAGACTAATTTCTTAGCTCTTCTGAGTGTCTTGCACTGTGGTCAACTTTTCTCTTCCAAGCTGTTGGCCACACTCAAGCTTTTGCTGGGCACCACATGCCCTTAAAGAGACCTTTCACTTAAAGGGTACCAACAGATCTGTATGAAGTTCAGGAATGTCACTTCAGGATTTCTTGATGCACTGAGTACTCCAAACAGATACACTTGTCAAGTTAGGATAGAGAGTTAAACAGGCTTAATCTGAATACAGCAAATTCCAAAGCCACAGAGATGACCTCCAGGCTGCAGCACCTTATCAACCACACACACAGCCCCGTATCAATTTAAACAGGTTTGCCACAGCCATTAGTGGTAGAACCCCCCCAAAGAAGCATCTTAATCACCCCTCAAAGGTTTTAAACTTTGAAGCCACATACACAAGTGGCTACAGCCCCAGCATGAGTTTCACCATGTGTTGACAAAAGTGAACTGCTGACTTGGACAATGCAGAACCATGGAATTAGTCACTGCATATCCTTTGTTTCATACAAGTTGTTTGTACTGCTGTCATGGATGGGAGTGGTCAAGATATATGGCTTCAAACACCACACATTTTTATCTCAACTCTGCTAGAAGACAGCCTAACCCATTACTTCCTTAAAGGGGCCAGGGGTGGAAGGGGAAGAGGAGGGAAGGATAGTTTTACTGGAAATAATTACACCCACCCATGTTTCCTCCAATTAGTTCAAGGCCTTCTGAAGAAGACAGGCTGGAAATAGGAGGCAAAGCAGCAGAGAACCCCAAACTGAACAGTGTAGCTTAGTCCTTTGATATAGGAGGGAGTTTGCTTCTGTTTTGGCCAAGAATTTACAGGCCTGTCAAGAAATTCTGTTTCAACAGTTATTCTAAAAGCTTGCTCAAGCACTTTGCTTGCATCAGCAGTTGACAAAAAGTCTAAACATGCAAAACCAAGAGCCCACAGAAGAACATCACATCGTACTGTTCAGTATGATCAACTCACTTACCTTTAAATTTTGACCGAATGTTTGCTAGTTCTTTGTTTATCCTCTTGATCTCTGCTTCTTTACTTTTGCCTGAAATCAAGAGAACACACATCAGGACAGCACTCTGGACAGCCCTTGGCCACCCTGAGCTTCTTTCCACCCACCCACACTGTGTCAGCATACAAACAGCAGCAGGAATTACTACTCTCCTTTTCCACTATTAGGGCCAGAGGAAGGCAAATACCAGAGGTAACTTATTCATCACTTTATAGTGGAACTGGAGAGGCTAAAAGGACCTCTCTGTTTCACAGAGCTCTGAAGACTTTAGACAGTATCAGTTGCACACAATTAATCTGAGATGCCTTTATTGCTTTCATAAACATTCCAGTTTTTCTATTCCTTAAAACAAATTTTACTCCCTATTTGACTACTAGGTTGACAGTGCTCTGAAGAGAAGTCTCCTAAGCACAATCTTGTAAATGGCTTCACCTTAGAGACAAGACAATTCACTGCTTCTTTATTAAATGGTCATTCAGTTCAACAGCTTTGAAAGGAAAAAATTCTTTGCTGCGAGGCTGCTAGAGCCCTGAGGCAGGCTACCTAAACAGGTTGTGGAGTCTCCTCTGGAGAGATTCCACCTGGCCATTGAGATCCTGGTCAAGCTGCCATGTGTGCCCCTGCTTAGCAGGGGTTGGGACTGGATCATAGAACTGTTAGAGATGGAAAGGACCTCAAGGATCATCTAGTTCCAATTGCCCTGCCATGGGCAGGGACACCTCAGATCCCAAGAGGTCTTTTCCAAACCCCACCACACAAGGAGTCAGTGAAAAGCAGTATTAAGACACCAAGTAGGAAAACCAGTAAAACTTCCAGTAGCTCAAAGACTCAAGAGACCTCAGAGGACACATTCATAAGTCCGGCCTTTCAGTATGTCCCATGAATGTCTCCTGGGAAAAAAAGAAATTCAGAATACCAGCTTCCTCACATGTGTCTGGCTGTAAGGTTATGAATAAAAAACTTCCCTGACTGTCTGAAAATGGTCCAGCCTTATGAGTAGTAGGGATTAGATGCCCTGATTTCCCCCACACCATTTGGATCATCACTATAGTATCAGTCATGGTTGGAAAGGACCACAAGGATCATCCAGTTCCAACCCCCCTGCCATGGGCAGGGACACCCCACACTACATCAGCCTGGCCAGAGCCTCAGCCAGCCTGGGCTTAAACACCTCCAGGGACAGGGCCCCAACCACCTCCCTGGACAACCCATTCCAGGGCCTCACCACTCTCATGGGGAAGAACTTCCTCCCCACCTCCAGCTTCATTCCATTCCCCCTAGTCCTAGCACTGCCTGAGATCCTGAGCAGTCCCTCCCCAGCCTTCTTGGAGCCCCCTTCAGATACTGGAAGGTCACAATGAGGTCACCTGGGAGCCTTCTCTTCTCCAGACTGAACAGCCTCAACTCCTTCAGTCTGTATATTCAAGTCAGTGCAAGGAGGCAACGCCACAAGGCTTGAAGGGCAGATCAGTACCAGTGTTCTGAAGCACTTCCAATCTCATCCCTTTCACCCACACAGGCATAGCAACAATCTGCATCCTACTACACTTGCATGTTCAAACTTCCCATGTCACCCAATGGCTGTTAATCACCCCTTTATCATTCTGAAGATGATCTGACAGCAGGCCTGATGAAAAGTGATTGAGTAACTCAAGGAAATAGGTGCCTCAGGATAGGTTAACAGCAAAGTATTTCAAGTGAAAGGGAATTCCATGCCAAATACAAATTAATATAGATTTTGTAATATCTTGGCTTAAAAAAAAAAAAAATTGAAGTTATGCACTTCCAAAACCAACTCTTGCATAAGATGCAAACTGGTTTATAGTAACAAGCCTATACTAAAGGCTACAAGATTAGACACACAGCAAGCCAAGTACACTGCACAGGTGAGGCTCCAAAGAGAACTACTTCAGGTTGCCCTGTCATTTTGACAGATTTGCTTAAAGTGGAATGCTTCCATTCTGTTTTGTAAGTGTCAGTGCTCAAAACAGGAAGCCCAGGGTACCTCAGAAGGCAATTCATGTGGCAAAAGAAGCCCAAACAATAACTCCCACATCCCCCCTGCTCAACTCCAAAACCAACTTACTGGTACCTGCTGATCCACCCTACTGCCTTGAAGATGTGAAGCATTTCCTGAGCTCAAGAACTCTCAATACCAATTCCAAACCAAATTGGAACTCCTAGCTGTATGCATCTAGCTGTTTGATAAAGCAGGAGGACCTGGAAACTCCAACTAACTTTTTAGAAGGACAAGAAGGATGAGAGTTCTATTGTCCTTAGTTTATAACATGCATCTGTTAGGATCAAAGTTTGACATGCAATATGAGTTTTCTTCTCACTTAACTTGCCAACCTAGTGCCACTGTTTACTGCAAAAGCCAGCTTGCTTTGTTTTTAAACAGCCATCACCTTGTACAATCTCAGGCTTAGGATGTGACTTCTACTATAGATTTTAGATTGGTCTTTATTAGAGTTGATTATTTTTCCTGTGCACATGGCATAGACACTCAAGTGTTTATGTCTCAGACACTCCCCAGCACTAGGAAATCTACTAGATCGAAGAAAACTCTTGCTCCTGGGTCCACTCTCTAGGAACAGAGGGAACAAAGTACCATATGCCAAAAGGGTAAAGTGATTATGTAAATAAACACCACTCCAATTTTGTAAGCTATCACACTGGCACTTTGAAAACATTTCCCTTATTTTCAGCAATTCAGCTGTTTCAGAGGAGCAATTTCATTTCCAAACCCACTAATTTCTTTCCCCCCTTAAGTGAAGAGCACATCTCATTACAATGTTACCACCCAGCCTGGAGATTCTGGGTTAATGGGGCTGAGAACACTGACCTCACACTGGCATAATTCTACCATGAGTAGGGTTACTTAGTTACTATATTATTGCAATACACTTTCCTTACAAACAGAGTATTTACTTTAAGTTGTGAGCAATTGCTTCTCTAGCTTCTAGCCTTTTTTCCTTTCCTGTACAAGAGGATGAAAGGAAGTTGGAGTGCGGTGGGAGCTGGTCTCTTCTCCCAAGGAACAAGCGACCAGATGAGGAAAAAATGGCCTCAGACTGCACCAAGGGAGGTTTAGGTTGGATATGAGAAGAAACTTCTTGAATGAAAGGGATCTCAGACTGGAACAGGCTCCCAAGGGAGGTGGTTGAATCCTCATCCCTTGAGACACTGAAAAGAAGCAGATAGTGTGGTGCTGAGGAACTTGGTTGGACTTGATCATAAAGGTGTTTTCCAACCAAAATGATTCTATAGTTCTGCAACTCTTGAGCATGGCAATAATCACTGATGCTAAAAATAGGGTTAGCAAGGATTAGCACATGTTCATTGCTCCTTCTTATGCCAAGGCCATACATATTTTTTTAACCACTAAACCCTCTCTAACAAACTTTTCAAGCAGCATTATCTGTTATGCTAACAGATAATCAGTTACTGCTAGAAACTAGGTTCTTTGTGTCCTAAGCAAGCAACAGAGCATTAAGGGAAGCCTGACTAAAATACTTCAGGAATCTGTGAAGTCAGCACCTCTGGCAGAAATGGATTGCAGCCTCAGCAAAACAAAAAAACTCAACATCCCACCCCCTGTGCACACAGCTGTAGCAGCAAGTTGACAGGAACACCCATATTAAACAGCAAATTCACATCTGAAGGTTTATTCTCTCCAAGTCTTGCACAGCATCTGAACAAGACTGTTTTGATCAATTCCTTCAGGCTGTTCTTTTTCAGATGCAGTACAGAATCTCCTCTAGACCTTCACTAAACATAAATAGCAGAGCACCTAGCTTGTGATGAAAGTTTAATCATTCAACTTGATTTCCACAGTATGGAGATAAGTCTTGTCTCCTTTTTACTGATTACAGTCTATATGTGCCTGGAAGTGCAGTTTTGGAGAGCAGCACTAGTACACTGGGCATTAAATGTCACTGAGGACTGTCACACCACAAGACTCAGGATAACTCAGGGATTAAAACCAGGCTGAAGTACCTAAAAACAAGGATCCTGAACTGCAGCCATTATACTGCATGGTAACCTTATCCAAACACTGTCTTTTTTAGATGACAAAGCAAAACCTCACAGATGGAGGTAGCTTCGGTTAGTTCCAGGTACAGGGAAAAAGAAGAGAATCAAAACCCAAGGATCCATTTTTAGTTACATCTAAGTGGGCTGTGGGCTGTTACAGAAAATGTGTTTGCTTAACTTAGACTTTTTGTCACACTACTCAACCAGGGTAACATCCACTGAGGAATTTCTACATGCCTACTTGACTTTTACCATCACTACAAACACTTAAGTAACCTTAAGGAAGGCTAAAAAAGAAGATAAGATCACTGAAGACAGTTGAACACAAGCCCTATGAGGAGAGGCTGAGGGAGCTGGGGTTGCTTAGCCTGCAGAAGAGGAGGCTCAGGGGTGACCTCATTGCCCTCTACAACTACCTGAAAGGTGGTTGTAGCCAGGAAGGGGTTGGTCTCTTCTCCCAGGCAACCAGCACCAGAACAAGGGGACACAATCTCAAGCTGTGCCAGGGGAGGTTTAGACTCGAGGTGAGGAGAAAGTTCTTCACCGAGCGAGTCATTCGTCATTGGAATGTGCTGCCCAGGGAGGTGGTGGAGTCCCCATCCCTGAGGGTGCTCAAGAGGAGATTGGATGTGGCACTTGGTGCCATGGTCTAGTCATGGGGTCTGTGTTGATAGGTTGGACTCGACGATCCTCGAGGTCTCTTCCAACCTTAGTTATACTGTGATACTGTGAAGGAGTGCTGTGCTGCAGAGCTAAAGGTTTACACTTGCTTGCAAAGGCAACTGCCCTGCCTCACTTCCAGGTTGTTAGAAAACCTCCAGTTTCAAGAAATCAGATCTGCAATCCAGCTAAACATGCTGTAGGCAAGCTTATTCACAGAATCATAGATTGCTTGCATTGGTGCCAAGTGCCATGTCCGCACATTTCTTGAACACTTCCAGGAATGGTGACTCCAGAACCTCCCTGGGCAGCCTGTGCCAATGCCTGACCACTCTTCAACTAGGAGAGGCTTAATAAAGATTGTGTCATGTATACAAACTGATGGGTAGGATAGCCTTTAAGCCAGAGAACAAGATCATGTTCCACATACTGGTTCAGGCCACATCTGTCTTACTTATTCAGGCTTTTTTCCACTTTGGCAAGACTATGATTAAATTACAAAGTTATTACAAGGGGATTGCAAGCCAGTGAGTTCTGGCTGGCCCCACTGCAGAACATCATATGTATTGCTTATAGTCTTACAGCCCTACTGTGACTGCTTTCTCCAAGAGGAGGGCCTGAGCAAACAGCCAGCCACAGCACTGTCCAAGGCACTTAGGAGTGGTTGCCTCATCCCTGGCAGCTTGTCAGGCTTCCAACTCCAGGATGCTGCCTACCGCTTTCGTTAGGCAAGGTAAATTTAGTCTGCAGTGCACTGTTATCATTAATTACCATCTTGTTTAACAAAGATAGACTAGGGAACATCAAAAGTCCCCCAGCTCTTCAGAGAGCCAATTACTATTCTTAAATCTGCTCGTAATCCAGGCTACAGACAGCATCAGCACTGCCTCAGCAAAACCTCTGTATCTCAGCTTGGAGCTCTGCATTACAATCTACAGGAGAATGAGAACACAAGTTGCAGGAAAGGCATTTATTCAGTCCATTCATTTGAGGAGAACATTTCACATACCTTAAGACTAACTTGGCAGCAGGTTGCAAGACTACAGTGCTTCAAGGCTCAGATAAGTGGGCTGCTTCTGGCTCACTTGGTGACCTGCTCCATCAGGATTAACTCATTACTACACTAACTGTAGAGTGCCTAAGCCAAGTCTGAGGCACAAAGCACATCACTGCTGATTAACCAGAACTGCTACAAGTTCTCAGCTTTCACACAAAGCATTCAGAGCCTGCTGTGTTTCCAACCCAGCATACACATTCTTTCCTAAAGGAACCAAACATCCCAATTGTTTCAGTTGGAAAAAACACTTGAAAATCATGAAGTCCTAACCATTCTCTAACTCCACCATGGCTGGTGCTAAACCATGTCCCTCAGCACCAGATCTCTGCATCTTTTCAACACCTCCAGGGATGTGGAGTCAGCCACACCCTTAGGGACCCTGTTGCAGTGTTTGAGAAGTTTCAGGGAAGAAGTTTCTCCTAATGTCCAACCTAAGCCTCCCCTAGTGCAACTTGAGGGCATTTCCTCTCATCCTGCCATTTGTTATGGGGAAGGAGAGACTGACCCACAATTTCCTATAACCTCCTTTCAAGGGGCTGTGAGGAAGCACTTTCCTATACAAGCACCTACACAAATGCTGAGCAGAGCAGATTTCTACAGGCAAGTTTTGAGAGACAGGTGTACTGACAACACAAAGCAAGAGTTGCTTTACTGAAGTTGAGATGTTTCCACTACCCATCTGGCTCCAATCTGCTCATGGCCAGCAGCCAGTGTAACTGAGCACACCCAATAATTCATTTGTTTTGCATTTATGCACAGGTCAGAACTGATGCATTGTGCTGTCTCTTAGTCTTACTTGCCCTGTGGCCATCTGACAGTCCTGTGATTGTGGAACCGCCATTATTGGCATGAAGAACTATAAAGCATGTTGGCTAGGAGGCTCTATTAGCATAAGAAAAAGCTTGCCAGCATTCTGTCATGCTTCTTGAAGGCAACTAGTAGTGTCAGTTACTATTTGTGGCAATACCATTTGTCTGACAGAACATGCCTCTCTGTTCACATTCAATTATCAGACAGGCCTTGAAGACAGCACGACTCTAGTTCTCTGTGTAGGACAGCAGCAACACAAATACTGCCAAAGCTAAGAGCAGCAGCTTCTCCTCTGAATTCCAGGGTGGCTAGGAACATCTACCTGGGCAGAACATGGTTCCTCCACAACAGACAAATCCTGAGTTTTAAAGATATTGTTAGATGTTTTCCCTGAGAGCTGAAAGTCATTGGTTTCTAAACAAGAATTTTTCTGCTTTGTAGAATCATTTTGGTTGGAAAAGGCTCACAAAAGGTATGTGACAAAGCATGGCTCTGCATATAGAATAAAAAAAACCATCACAGAATCACAGAACTGTTTACATTGGAACAGACTTTTAAGATCATCCAGTCCAACCATTAACCCAGCACTGCCAAGTCATCACTAAATCTTGCCCCTCAGCTCCAGCCTTTGAAACCCCTCCAGGGCTGGGGACTCCACCTCTAGGCAGCTGGGTCCAGAGCTTGACAAGCCTTTCAGAGAAAAAATTGCTCCTCACATCCAAGCTAAAGCACTCCTGGCATCACTTGAGGCTATTTTTTCATGTCCTATTACTTGCTCCCTGGGAGAAGAGACCTATCCCCTCCTTTCAGCAGGTTAATACTAAGTCAGATGAACTCTTCATTAACAACAACAGGTGTGAGGACAGAGGGCATCCTCAGAAAGCTTGCAGATGATAAAAAAAAAAACACCAAAATGAGCAACCAACAGACCAGAAAGGTTTGCTATCACTCAAGAGGGGCCTTGGCAGACTAGCAAAATAGTCAAACAGGAACCTCATGAAGCTGGTGCAACCAGCACCAGAACAAGAGGACACAGTACCAAGCTGTGCTAGGGGATGTTTAGGCTCGAGGTGAGGAGAAAGTTCTTCACCAAGCGAGTCATTCGTCATTGGAATGTGCTGCCCAGGGAGGTGGTGGAGTCCCCATCCCTGGAGATGTTCAAGAGGGGATTGGATGTGGCACTTGGTGCTATGGTCTAGTCATGAGGTCTGTGGTGACAGGTTGGACTCAATGATTCTCGAGGTCTCTTCCAACCTTAGTGAGACTGTAAGCAAATGCCAAGTCCTGCACCTGGAGAAGAACAGGAAGCCCCAGGCACCACTACATCTCAGACCGAGACCCGTCCCCTCCTCTTGCATATAACTATCTGGAGGGTAGGGAGTAATGAGAAGATCCCCCCCACCCCCCGCTCTTCATTTGCTGAACAGCCACAAGTCTATCAGTCCTTCCTGCTCATAGAGATGCTCCAGTCCCCTCAGCATCTTTGTAGCCTCTACTGGACCCTCTCCAGTATCTCCCTGCCTCTCAAAATGTGGAGCCCAGAACTGGATCCAGTGCTCCAAAGGGGCCTCCTCCCTAAGGCAGAGTAGAGAGAGAAGAAAGTCTCCCTGAACCTACTGGCCATACTCTCCTTAATGCACCCCAAGAGACCACTGACCTTCTTGACCACAAAGCATAGCTGGCTCATGGCATACTTGTCCCACCAGCACTCCCAGGTCCTTCTCCGCTGAGCTGCTTTCCAGCAGCCCAACCCTGGTATAGTTGATCCTGCTATGGCAGAGGGGGTGGACTGGATGATCCCTCGAGGTCCCTTCCAGCCCCTAACATTCTGTGATTAACCTGTACTGGTGCATGGAACTATTACTCTCCAGGCAGTCTCAGAATCATACAATGCTTTGGACTGGAACAGACCCTTAAAGGTCATCTAGTCCAATGCCCCTCCAATGAACAGGGATATCTTCAACTATATCAGATGGCTCAGAGCCCTGTCTAATACAACCTGGAATGTATCCAGGGATGGGCAACCTGGGCCAGTGTTTCCCCACTCTCATTGTAAAGCAGTTCCTCATAGGAAAGGTGTTCCAGCCTTTTGCTTATTTTTGTGGCCTGTTCTAGACCCACTCCAACCGGTTCATGTCCCTCTTGTGCTGAGGAACCCAGAGGTGGACAGAGTACTCCACATGGAGTCTCAGAGTGGATTTGACATGTGGGTACTCTGGGGCTGTTTTTCCAGGTGGGTTCTGTGGTTTGTAAAAGTGAAGGTTCATTCTTCACCTGCACCAGAAGCCTTGAACAGAGAGTCTGTTAAGCCTGTTTCCATGTCACTTCCAGTTAAATGTTGTCCAAGGGATGCCCATTCCATGGCCAGACATGGTTGGAACTGGCCTGGGAGTTCAGAAGGCATTGAGGGGGGTTACAGTGGGAGGCCAGTGCTCTTGAGAGCCTGTCCAACAGCCACAGAAGCAGATGGCTCAGCAAGGACAGGCCCTGGAGAAGGGGGTCACCTGGCAGCCCTCAAAGTCCCATGCCCAGGGCCCAAGGCCATGCTGGTGGCTGGTGTCATCATGCTCATACACACATGGGAGCCCACTGGCTGCTTGCAGCATTTCCCAGGAACCTTTGCTCCCTGACACATCATCAGCCAGACCTGTGTCACAAGGACCTGGGCTGGCTGTTGCCAGGACAGCAGGAGTGACCACAGAAGTTGGAGTTGGGTTAGAGACAGCTCTCCAGTTCACCCCAGGTGCTGGAGAAACAGCTCCTCCCATGCCACTGTGCTGCTTTACCTTCAAGCAGCCTCCATGTTGTGTCAGGAAGGGGAGAGGAAGAGACAGACCAAGTTTGGCTCTTGCTCACCAACAGACACTGGCAGGAGAAGCCCAAGTGGCAGAGGATGGTGGCAGCTGCTGCTGAGCTCCCAGCCTCAGTGGAGCTCACTGGCTCACCAAGCATCCTGGGAAGCATGAGTGGGATGCCCAGCCACTCCTCTATCAGAACTGGGGGAGGAGATTTTTTCCAGTACAACAGGTGAGAGACAAACACCATACAGCTGAGGTGGCCCCTGATGACACAACACCACTGGCAAAGAGACTTCTGGGTGGAGAATCACTAGATGTGTTATGGCTTCATTAGCAGCATCTAAACTGAGTGGCAAGTTGGGTGGGAGACACCACAGTCAAACTACTGTTAGCTTCCCTTCAGCAAAATAAGCTGATGGAGTTTGATAATCTACTTGATTTAAGGCTATACTTCAAGAGACAAAAACTCCAGGCTGTTTCTTAGCACTGCTCTCTTCCCAGCATACACACTCCTGTTAGTACCTTGTGCTGCTGCAGGCCAGTTAGGGAGACAAACAGAAAAAAGCAAGACTGGTTTATTCAATATCCAAAGGGAAAGCCACACCAGCTTTACCACACGTGATGAAGCCAGCAGAATACATCACCAGAGAGCAAGCTCACCACATTCACCATCCAAACATGCTTTAGTTGGCATAAAGCAATCAAATTACCCTCTTGCCTTTTCCAAGTCAGAACCAGCTTACAAGCATAATGCCAGGACTACACTGTGCTTTTGCACCCTGATGTCTGAGGAATAAACTGGTTGAGAGGGCTCAAAACAAACACTAGCATATCAACAATAAAAGAAGTGCAAATCCCTAGAGGAAAATATTCAGGAGAAAGCAAGCAGTGCATTCATTTTTGTCTTAAGGGTTTTATACTACTTCCAACTCATCTCAGAAAATTAAAGGACTATTTTTACCTGCCAGCAGGACAGACACTCATGTTACAGCTCTAAAGTACAGGCTACCTATTTGCTATGCAGCTCATTAGCTTCATGAAGGCTCAGACTAAACCCATCCTCCACCCCTCCCTAATCTCTCAGATGGTTACTTAGCACAGCAGGGAGGAGAGCCAGAAGGGAGGCAGGTTACACAGGGCTGTTCACTGTGTGCCTGCCCTCACGCTATGGAGTCTGAACAAATTCCTTCACTTGCCTAAACTCTCTGTAGGTGCAAGTTTCAGGCCCACCTGAATGTGTGTCCAAAGGAGAGCACTGGTGTTAATTTTTCCACAAACTCACTGTGCAATTACTCCAAAGAGACTGCTATAAAACACTGAGCCTTCGCAAGATGTTAGTGTGGCCTCAGTTTTGTTCAGAAATTGATCAACTCAAGGCTGCAGGACAAGAAGCTTTTTGCTTAGTGATGTTATTAACATCCTGTTTTGAACAAACCCAGGAATGCATGCTGTCCTTTCACAAGATACCTTTGATCAGAGGAAAGAACTGCCTGGCTGTCATGCTGAAGACCATGACTAGCACAAAGGCAGCTGAAGATTGTTGTGCATTGAGACATCCTGTTGTGATTAGATATCCATTACTACAGACAAAGAGATCAGTGACCTACTGATCACATTTCAGAACTGTGGAGTACATTTTCTCATGTTCTGCACAGCAAGTGAACTGCTATCCACAGAACTCTCCTCTTCCTCCAGCACGCTGGTAGAGATGTGCCCTGGAACACTCCTCATGAAACAGCAGGGGGTCACAGGCTTTACTGTAATCCAGTAATCCATTAACTCCTTGTCCTCACAAAGGAAGGAAAATACATGCAGAAGAGCACACAGCATTTTCTAAATCCTGCCATAATTCAGAAATTCTAATTGCAGGAATTTAATATAAGTTTAATAATTTTAAGTGTCTACCATGGTTTTTGAACTAAGCACTACAGGCTAAGGAAAACAGCTCAAACTGTGAAAGACTTTGGAGGAGCAACTAAGAAGAGCAGATGAACTGAAACCTTACTAGAAGTTCACAGCTGAGTGACTTTATGACATAAAGCATCTATGTGGCAGCTCAGCTGACAAAACTACCTTGATTCCTATCAAAAGAAAAGCTTTAAGCCAAGATGATATGCAAAACCAGAAATGCAAGGTTAGGCTGCTACATAAAGCAGCTCTTCCTCCTTCCTGGACTGAGCAACATTTAATTAATCATTTCCTTGAACAGTATTTCTACACTGCTATACCTCTTTCAACAGAGTAAGGCACTGTTTGCACTCATTTATTACAAGTCACTGTGGACTCTTCTACCTCAGTTTACCTTTGAACAGCAGAACAACTTGAGGCTTACCCAAAGTCTCCTAGCTTAACTATCATTTCTAAACTATTTCAGGGGCCCCAATGAAAATCCTATAGGAGCTTACTAATTGATGCAGATATATAGTGGTCTCTACAACAGTCCTTAACTTCCTCTTACTAGTCCTGATGGGCAGCCTTTACCCTAAGAATTTCAGATTTGGCAGATGTCACATTCTCCCGTGTCTCTAATGGAGATGTTGGACATCACATGGAAGATTCTAGCTCTTTACTACCTCTCATCAATTAATTATCATCATTGCCTACTCTCCTCTTTCCTCAGCCAAACATGCACAAAATGAACAAATGTAGAAAACAAGGCCAATGAACTTAAAAACAACAGCAAACCAACCACTCAAACCCCCCACCCAGCCCCTCAACGTTCCATGGAGTGGCCACAAAATGGTAAGGCAGAAGTCATGGGCAGAACACTTGTTTCTTTTTACACACCCTCCTCAGATTAATCTCATGCTAATTGTGTTTTCCTTAAATCACTCTCCTGCAAATAGTAGCAAGTGATGCAAGACTTAGTGCTTATTATAGCTCTAAGCAGCACGCACTCAGGGGTTTTTCAGGCCAGAAACTGCCCACATTACATGAGTGGCCATAACCCTGCAAGAGAAACAGGAGGGCAAACCAAGATGCCTTGCCTTCAAGGATCTTCAGAGGTAAGTATTCTAAGAATACAACAAAGAGATGCAATTGACTGTCTACTGAAGCAACTCAAGTCCTACTTTGGAACTACTTTGGTTGGACTGGTTGATGGGTTGGACACGATGATCTTGAAGGTCTCTTCCAACCTGGTTTGGTTTATTCTAATAAAGGTTTATTCTAACTACACCCAATGCAAATAACCTATGCCTCAAAGGGAGCAATGTGGTAGCTTCAGCCTACATGCTGAAAGCCCTACAGCTGACATAAAGCTCTAAAACAAGCTGTATGTGCCCAACTCACCCTTTGTGAAGTCTGCTTCACTGTGTGGCTGTTCTCAGGGAGAACAAATAACTCAATACATACCCATGTGTTCATTTAATTCACATGCCTGCCCCTCCCACATGCACAGGTAATGCACTACATTACCTACCAACCAATTAAAAGGGTGATCACCATACGATGAATTTCATGAACCAACCTTTTTTAATCCCCAGCTGCTTATCCCTAACCTGATGGACCAGTTCCAAACTCAGTCAAGCAAAGCTACTGAAGTCAGACATCAAAAGGCAGCAGCCTCTGGACACTGTCTGGTGCAAAGCAGAATTAATGCATTAAGTTCTATGAGATAGGATGCACCTTAGTTTAATGTATCTGCTGGGCTTTATTTAACAACAAAACCCAGAACAGAATAGAATATACCCCAAGAAGAAACAGTATCTTGCAACAGAACATAAACAGTTGGAGAAGAAACTAAAGGAATTCTCCTCCCTCTTTTAAGGTCACATGAACAGGTAAGACACTTATCTGAAGCAGTGAGGGAAATGAACTGTCTTAGCTTCTTCAATAGCCTGCCCCAAAAGCAGCTTTTGCCCCTACATAGGCCCATTTCACCAACCCAAGAGCAGATGACTTCCCAATGTCACAGTGCAGAAGAGGGTTACCAGGAATAACTAATATCATAAAAACCAATTTCTACCCCACCTTCAAAAAGGAGAAAGGCAAGCAGGGTGAATCGGAGGAGATGCTGTGGTTGCAACAGAATAGGCTGTGACAAATGACTGAGAAGTACTTCATCTCCAGAGAAGCATAATGCTGTTCTCCAAAAAAAAAGAAAACTGCCTCCTGATGATGTATCTGTCAGCTAAGGCAGCTGGAGAGTTTACAACACACCATCTTGCACAAGCCAACTCGCTTCAGTAGCTCTGCAGTGCACACACAAAGCGTTTAACGCGCCACTACAGACTAAGTATTTCTTGCAGGAGCCCATATGAGCCTGCTTAGATTTTTGGTTCGTGAGGCACATCATCCAAGCAGCAACAAGGACTGCTCCTCACCTGAACTCTTAAGTCTGGATGGCACTTCACCAAACCTCAACTTCAGCAAGGCTTTTGACCCCATCTCCCATAACATCCTCACAGGGAAACTCTGGAATTGAGGACTAAATGAGTGGACAGTGAAGTGGATTGAGAACTGGTTGTACTCAGAGGGTTGTGATCAGCAGTACAGAGTCTAGTTGGAGGCCTGCAGGTCGTGATGTTCCCCAGGGGTCATGACTGGGTCCAACACTGCTTCACTGATTACCTGGGTGAATGGACAGAGTGGACCCTCTGCCAGTTTGCTGATGATACAAAACAGTAAGACCTGGACAGGCCAGAGAGCTGGACAGAGGGAAACCTCATTAAGTTTAATGAGAGCAAAAGCAGAGTCCTACACCTGGGGAGGAAAGACCCCCTGCAGAAGTACAAGTTTTAGGGGTTGGCCTGCTGGAAAGCAGCTCCACAGACCTGGGAGTGCTGGCAGACAAGTTCACCAAGTGCCCTCGTAGCCAAGGCAGCAAATGATCTCCTCTATGCAACAAAACAGTGTACAGGAAGCTGCCCTGAAATTAAATTCTGGAGAGCTATCAGGAAGAGCAAGACAATTAATTTTCCTACACTATCAGATTTTGAAAATTGTGATTTGTACAAATAAGAACTATTCTGCTTTCAAAAAAGTCACTCAATATTGTAGCCAAGAGCCAAGTCAAAGCATTCAGAAGCACTTTGGCCCCTAGCAATAAATCACAACTGCTGCTACAAGGAGTACGCTGACTTTCTAACAAGCTGCTTTACAGACTTCCAAGAAACCAGTGCATTTTAAGCAGAATTTTTAAATCACATTGAAAGCAATTCTTGTATTCAAAGTCACAGTTGGCACAGAAGCATTTAACACACAGATGATGAAGTTTAATAGATAACCCACAAGCCAAAGCCATGCTAACTGACAAAGAAGTGACAATGGACCTTTCAACTATTAACGACAGTCTGGGAGCCATTCCTTCACTCACCATCAACTAGAGTTGTAAGCACTGAAAACTGCTAACAAGCCTGTAGCAGACTGGGCAAGACAAGCATCACTCTCAGATCTGTAAGAAAATAAGCTTTTAAGAGAGTGATGCATGACTCAGTGCTGCAGATGCTGTAGGTACAAACGCCCAAGAAAAGACCGGATGTAACATGATGAAGCACTTCCAAAGGTAGACAGTCTGAATTGACTTCAGCATCCTCCTGAAGTTTAGGTTATGTTATTACCTGGAAATCACATGTATGCATCCAGATGAGCAACTGTATCATTTCAGCAGCACCTCTAATGCAGATTCTGCATTGGTGCAGAATACCTGGGGGTAGTCAGGCTGAATAGGAGCCAGCAGTGTGCCCAGGGGGCCAAGAAGGCCAAGGGCATCCTGGCCTGCATCAGGAACAGTGTGGCCAGCAGGAGCAGGGAGGTCATTGTGCCCTGTGCTCAGCACTGCTTAGGCCACACCTTGAGTCCTGGGTCCAGTTCTGGGCTCCTCAGTTTAGGAAAGATGTTGAGATGCTGGAAGGTGTCCAGAGAAGGGCAACAAAGCTGGGGAAGGGTCTGGAGCACAGCCCTGTGAGGAGAGGCTCAGGAAGCTGGGGTTGTTTAGCCTGGAGAAGAGGAGACTCAGGGGAGACCTTCTTGCTCTCTCCAACTCCCTGAAGGGAGGCTGTAGCCAGGTAGGGGTTGGTCTCCTCCTGGGCACCCAGCCCCAGAACAAGAGGACACAGTCTTAAGCTGCACCAGGGGAGGTTTAGGCTGGATGTTAGGAAGAGGTTCTTCCCAGAAAGAAATTGGCCATGGGAATGTGCTGCCCAGGAAGGTGGTGGAGTCACCATCCCTGGAGGTGTTTAAGAGCCTGGATGAGGCACTTGGTGCCATGGTTTAGTTGATTAGATGGTGTTGGGTGATGGGTTAGATCCGATGATCTCGAAGGTCTCTTTCAACCTGGTTAATTCTATTCTTTCATTAAAAAAACATGTTTCAACATTTCTCAATCTAGAAGGGTTTTAGGTAATCTAAAAAGCATCAGGCCCTTAAGGCAGTATTGCAGCAAGAAAAGAGCCCACCAAAACCAGCTTTAAGACTGAAATTCAGAATGCCAGCAGACATTCTTCATATCAGTCCAGTGGCAGATCTTCAGTCCACTTTTAAGGCCAGAAACAGAGGTTAAGAGCTGCACTTGGTGTCTAACTTCCCTCCCATTTCTGAACACGAGCATTTGCTTAGATGTCCAAGGTGTGTCCACCTAAACAACTGCTTTTCGTTCTTGACAGATACCTAGCTCCCCACTCTGATGAGGGAAAGATGAAACTTAAGCCAATACCAGTGCCTCCAAAGCACAGTCTCTAGAGGGTGCTCTCAAGTATTACTCCGCGCCTGGCAACACTGGGAGCTCACTTAAAGGAAGACCCAAAGGCCATCAGAGGGCTATCTGGAAGCTGGAGAGATCACCTGCTAATGGCAACTATCAGCCTTTTCGCAGCTGTTCAAAAGCTAGAGTTACTTTCATCATCATTATGATGATGACGACAAAGATACAAAAGTAATTACAGCTCCCTAACAGCTCTCTAGGCAGGGACAACACATTGAAGCAAGGTCAACATTCGTTTAAACAGTGAAAATGTTAACATCTTATTCATTTTACTATAAAGTTGCATAAAGACTCATCACTCTTGCAGACACAGAGTGAGGGGATTGTTGTCCAAGCTGGACAGAGAGGTGGTTGTTCCATCAGAGTTCCCACACTGCCTGTGCACTAGCAAGCCTGGGGGGAGAATGGGTAGTTAATTAATTCAATCCTACTTCCTTCAACCTTGCTATTCCACATCTCTACACCTAGGTGAGGAACCCAAGAGCTAGAACGTTTATCTTGTTTTCATTGGAATTCAGTGGAAGGGAATACAAGAGTGATGCTAGCCAACATACAACATGTTTGAAGAATGAAATCATACCACTTCTAGCTAAATGACTGAAAACATGAAAACAAATAGGGGGTAGATACATCAGCAAGCCTCCTCAAATCCTCTGACAGCAGGTGAAGCTGTTACACGTGCAGCTTGCATACAGTGCAAGATGTTCAGTAAATAATGGAGCCAAACAGACAAAGCACAGGAGCCTTCACACAACCTTGAGCTGACGCACCAGGCAAGCCTTCCACACGTACAGGAGTGAAGCCTGAAGACATCTGAGGCACTGCAAGCCTGTTCTGAAAGAGGCTTCTGCTGTAAGGAAGATTAATAACCTTGACTTTTAAACACAAATCCCCTGTTTAGACAGCTGGAAGTTCAAATCACCTGAATTTACTTCAAGGGAGCTCTACATTTAAACAGCCTCATTTTATTGGTGTAATTCTCTCCTCTTTTCTTATACTAGCAGTCATCAACAAGCAGTCATCAACAAGAAGAGCTTTCCAAGCTGGTGCAGCTCTCTCTCAAGCCTAGTTAGATCATCATAATTTGCATTAAAAAGCCTTCTCCAAATCCACTCTCATCCGTTAGATAGGAAATCTTCCTGCCACGGCTTTTAAAGTAGCCTCAAGTAATCTGCAGACACACCACACACACACACAGGTGGACAAAATAAAGCTGTTTCATCACACCAACCACAGCGACCTTAGCCCTTCCCCCGGCGATTTCTGCCACATCATACACTTAGATCTCCAACGCCGATTAATATTAAACTCCTATCCCATGCGATTCTCAGTCACAAAGGGAAGCTGAGCTCTGAAGGGTGGCCCCAGACACGCATCTTGCCTCTGCCCTCCCAGGCGGCAGCAGCAGCGGCGGCTCCGCACTCCCGCTCCTGCATTGCACACTCAGGGGCACGCTGCCCGCTCTCCCCTCCGGGGGACACCCAGTCCCTCACGCCCTTCCCCAGCCCGCTGCTGACGGCACACACCCAGAACGCTTCTTTCTGTCACCGCAGAACCCCAGAGCCCATTCCAGCACGGGCAGACCCGGGGAAGGCCCTGCTCAGGCCGTCTCACAGAGGCCTGCTTTCCCTCCGTGACGTTCTCAATGGAAAGCCATTCACCCAGCTGGAAAGGGACCAGCACGCCTCCCCCGGGCCGCCGCAAGCCCACCCGCGCCCCCAGCCCCCGCCGGCTTCGCCTCGGCGCCCCAGAAACAACGGCGGCGGCGGCGGGCACCGGCGCCCCAGCGCCCCGCGTCCGCGGGGGCTGACACCCCAGCTGCGCTGCGACGCGGCGAGGCAAAGGCGGCGGAGGGAGACGTCCCAGGCGAGCCCCGCCGGCGGCACAAACCCACCCGAGCGCGCAGCCCCGGGCCGCGGGCAGCTCCCCCCGCGCCGCGCAGCCTCCCCCGCCGCCCCCCGGGGCGCGTCGCCATTTCGTGAGGCGGCAGCGCGGCGAGAGCCCGCGGCGGGCACAGCGGGAGGAGGAGGAGGAGGAGGAGGAGGGGAGCACCGCGGAGGGGATCGAGGGAAAACGGCCACGGCCCCACGGCAACGACCGGCCCAGCCCGGCCCAGGCCCCAGCCCGGCCCCGCCGTGCTTCAGGCGCCACTCACAGTTCCGGATATCGGAGATGAAGACCGCCAGGCCTCGCATCCCATCGCCCTTCGATACGGCAGGCATGGTGGCGAGCGATCGGGGCCGCCGTGCGACGCGCCAAACCCCCACAAGAAGCCCGGCAGCCGCCGCCCGCTCTCCCCGCGGGGCTCTTCAGGCCGCTGCTGCCGCCGCCGCCGCCTCTGCAACGCGCACGCGCCGGGACGGCTCCCGCGCCCCCGCCGGCCGCGGCCGCGCGGCGCTCTGTCGCCCCCTGACGGGCAGGGGCGGGAACGCCGCGTGCCTCCCGGGGCCTCCCTGCAGCCGCCGCCGCTGTGGAGGGCTAGGGCCCGGCTCTCCCCCAGGGTGCTCCCGCAGAGCCCGGGCGATCCTGCCGCCCTGGAGGGCTGGCCCCTTGCAGGCGATTACCATCGCCGCCACTAAACCGGCCCGGGCCGACCTGGGGTGCGGAGGGCAGGCGGCACTGCCCCGTGAAGGGTCAGCGGGGCGGCTTCAGCCCTGCCTCCCAGGGTGAATTCTCTGCGGGTCCCTGCTGGGGAAGGGTCTGACCTGCTCCTCTCCTGGTGACCCCAGTGATCGACAACAGCTGCTGTTGCTGAGGGAGAAATACCGGATGTGCAAGTGCCTTAGAGGAGGGAGAGGGACGGCAGAGCAGGAGAGAAGGAGATGTCAGCTCGTGGGTAGGCTCTGACAGTCTGACAACCCAGGGGATGGCACCGGGACACCGAAAGGAGCACGGGCAGCAGGACCGGGCAGCGCAGCAGCTGAAGGCGGCGGTGGATACCTACACAGTGAAATGTGCAAGTCACACCTCACATGGGGCAGTTCTTGCTTCCCATTACAGTGACCAGCAGGACAAGGCAGCTGATTCTCCCCCTACACCCTTCTCTTGTGAGACCCCACCTGCAGCACTGCCTGCAGCTCTGGGACCCCCAGCACAAGAAGGACCTGGAGCTGATGGAGATGACTCAGAGGAGGCCACCATGATGATCAGAGAGGTGGAGAACCTCTGCTATGGGGCCAGGCTGGGAGAGTTGGGGCTGTGCAGCCTAGAGAAGGCTCCAAGGGAGACTTCAGAGCAGCCTTGCAGTACCTGAAGGGTCTGTACCCCCTCCAGGAGAGCTGGGGAGGGACTTTTGACAAGGGCTTGTAGTAATCAAATGAGAGGGAATAAACTGAATCTTGAGGAAGGCAGATTCAGACTAGAGATGAGGAAGAAACTTTTAACAGTGAGGGTGGAGAGACACAGGAACAGGTTGCCCAGGGAGGCTGTGGCTGCCTTCTCCCTGCAGGAGTTCAAGGCCAGATTGGATGAGGCTTTGAGCAACCTGGGCTGGTGGAAGATGTTTCTAGAGCCCATGGCAGGGGGTTGGAACTGGATGATCTCTAAGGTGCCTTTCAACCCAAACCATTCTGTGATTCTATGACTGATTCTAAACTGTGGCGACTGGGGCACAGACCCTCTGGTATGATCCAGATCTTGCTTTCCACCGAGTGGACTGACAGAGGCCATGCCTCAGTGCTCCAGCTCAAAAGGATCCCCAAAACAGTGCACAGGATCTGTTTCAGGTACCCTGTGTGCTCACTCTGAACTTTTGCCAGTCCAGGAGCTACCACATGAGCCCCTGTGTGCCCAGGTGGCCAAGAAGGCCAGCAACATCCTGGCCTGGATCAGCAATGGTGTGACCAGAGGGATTAGGGCAAGGATCATCCCTCTGTATTTGGCAATACTCAGTTCAGTTTCAGACTCCTTGCTCTATGAATGACATTGAGGTGCTGGAGTGGGTCTAGAGAAGGACAACAAAGCTGGGAAAGGGTCTGGAGAACAGTGCTGGGGAGGAGCAGCTGAGGGAGCTGGGGGTGTTTAGTCTGGAGAAGAGGAGGTTGGGGGGAGACCTCATTGCTCTCTACAACTCCCTAGGGGGGGTTTGAAGCCAAGTGGGGTGGGTCTTTTCTCCCAAGGAAAAAGTGACAGGATGAGAAGAAACATCCTGAAGTTTCAAGAGAGAACTACAGAGTAAAAATAGAATAAACCAGGTTGGAAGAGACCTTCAAGATCATCGTGTCCAACCTGTCACCCAATCCAACACCACCTAAACAACTAACCCATGGCACCAAGCACCCTATCAAGTCTCCTCCTGAACACCTCCAGTGATGGTGACTCCACCACCTCCCTGGGCAGCAGATTCCAATGGGCAATCACTCTCTCTCTATAGAACTTCTTCCTAACATCCAACCTAAACCTCCCCTGGTGCAGCCTGAGACTGTGTCCTCTTGTTCTGGTACTTGTACCAGGGGAAGATTTAGGTTGGACATTAGGAATAATTTCTTCCCCCAAAGGGTTGTCAAGGTCTGGAACAGACTGTCCCCAGCAGTGGTGGTGTCCCCACCCCTGGAGTGATTGAAAAGCCATGTAGATGTGGTGCTGAGGGACATGGTGTGATGCTGACCTGGCAGTGCTGGGTTAAGGGTTGGACTCAATGATCTTAAAGGTCTCTTCTAACATAAACAATTCTATGATTCTTTTTCATTCTGTATGCAGAGACATCCTTTGCCACATACCTCCTGTGAGCCTGCCCTCAGTTGCCTAAGTGACACAGTTGCTTAGCACTGTGATTCACACTCCTGTGACTCCTCGGACATGAAGCTGTGCGTAGCCCAGGCCACGTGTTTCTCATGAGGGCTGAAACACAGTCTCCCAGGCCACATCTGCTCCTGCTACTGGAAACATCTCAAGATTAAACTGTCTTATACCAAGGAGGTAGGGTTCTGCACTGAGCAATTAATCACATTGGCTGAAAGTTGATTCAAATTGGCCCACTCTGCCTAACCAAAAGTATGCTGAGGGTTTCAGTCATAATGCAAGTGATTAGTGTACTTAGTGGATTATAAGGACCTGGAGATTAAGGGCTACTGGAGATCAGTCAGTCATTTCATCTGTTTGCCTGCACATTTCAAGCCATTTCATCTCACCTGTGGTTGGGGGGGAGGGTTGTTTGCTTGTTTTTCTTTTTTCCCCTGAATTGAGTCTTGTGTCTAGCTTGCAGCTGCAGCCTGTCTTCCAGAAAGAGACTCAGTCTTGATCTGACACCAGTAAATTCACCCTTTTTTTCCCCCCCTATGGTTAATCCTTCTCACTTACAGTTTGCATCTTACTTAGATTTACCAAGCTCCACTGCCTTTAAGTTAATGACAGCCTTTTCTCTCATGGATAAAGAACTGCAGAGTGCTTGTTTCTCTCTCTGGTATGAATGAAGCTGGAGGTGGGGAGATTCAGGCTAGATGTGAGGAGGAAGTTCTTCCCCATGAGTGTGGTGAAACCCTGGAATGGGTTGTCCAGGGAGGTGGTTGGGGCCCTGTCCCTGGAGGTGTTTAAGGCCAGGCTGGCTGAGGCTGTGGCCAGGCTGCTCTAGTGTGGGGTGTCCCTGCCCATGGCAGGGGGGTTGGAACTAGATGATCCTTGTGGTCCCTTCCAACCCTGAATGATACTATGATACTGGCTGCACACCTCAGGCCATCTCTCAAGTGCCTGCTCTGTGTGTTTGCTGGATATGTTGTTAGATGACTGCTTCTTATTTGTGTGAGTATCTATTAGAAAGACAAGATGACAGCCTGTGGGAGTCACTCATATATCTGTTTCTCCCTGGATCCACAGAATCTGAGTTGAATCTAAGACTAGCTGTGCAGCTACAGGCCATCATGCACAACTAGTCTTAGATTCAACTCAGATTCTCTACACCTGTGGGTTTATATTAAACAAAGCTCTGCTTTTTCATGGCTTTACCAGCAGACCTGGCTGCTTAACAGCAATGTATGTTTCTTTTAGAAGCTGAAAACTTCAGATGTCACCAGGCAGGAGATTGTGGTTTAGGAAAACAAAGTACCTGGGGTTGTTTTTTTTTCTCCTTTCTGAGTCAGCCAAAATGTTGAACTGATGTCTACTCTTAAGAGCACAGTGACACCTAAAGGCTGAGCACACCAGTCCTGTCTGGCTGCATTGCAGTCTATGCTGCAGCTGCAAGTCATGCCAGGTGCACTCCAACTTCTCTTTAAGCAGTGCCTTAAATACTGCTACCAGAAGCACCCTATCAGTATCAAGCTAAGCAAGGGCTGCAAATTCTGCTTGGGAAGTGGGGTAAAGACTCAAGTAGTGAACCCATGGGGAGCTCTCTATAATTGCTGAGTATTTCTATATACTGCTGAATACTTCCTTTGAAGTGGCTCAGTATGCAGCACTCATGCCTCAGTTGGTTTATGTCAGCCTCCTTTGACTGACTTGAGAGGCTTTGCTATATTCATCCCTGCTGCCTGCCTTCTTGGTTTTTTTTGCCTCAACAAAGGCTTATATCAGGTTGGACTCGATCTTTGAGGTCTCTTCCAACCTTTGTGATACTGTGATGGCAAGTGTGCAGGTCTGCCCTTAGGGCCTCATAATGCAAAAATTCCTAGCCCATTTCAGACAGTTTGGGTACACAAAAGATAAAATTCTTATGGGAATCAATAACAATGTTGGGGCAGTCCCAGGCACTGATATGGGCTGGGCAGGGACTGGCTGGAGAGCAGCCCTGAAGAAAAGGACTTGTGTCTGCTGGGGGAGGAGAAGCACAACAGGAGCCAGCAGGGAGCACTTGCAGCCCAGAGAGCCAAGCAGAGCCTGGGCTGCAGCCACAGAAGTGTGGCCAGCAGGGCCAGGGAGGGGATTCTGCCCCTCTGCTCCGCTCTGCTGAGACCACAGCTGGAGCTCTGGGGCCAGTTCTGGAGCCTCTGTGCCAGGAAGGCTCTGGAGGTGCTGGAAGGTGTCCAGAGAAGAGCCACAAGGATGAGCAGAGGGCTGGAGGTGCTCTGCTATGAGGACAGACTGAGAGAGTTGGGGTTGTGCAGGCTGGAGAGGAGAAGGCTCCCAGGAGACCTTCTTGTCACCTTCCAGTATCTGAAGAGGGCTACAAGCAAGCTGGGGAGGGACTTTGGAGGGTGTCAGGGAGGGATAGGACTGGGGGGGATGGAGCAGAACTAGAAGTGGGGAGCTTGAGATTGGCTGTGAGGAAGAAGTTGTTCCCCGTAAGGGTGGTGAGAGCCTGTCCCAGGTTGCCCAGGGAGGTGGTGGAAGCCTCCTGCCTGGAGGTGTTTGCAGCCAGGCTGGAGGTGGCTGTGAGCAACCTGCTGTAGTGTGAGGTGTCCCTGCCCATGGCAGGGGGTTGGAGCTGGCTGAGCCTTGAGGTCCCTTCCAGCCCTGACAATTCTGTGATCAATAGCTGGAGGAAAGAGCCTGTAATGGTCTCCAAATGAGTCCTGACTGAAAGCAGCTCTGTAATGTGAGCTCAGCTGTTCCTACACAGCACAGATTTCCCACCAGGCACAGCCTTTCACAAACACACTGAGTTAATAAATCTGGGAAACGCTTTGGTTTGAGCTTGACATCTATAAAACAGCAGTCTGTGGAACACCCAGACTTCCTTAATGCCATCCACTCCAAATGCTGTGATTTTTTTTAAAGGGAATTTTAATTACTGTGAAATCAGCATTACAGGGGAAATAGTCTCTAGAAATGCTTTCCTATGGCACTGGCTGTTTTGCAGCACACTGTTGGCCAACAAATCCACAATGTTTATCCCTTCCTTTCCTTGTCATACCTTGCCTGCTTCAGTCACTTCCAGCATTTCATTCCATTTGGGTACATAGACTTGAACAGTTGCACTGCCCTTCACACAATGTTGCCACTAAACTGAATGGGTTTAGCTGGTGAGTATCAGCTCTGGAAGCTACACAATAGGAATTGTTCCTTTCCCTTTGTTACTTCTGTCAGATTTGTCCCTCACCCCATCAGTCATTCCTTCCTTCTGCTCCTCATGGTCATTCTAACCATCACTGGAAGCAAATAGAGCTAGGAAGCCAACAGAATTGCTGGCTTCTCCATATAGAGACACTCAGTCATCTTTCTCTTCCTGACAGCTAACATTCATTACCCATTAGCTCTGAGGAGACCTTATTGTGGCCTTCCAGTATCTGCAGGGGGCTACAAGAAAGCTGGGGAGGGACTTTTTAGGGTGTCAGGGAATGATTGGACTGGGGAGGATGGAGCAAAACTAGAAGTGGGTAGATTCAGATTGGATGTTAGGAAAAAACTCTTCCCCATGAGGGTGGTGAGAGACTGAAACAGGTTGCCCAGAGAGGTGGTTGGGGGCCCATCCCTAGTGGTTGTTAAGGCCAGGCTCTGAGCAACCTGATTTAGTGTGAGGTGTCCCTGCCCATGGCAGGGGGCTTGGAACTGGCTGGTCCTTGAGGTCCCTTCCAACCCTGACAATTCTGTGATTCACAGAGAGCCCAGGTTTATCAGCAATGCCTTCTGCCATGCCAGTGGGTCAGATGTGCTGCTTCCAAGATGAAGAAACACAAGGTTAGGATAATATCACTATCATGGAGCCCTAAACTTCCAGATACTTGGGTTGGATCTGCCTAGATCTTTTCTTTCCAGTGAGCTCCTCAATGACCAGAAGATGTTTACACCCAAACCACTAGGTTTATATTGAAATAGAATACTCCAGCTTTAAAAAACACTCTAAGAGAGCAGAGGAGATGAAATAAATGTGAATAAAGGTTTAATAAATGATCTCTTTTGACACCTGCATGCTGGCAGGATAATGTCAGCCCTCTGGGTGGCTTTGTCAGTTGCAATAAACTGGAGAACCCCTTCTAGTTCACAGGAGGATTTTTCATTTAGCTTCTGAGGTCCTTCTGCTGTTTCTCTTAGCCCACTTTCTCCTTAACTACAGGCTCCCACTCATTTCTTGCTGCCACACCATTTGTATTTTCTGAGTATACCAGGAAAGCAGCACACTTCTACTCTTCCCTAAGTGTCCTAACTTACTCAAGTAGAATCATACAATGGTCTGAGTTGAAAAGGACCTCCCAGGCTCATCCAGTCCAACCCCTCTGCACTCAGCAGGGACATCCTCCACTAGATCAGGTTGCCCAGAGCCCTGTCCAGCCTCACCTGGAATAGCTCCAGGGATGGGGCCCCAACCAACTCCCCAAGCAACCTGTTGCAGTGTTCCAGCAGCCTCATGGTGCAGAACGTGTACTGGCAGGCTGCCATTAGGTCTCCCTGGAGCCTTCTCTTCTCCAGGCTGAACACTCCCAGCTCCCTCAGCCTGTCCTCATAGCAGAGCTATTCCAACCCCCTGATCATTTGCATGGCCCTCCTCTGGACCTGCTCCATCAGGTCAATGTCCTTCCTATATTGAGGGCTCCAGCCCTGCACACAGTACTCCAGGTGAGGTCTCACCAGAGCCAAGTGGCAGAATCACCTCTGTGACTCTGCTGGCAGCGCTGCTTTGCATACAGCCCAGGCTGCCCTTGGCCTTCTGTGCTGCAAGCTCACCCTGCCTGCTCCTGTCCAGCTTCTCATCCACCAGCACCCCCAATCCTTTTCCACAGGGCTGCTTCCTATCACCTGTGCTGCTTTTTGAAACTAACAATAATGTACAGACTGAAACCACATGAATAAACCTGATATGATCTATCACAGGCAATCATACCCCATTATTAAACTCACTTGTGCCTCTTTGAGCTGTCCACAACTGTGAAGAATTAAAGCAAAAGATTTCTTGTCAGTAATAATAAGCAAAATCAGTAATTCTGAGAGTCTGAGGGGGAAAAGCAAACAGGAAAAATGATGATTTGAGGGGAAACATCTTTGAGGCTTGGGGCTTTTGTATTTCTAGGGGGGAAAAAAAGGAAGAATAAACAAGAGAGAGAGTTAAGAAGCATGAGATATAATTCCAGGAAAAGCAAAGTGAAATCTAATGAGTTACAATTAGTTACCCAGGGGGAGCTTAGGCACTGAGATGCTCAGCATCGTGGAACCTAAAGTACTTGGCTCAGGGAAAGGACTTTGTAGCACCAAGTTCAGTCCCTGAATTTGGTGAGTGCATGGAGAACACTGACAATTGAGAAGCATAAAGATCTCCTTATCTTTCAGTCTTGTTTAGTGGAACACTGGTCTCTGATGGGGACTGCTCAATAGCGTGTAGATGTGTTAAAAATCGGAGTGCATTCTCACATCAGAGAGGTATGGTCTGTGATTTCTGCACAGGTAGCTGCAGGTCTCCTCAGTGGCAGAATGCAACCTGCCAGCTACTTGCAGCAAACCTTTGGATCAGTCCCACTAAGGCTGTTGAAAGAGAGTTAGTAGGAGAGTATGATGGGAATGCAACATGGGAAATGATAGAGTGGAGGCAAAACTTCTGGGTTTGTGCCCTCATGCCTTACCTCTGCTGTTCCTGCTATTGAGAAGTGTAACCTGGAAGCATTTAAAGTTTGTAAGATGAGAACAGCAGGTTACAAACCAACAGACAGTCTGGTACCACATCAATTGTAAATTCCTTTAGGTACTGTAGTTACCACAGAATCACAGTATGTGAGGGGCTGGAAGGGACCTCCGAAGATCCTCCAGTCCAACCCCCCTGCCAGAGCAGAATCACCTATACCAGATAACACAGGAACACAATGAGGTGGGTTTTGGATATCTCCAGAGAGGGAGACTCCACAACCCCCCTGGGCAGCCTGTTCCAGTTTTATGTCACCCTCACAGGGAAGAACCTTTTTCCTTCTGCTTCCACAGAACTTCCTATGCCTCAATTTCCACCACTGCCCCTTGTGCTGGCATTGGGCATCACCCAGCAGAGCCTGGCTCTAGCTTCTTGGTACTCATTCTGCACATCTTTATCAATAGGAATGAGGTCACCCCTCAGGCTCCTCTTCTCCAAGCTACAGAGCCCTCAGCTCTCTGTCTTTCCTCATAAGGAAGATGTTCCACTTCATCATTTTTGTGGCTCTGTGCTGCACTCTTTCAAGCAGCTCCCTGGGGGCTTTCTTGAACTGAGGGGTCCAGAACTGGACACAGCATTCCAGATGTGGCATCAGCAAAGCAGAGTAGAGGGGAAGGAGAACCTCTCTCAACCTACTCACCACAGCCCTTCTAATCCACCCCAGGGTGCCATTGACCTTCTTGGCCACAAGAGCACATTGCTGGCTCATGGTCAATCTCCCATCCACTAAGACCCCCAGGTCCTTTTCCCCTCCACTGCTCTCCCACAGTTCAGTCCCCAGCCTATTAACCTTCCAGTTCAGCTTCTGGGAGGTCACACCAAGCTGTAACCAGCCCAGAAAGCAGGTCACAGAAAGGCTTCTGTTGGGAAGGCACTGCCAGGATCTGCCAGGCTCGCCACTGCATCATGACATAACACATCCATTTTTATCAAGGCTTTTGATCTGCTATTTAGTCCCTGCAAGCAGGCCACAAAATGACAGGGTTATGGCAAAACTGCTGCTGCAGTGAAAATAGTAGTAGCACAGCCATGTTGTATGTGAAAACACAACCTGTAGAAGCTCAAAACAGAAGGTAATCAAAATCTCAATTTAAACCATAAACTTTTGTTTTAAAGCCTGTTAAGAGCCATCTGAGATTTGAGCCCTCCCTTCTGCACAGCTGGAGTTAGCAGTATCTAGCTCTGCAGCCTTGTCTGTGCTGTCATTTATCCACTTACAGACACTGTTTGCTACACCAGGAGGCTCTCCAAGGGCATTCAGTTAGCCCGTGAGTTGCATTTGCTTTCTTTGGGTACTGAGGAGCACCAACACAACCTGCACCCAGCTGTGGAGTCCTACTTGTCAGCAGCCTGCTGCTCCACACTCCTTGTTCAAGCAGTGCCCTTTGAGAAGCTCAGGTATCTCCAGAGTGCAGGTACAGCAACACAGGTACACAGAGCAAAAAATCAATCTGAGACCCTCTAATTGCCACTGTCACCTCCATCTGAAAATCTTGAGAGCCAGTGCAAGTCCTGATTGTGGCCTTCCAGGATCTGAAGGGGGCTCCAGGAAGGCTGGGGAGGGACTGCTCAGGATCTCAGGCAGTGATAGGACTAGGGGGAATGGCATGAAGCTGGAGGTGGGGAGATTCAGGCTGGAGGGGAGGAGGAGGTTCTTCCCCATGAGAGTGGTGAAGCCCTGGAATGGGTTGTCCAGGGAGGTGGTTGAGACCCCATCCCTGGAGGTGTTTAAGGCCAGGCTGGATGAGGCTGTGGCCAGGCTGATCTAGTGTGGGGTGTCCCTGCCCATGGCAGGGGGGTTGGAACTGGATGATCCTTGTGGTCCCTTCCAACCCTGACTGACACTGTGATACTATGGTACTATGATAAGTGCTGAGCCAAGATTGCTTAACATGGATTTAGCAGGTATCCATCCTCTGAAGTTGTATTTTCTGACTGGGCAAGAATCTGTTGCTTTGAAAAGAGGCCAGGCCAGCACCAGCCTTTCCGAAGTGGGTATTGCTGGGTTTCTCAATGCAAAACCACAGTGGGTTTAGGGTGTGTTGCTTGTGTCCTAGCATAGAGACACAGAAGGATTTTAGCTTCCCAAGTACACTCTGTGTGCATTTTCTGGAGTTATGATGATCTTGGTCTGGAAAAGTTGCTGAAAGTGTTGCCCAAGAGGAAACCAGAGTCAACTTAGAGGACTCCTGGAGAAGAGGAGGCTCAGGGGAGACCTTCTTGCTGTCTACAACTCCCTGAAAGGAGGTTGTAGCCAGGTGGGGGTTGGTCTCTTCTCCCAGGCACCCAGCACCAGAACAAGAGGACACAGTCTCAAGCTGTGCCAAGGGAAGTTTAGGCTGGAGGTGAGGAGAAAGTTCTTCACAGAGAGTTGTTAGCCATTGGGATGTGCTGCCCAGGGAGGTGGTGGAGTCCCCATCCCTGGAGGTGTTCAAGAGGGGATTGGATGTGGCACTTGGAGCCACGGTTTAGTTGTCAGGAGGTGTTGGGTGACAGGTTGGTCTTGATGATCTCTGAGGTCTCTTCCCAACCTTATTGAGTCTATGCCTCTATGTGGTCCCCCCAAGAGGTCCTTTTCCCTATGTGCAAAGCCAATAGACACACAGGAGCCAGGATGTCTGCTTGATATCAGTGCTGGGTGGTAAAATCACAAATCCAGTCCCTGTGAGCTCAAACAGCAGCAGTTTATATATTAGATAAAAGCAGATTAGATTAGTTACATCACTTTACAT
The DNA here is from genome assembly GCF_026170545.1 of Melanerpes formicivorus. Lineage (NCBI taxonomy): Eukaryota > Metazoa > Chordata > Aves > Piciformes > Picidae > Melanerpes > Melanerpes formicivorus. Next base: position 855,093 of record NW_027142368.1, on the reverse strand, counting down.
CCCATAAATCACTGTCCACCTGCTCCATCCCTTACCTAAGTCATTATACTACTATCTAGCAATTAAACTAAGAGGGTCTGGGATTTACATTTAAATTCTTCTCCTGGAGATGTGATTTTTAGTCTTAAAATGCTCACAGGTTACAGAGGGGACACCTTGATGGTTTGATCCGTGTTCAAACCCACCTCTGGTTTATGTCAAGACACCAGAACAAGGCATAATTTACAGAGGCAAACAGAATTTTACTGCCTTTAGGTACTGCTCTTAATTCTTGTGTTCTGTTTCTGATCATTTAAATCTTCAAACTCATTCATGAGGGTGGTGAGATGCTGGAACAGGGTGCCCAGGGAGATGGTGGAAGCCTCATCCCTGGAGGTTTTCAAAGGCAGGGCGGATGTGGCTGTGAGCAACCTGCTGTAGTGTGTGGTGTCCCTGCCCATAGCAGGGGGGTTGGAACTGGATGATCCTTGAGGTCCCTTCCAACCCTATCAATTCTCTGATTCTGCCCTTCAGTTTTTAGACATTGAGACTTCAGCCTTCCATTTTTGTTCCCCTGGTTTCACACCAGTTCATTATGTACATTTTAACTCCATCCTTCCAACATGACTGGAACAGCCCAGCCAGTGCCTTTCACAGGGTCAACCAGGTTGGAAAAGACCTCAGAGATCATCAAGTCCAACCTATTACCTAACACCTCCTGAAAAATAAACCATGGCTCCAAGTGCCACATCCAAGCCTTTTTTCAACACCTCCAGTGATGGTCACTCCACCACCTCCCTGGGCAGCACATTCCCATGGCCAATTAGTTTTTCTGGGATGAACTTTCTCCTCACCTCCAGCCTAAACCTCCCCTGGCACAGCTTGAGGCTGTGTCCTCTTGTTCTGGTGCTGGGTGCCTGGAAGAAGAGACCAACCCCCACCTGGCTACAACCTCCCTTCAGGTAGTTGTAGACAGCAATAAGGTCTCCCCTGAGCCTCCTCACCCCTGGGGCGGACAGCGCTCCCGCTGCCCTCCCGCCCCGCAGCCGCCGGCCCCGCCGCCATTACGGCGCCGCCCCCCCCCGGCCGCCGCTCGCGCCCGCTCCCGCCGCCGCCTCAGCGCTGCTCCGTCAGCCGGCGGGGCGGGGCGGGGCGGGGCGGGGCGGTGCCGCCCGCCCCTACTTCCGAGGCGGCGGCAGCGGGCGGTAGGTGGTGGCCGCGAGCGGCGGCGGAGGAGGAGAAGAAGAAGGAAGAGGAGGGCTGGCGGGGGGCGGGCGGAGAGCCAGGCTGCGTCGGGCGGTGCGGTGGCTCCGGCGTGCGCCGCAGCCGCGCTGGGGGCGGCATGGCGCCGGGGGGCGGCTCCAGGGCAGAGGGCTGCAGGGGTAGGCCGCGGCGGGGCTGGCGCTGAGGGAGCGCTGGGGCTGCGAGGGGCGGCGCTGCTGTTTGGAGGCTCGGATGAGGAGGGGAGGGAATTCCTGCTGTCAGAGCAGAGCACCTTGCAAGAGCAGGGTGCGTCCCGTAGGGAAAACTGACAGAGCTGCGAGGGTGCCGGAGCAGGCTGCCCAGAGAGGTTGTGGAGCCTCCTCTGCAGGGCTGCCAACCCCACGTGGCCGTCGTGCTCCTGGGCGAGCTGCTGTGGGTGCCCTGCTTTAGCAGGGGGTTGGGTCTCCAAAGGTCCCTTCCAGGCCCTGCCGTGCTGGGATGCTGTGTGAGGAAAGGCAGTGATCATAGTATCATAGGATCAGTCAGGGTTAGAAGGGACCACCAGGATCATCCAGTTCCAACCCCCCTGCCATGGGCAGGGACACCCCACACTACATCAGCCTGGCCACAGCCTCAGCCAGCCTGGCCTTAAACACCTCCAGGGACAGGGCCCCAACCACCTCCCTGCACAACCCATTCCAGGGCTTCACCACTCTCATGGGGAAGAACTTCCTCCTCCCCTCCAGCCTCAATCTCCCCACCTCCAGCTTCATGCCATTCCCCCTAGTCCTAGCACTGCCTGAGATCCTGAGCAGTCCCTCCCCAGCCTTCCTGGAGCCCCCTTCAGATCCTGGAAGGCCACAATGAGGTCACCTGGGAGCCTTCTCTTCTCCAGACTGAACAGCCCCAACTCCTTCAGTCTGTCCTCACAGGAGAGGTGCTCCAGCCCTCTGCTCCTCCTCCTGGCCCTGCTCTGGACACCTTCCAGCCCCTCCAGATCCCTCTTGTAATAGGGGCTCCAGAACTGGAGGCAGTACTGCAGGTGGGGTCTCCCCAGAGCTGAGCAGAGGGGGAGAATCACCTCCCTTGCCCTGCTGGCCACACTTCTCCTGCTGCAGCCCAGGCTCTGCTTGGCTTTCTGGGCTGCAAGTGCACACTGAGAGCTCCTGCTGAGCTTCTCCTCCCCCAGCACCCCCAAGGCTCTCTCCTCAGGGCTGCTTTCCAGCCAGTCCCTGCCCAGCCTGCATTTGTGCCTGGGATTGCCTCCACCCAGCTGCAGGACCCTGCCCTTGCTCTGGTTGAACCTCCTGAGGTTGGCTTGTGCCCACCTCTCCAGCCTGTCCAGCTCCCTCTGGATGGATCCCTTCCCTCCAGCTGTCTGCTGCCCCACACAGCTTGGTGTCATCAGCAACCCTGCTGAGGGTGCACTCAATGCCACTGTCCATGTCACCCACAAAGATGTTGAACAAGACAGGTCCCAGGACTGATCCCTGAGGGACTCTGCTTGGCTCTTCCCGCGCTTTCCGCTCCTGAGCCTAGTTTTTGTTGCTGTAATTCAAAACCACATCGGTGTGTTTGCTGGGCTTCCTTCACTAAGTGATGAACAGCAGCGGTTCCCTCACCAGAGCGGGAATCCAGCTCCTTGCTGCTGGGTTTCACGGTAAGGAGCAGGCACCGCTGCATGGCAGAGGTGCTGAGGATGTCCCCACAAACCCAGCACAGCAGCTGAAGGCGGTGGTGGACGTGGATACAGTCAAATGTACCAGTCACACCTCATGGCAACACCTCCTGCTGACGTTGGTCAATTTCTTACTTCCCGTTAGAGTGATCAGCAGGGCACGGCAGCTGATTCTCCCCCTATACTCTTCTGCCCCTATACTCCCTGCAGCACTGCCTCCAGCTCTGGGGCCCCCAGCACAAGAAGGACCTGGAGCTGATGGAGAAGCTCCAGAGGAGGCAACCAAGGTGATCAGAGGGCTGCAGAACCTCACCTGTGGGGCCAGGCTGGGAGGGTTGGGGCTGTGCAGCCTGGAGAAGAGAAGGCTCCAGGGAGACCTTAGAGCAGTCTTCCAGTACCTGAAGGGGGCTACAGGAGAGCCGAGGAGGGACAATAGATAATGCCTTTAAGCTGGATGAGGGGAGATTTAGATAGGAAAACATTCTTTGCAGTGAGGAGTGGTGAGACACTGGAACAGATTGCTCAGGGAGGCTCATCCTGAAGGCGTACAAGGCCAGGTTGGATGAAGCCTTGAGCAACCTTGGATAGTGGGAAGTGTCCCTGCCCATGGCAAGGAGTTTGGAACGAGATAATCTTCAAGGTCACTTCCAATCCAAACCATTTTATGAATCTGTGAAAGATGCAGCATCTCTTAAATTCACTACAGTGCTCAGAGGGTGAGGGGTCTGGTTTTGGCAGCCAGGAGGTGTGGTCTCCAGGGTCACTCTGGTCTTTCAGACCTTTTTAATCTGGTTACATGTTAGATCATCACCTAATTTGCCAGGTCCTGGACTATATTAGTTTATTTTCTCTAGGTTTGAAGGACACTTGGTTAAGGAATGATCTAGGTGAAGTGATAAGGATGCAAAAGCTCTTTGTTGGTTAAGCTGGCACAAGCTGCCCAAGCTAATTCAAGTTTGTAAACATTTTCCAACAGCTAGAACCTAGTTTCTTCTTTAAAGATAAAGCATAAATGTTGACTCTGGTTTCTGGATAGTTACTGTGCCAGCCTCCAAGGTTACTTAGTTTCTTTGACTGCTTCTTTTGGACAGCCTCAGTCTCTGTCAGCTCTTCTCTCTTTCAATTAAAACATCTGACTGCAAGTAGCTTACCTCAGGTTAAAGAAACTCTGGCTTGGATAGAAACCTGGGCTCCAGATCCCCTCTTCAAAAGATGCTTTAAACCTTGAGTTTTCTGTGGTATTAGTTGAACAAGGACACAAATGAAGTCAGTATTAAATCTTGGTTGTAGTTTGCAGTGACACAGGCCATAAATGAGTGCCAAGCTCACAGTCTCACAGTATAAGTAAGGTTGGAAGAGATCTTGAGGATCATCGAGTCCAACCTATCAACACAGACCCCATGCCTAGACCATGGCACCAAGTGCCACATCCAATCCCCTCTTGAACACCTCCAGGGACGATGACTCCACCACCTCCCTGGGCAGCACATTCCAATGATGAATGACTCGCTCGGTGAAGAACTTTCTCCTCACCTCGAGTCTAAACCTCCCCTGGCACAGCTTGAGACTGTGTCCTCTTGTTCTGGTGCTGGTTGCCTGGGAGAAGAGACCAACCCCCTCCCGGCTACAACCACCTTTCAGGTAGTTGTAGAGGGCAATGAGGTCTCCCCTGAGCCTCCTCTTCTCCAGGCTCGTCCAGTCCTGCTCTAGCTAGTTTCCTGAGAACAAAAAAATGGTGAAGGAAGGTTTGCAGAAGAAACCTTGGTGGAGATCTGGTTTTGTAAGGCTTGCAAAATCCATGCTTAAGAGTTTTCACAAAGAGCATTTCAGGTTTGACTGGTTCATGTGGCAGAGCGATGCTGTCTGCTTAATGTCCCCTGAACTGGTGTCATGACCAAATCATTATGACTGGTGCATGTATGATAGAATCACAGAATTGTTAGGGTTGGATGCTGTCTAACAACATCAGTTCAGTGGATATTAAGTAAAGAACAAACTGCTACAGTGAGGTTCCAACCAGTAACTGATGTTGGCCTGTCAACAGCAGAAACCCATTTTGCCACAGACCCAGCGCTTCCTATGGATCTAGGAGCAGATGGTGACCTAATAATAATTGACAAATGGCTATGATCATGTCAAGGAAATGAGCATGTTTGGATGTCTAATTAGTGTTCAGTGATTGAAGTTTTTTTGAACCTTCTGTTCTTCAGCTGTGAAACATGAACTTCAGGGAAGTGGATGCTGTGGCTAATTGTTTCTGAAAGCGAAATCAGACGCCTCCAAATCAATATGCAGCAGCTTCTGGAAGGATTGATATCCTGTCCGAGCACTTCAGACTTGTATTGACTATTCAGGCTCTCAATTGTTCCTCTCTGCAGAAGTTTATAGATCCTGCCAAGCTCGATGGAACAGAGCAGGTGCTATCAAGAGCAACCTGCTTTGTCTGATATTTCAGGATGTGGAAAACAAAGGGGGCCCAGTGACCTTGAAGTCAAGAGTAGAAGCATGACACCTTAACTGTTAGTAATGGGGAGCTTTGAAGGTATAGCCATGTCGTTTTTACCCTGCCCTCTAGAGCTAAGGAGTGCTGGAAGCTGTCTGCTTTGATTTTGAAGTCTTTCTAAGGCTTGTCCAAAGCCTTCAGATAGTATTGTGCATGTGTTTTGGTGCTCTATGTCCTTAGCTGCTAGTGGCATTATGTTTTCCAAGCCCTTCAGCTGCCATCATCCTTCTGCTTTGTTCCCTCTTCACGTACTCCTCTTTTCCTGCAGGAGCCCTAACTCCTGCAATAAATACCTCAGCTTTTTAGAGCCTCACTGCTAAGCCAGCCACATCCCAATGTGCTTAAGCTTATTGAGTTGTTGATTTTTGTCTCTGCATTACCACTACTGGCCTCAAATAGCTGCTATTTCATCAGGTACTTGATGAGCTCTGAGGTCTTTTCCAACCTTATTGATTCCATGATTCCAAGTTGTAGTGGTTTGAGCCTTAACTGGGAGTTAAAAGCCCAAATGGGGAAAAGGCTGACAATCTCTTCCCCACTCCCACTCCCCCCCCCCTCCCCTCCAAACAGAGAGGAAAAGAAAAAGGGGTAAGGAGCAAATCCACTAAACAACAATCTGGAGTCAGCTTGGAAGTAGAGAGGCAAAGAATTTTTCTTTAAACTATATATATGTATGACAATAACAGGAAAAGTTCACAAGGGCAAGGAACAAGAGTGGATGGGAGGGGGAGAGAAAAAGAATAATACAAAACCAGTCTTTCTCTGAGGAGGTGTGGGGACAGCAGGGAAAAGGAGGTGTGGGGACAGCAGAGAAAAGGATCAGGTCCCGCCACGTGGCTGAGGAGCAGGAGGGCAGCTGCAGTAGCTCTCATCCAGCAGAGGCAGGAGCCAAAAGAATAAACCTTTAGAATAAACCTTTATTAGAATAAACCAAACCAGGTTGGAGAGACCTTCAAGATCATCGTGTCCAACCCATCAACCAATCCAACCCACCCAACAGCTAACCTATGGCACCAAGTACCCTGTCAAGTCTCCTTCTGAACACCTTCAATGACGGCGACTCCACCACCTCCCCGGGCAACCCATTCCATAGCGCAATCACTCTTTCTGTATAGAACTTCTTCCTAACATCCAACCTGAACATCCCCTGGTGCAGCCTGAGACTGTGTCCTCTTGTTCTGGTACTGGGTGCCTGGGAGAAGAGACCATCATCCGCCTGTCTACAACCTCCCTTCAGGTAGTTGTAGAGAGTGATAAGGTCACCCCTGAGTCTCCTCTTCTCCAGGCTAAGCAGCCCCAGCTCCCTCAGTCTCTCCTCACAGGGCTGTGTTCCAAACCCCTCACCAACTTTGTTGTTCTTCTCTGGACTCGTTCCAGCAAGTCAACCTCCTTCCTAAACTGAGGGGCCCAGAACTGGACACAGGACTCAAGGTGTGGCCTAACCAGTGCAGTGTACAGGGGCAGAATGAGCTCCCTGCTCCTGCTGGCCACACTGTTCCTGATGCAGGCCAGGATGCCATTGGCCCTCTTGGCTGCCTGGGCACACTGCAGGCTCATGTTCAGCTTACCATCGACCAGTACCCCCAGGTCCCTCTCTGCCTGGCTGCTCTCAGCCACTCTGACCCCAGCCTGTAGCACTGCATGGGGTTGTTGTGGCCAATAAGGAGATCCAACAGCTATGATGTCCTGCTTTTTATACCCTGGCTGGGCAGGGAGGGGGGAGTGGAACAGACTCAGCTTTCCCAGGGGGAAACGCCCTGCAGGGAGGGTAGAGTACCCGCAAGCCCTCCCCCCTGCTTTGTTTGTTTTGTTTTCAGAAAAGGGCGTTAACCCACCACACAAGTACACTAACATTGAACATTTGAGATTCCTTCTGCCACCCTGTTACAGCCACAGTACTCCTTCAAGGTGCTCACTCTGCCATTGTGGGATCTCATCTGATGTTTTGTACAGAAACCAAAGCATCCAACTTTGAGCAGGACTTGTCAGCAGTGCCAGCAGAGCAAGGCTCGTAAGCATGACTTGAAGAAATGAGTCTTTAAATGAGTGGTAGAAATGTGAATGCTTCAGAGGAATACAAGAGGTAGGAGAGCTTTTAGTTTGACAAGACTTCAGAATATGATGGGAATCATAGAATTGTTAGGGTTAGAAGGGACCACAAGGATCAGAAATGTGAATGCTTCAGAGGAGCACATGAGGCAGGAGGACTTTTAGTTTGACAAAACTTCAGAATATTATGGAAAAGGGAACCCTCTCTGCTTCTCCATCAGGATCTCATGAAAAGCAGCCTGATACTTACCTGGAGCCACTAGTTTACTACAGAGCAAAACTAATCCTAGTTTGATATACAGAGTACCAGGTTGGAAAGGTCTTCAAGGACCATCTGGTCCAACCTTTGTAAGTGATGATGTAGTTGCAATGAGCTGGCCCAGCACCCTGTTGAGCTCTCCAGTGTAGGGGACTCCACTACTTCCCTTGGGAGATGATTCCAAGGTCTGACTGTTCTCATGGTGATAGTCTTGAGAACACAGTCTCAAGCTGTGCCAGGGGAGCTTTAGGCTGGATCTTAGGAAGAAATTCTTCCCAGAAAGAGAGATTGGCCATGGGAATGTGCTGCCCAGGGAGGTGGTGGAGTCACCATCACTGGAGGTGTTTAGGAAGAGCCTGGATGAGGCACTTGGTGCCATGGTTTAGTTGATTGGATGGTGTTAGGTGATAGATTGGACTTGATGATCTCTGAGGTCTTTTCCAAACTAGTTAATTCTGTTCTGTTCTTCTGGAGTCCAATGGGCATCTCCCCAGCAGTAACTTGTCCCCATCAGCTGTTGTCTTTCCAGGGGTTTCCTTGTAAAAAGGGAGTCTTCATCTTCCTGGTAGCCACCCTTTCTGTACTGGTCCATGGTGCTTAGGTCTGCCCTAAGCCTTCTCTTCTCCAGGCTGAACAAACCCAGCTCTCTCAGCCTGTCCTCATGTGGAGGGTTTGAGAGAAGGGCTCAGCGCTCTCCCCCCCACAAGGCAGCCCTTCCAGTCCTCTGATCATTCTTGTGGCCATTGTCTGGACACCTTCCAGCCTGTCCACATCTTCTGTTGTACTGCATGGACCACCACTGCATGCAGTGCTCCAGTGACATGTAGAACATCCAGAAGTAGTATTGGTTGTTTTCCCTCATTCTGGTATTCCACCTCCTTTTGCCCTGGTTCCCCTGGTGCTAAGTATTAGTTTCTCTGTTTTCTTCTTACTTGCTTCTGGGGACTAGGCTGGAGAAGCCTTGCAGCTCAAGAGTGGGGAGAGGTTGGAAAACAAGCTCTGGCTGTGTTTGAAACCCTTCTTGTCAAGTCTTTCCTCTGTCACACTGAGGCGTGATGGCTAAATAGCACTGAGCAGAACTGTCCTTTACTCTTGGTTCTTTTACCTGGAGCTGGGACAAACTGTCAAAATCACTCTTCTAGACCCAAAAGACCCCTCTTTGTTTGCTTGTTTCCCTTCCATTCTGTGTGCATCACTGCCTTGGAAAGGAGCTGAAGGCAACATTCTCCCCTCTTGAAGTAAAGGCACATAGCTATAAGCATATAGATGTAATTCCTTCTGTCTCTTAATGAATTGGTGACTTTCTGACTGGGTTAGGCAGGAACCTAAACAAATGATCTCTCTTATCTGCTATAGGGAAGGTAAGGTGCTGCTATTATTGTTCTGGGCAGGAGACATTTATCTCAGTTTCAGCTGTAAAGCATTATAGCTCTTTGGGGATTCTTTAAAGGGAAACTGCAAGAGTCCAACCCACCTCCTCTGTGATACACCTACTAAAACAAGGGACAAGAAAAAGCTGTTTGAGCCTAGGAAGCCTTTAACATGCTCTGCTGTTTTGCTGCCAGAGCAAAAGCACTGATAAAACAATGCTGCCATAAGAAGTCTGATTCTAGAGGGCAGAAGATAAGACATTTGCTTTACTTCTCTTAGACAGCAGAACAGAATTGAACTGTTACATTCTTCTGGTCACAGAGATACCAATCCTTCTGTTTGCAGGGCAGGAGAAACTTGACATGGGGAAAACCAGCATGAGGCTTCTCTGTACTTCACTTTGTCTGACCATGATTTGCTGGCTAGCTAAAGGTACCCTGTCAAAAACAGATGCAAGGAAAGATGCTACAAAAAAACTGGAGGAGAAGGTAAGAGAAATAACTGCAGTACTCATCTAAGATGTGTAGTGAACTGAATGAACCTCTGCCCTAGTGAAACATCACCTGGAATACTGCATCCAGTTTTGGGCTCCCCAGTTCAGGAGGGACAGGGATCTACTTGAGAGTCCAAAGGAGGGCTACCAGGATGATTAAGGGACTGGAGCACTGCCTTGTGAGGAGAGGCTTAGACCTAGGGCTGTTTAGTCTGGAGGAGAGGAGACTGAGAGGGGATTTAAGAAATGTCTGTAAATATCTGTGGGATGGATGTCAAGAGGGAGGGGACAGCCTCTGCTCAGTTGCACCCTGGGATAGGACAAGGAGCAATGGATGGAAACTTCAGCACAAGAGGTTCCACCTTAACATGAGGAGGAACTTCTTCAGTGTGAGGGTGCTGGAGCCCTGGAGCAGGCTGCCCAGAGAGGTGGTGGAGTTTCCTTCTCTGGAGACTTTCCAGGCCTGTCTGGATGTGTTCCTGTGTGACCTGTGCTGGATTCCATGTTCCTGCTGTGGCAGGGAGTTGTACTTGAAGATCTCCAGAGGTCCCTTCCAACTCCTAACATCCTGGAATCTTGTGAACCTTGGGAAATGAACTCTGGTTCTGTCAAATCAGTGTTAAAAGCAGCCATGCATTGCCATTGAAGCTTTGGCTCATAAATAAGACTGCCTGGAACTGTCCATCCCTTCAGCTTCTGTAGGCTCCTGGAGCTTTATGCCCTGTGCTTGGTAAAAAAAACCAGGAAGTTTTAGTTCCCTTTTGCATAGCTAAGAGACATCCATCCATCCATCCATCCCTTTGGAAAGGGGGTCAGGGAGCAGTAGTTGGGCCAAGAGCACTAGGTCACTTAGTTGGGGAAGGGAAGGTGTCCTCAGCTTTGGAAGGCTGTATCCTGATAGAAGATCTTGAGGAACCTTCTAATCAGCAGTTCCTTTGCAGGCAGTTATGTCACAGCAATCTGAGCAAATGAAGCCAAGATGCTGAAGTCCCTTTTAACTTGCTGAGCATGTTCTTGTTTCTTGCCTGGTTTCTTTCAGGATTGCAAGAAGGCAGAGGAGGGCAAGGCAAAGAGGGGGTGTGAAGGGGATGTGTATGTGCCACTGCACAGACCAGCTGTGTGTACTTAGAATTGCTAAGCACCTGGGGCAACAAATGGAGACATGTTCAAAATCCTGTCCCTTAACTTCTAAGCATAGATAATCCTTTGTTATGCAGATCCACCTCTCATTGTATGTATTGCTCAGCCTTAACCAGGAAGAAAATCTAGTCTGCAGATAGTGGGGATAACACAAAGTCTTAGGACAGGCTTTCTCTCTTACAGTCCTTACATTGGATCAATAGATAATCAATAGATCAATAGAAGGGTGTGTGGCCAGTTTGACAGGCTGGAGGGAAGGGATCCATCCAGAGGGACTTGGGCAGGCTGGCGAGGTGGGTCCAAGCTACTCTCATAAAGTTCTACAAGGTCCTGAACCTGGGTCAGAGCAATCCCAAGTACAAATCCAGGTTGGGTGAGAAGTGGCTGAGAGCAGCCTGCAGGAGAAGGCCTTGGGGGTGTCAGGTGGTGACAAACTCCCCAGGAGCCAGCACTGGTCCCTAGCAGCCCAGAGCCAGCTGAGTGCTGAGCTGCAGCCAGAGCAGGGAGTGCACAGGGAGGGGATTCTGCCCCTCTGCTCTGCTCTGCTCAGCCCCCACCTGCAGCACTGCCTTCAGCTCTGAGGCCTCCAGCACAAGAAGGACCTGGAGCTGCTGGAGAGGCTCCAGAGGAGGCCATGAAAATCCTCAGAGGGCTGCAGAGCCTCCCCTGTGGGGCCAGGCTGGGAGAGTTGAGACTGTTGAGCCTGGAGAAGAGAAGGCTCCAGGGAGACCTCAGAGCATTCCAGTACCTGAAGAAGGCTTCAGGAGAGCTGGGGAGGGACTTTTGACAAGGGCTGGGACTGCCAGAATGAGGGGAAATGGCTTTGAGTTGGGAGAGGAGAGATTGAGAGTGGAGAAATTTTTGGCAGTGAGGGTGGTGAGACTCTGGCACAGGCTGCCCAGGGAGGCTGTGGCTGCCTCCTGCCTGGAGGTGTTCAAGCCCAGGTTAAATGAGGCCTTGAGCAAGCAGGGCTGGTGGGAGGTGTCCCTGCCTATGGCAGGGGAATTGAAACTGGCTGATCTTTAAGGTCCCTTCCAACCCAGACCATTCTGTGTTTCTGTGTACTCACCATGCACACTGCATTGGGCCTCCTCACTCCTCTCTCTCTGTTAAAACTATTTGTGCTGTCTTAGTTGAAGCAGATCTTCCTTCAAGAGAGGCATTCAGAACCTTGGCCTTCAGTGAAGTCTGAAAGATGTCCAACTTAAAAATTGCCTTCAGATTTTTAGTTAAGAAGCCCTCAGCCCTTTGGATCACTTCTGGGGTGCCATGCCAGAAAGCATTGGCAGGAGAGCAGAGCTGTGGTGAAGGATGTTCTTCAGTCTCACTGCTTCTTGACTTTATGCTTTTGTTTACATGGGTTTTTTTTTGCCTTGCAAGCCAAGTTTGCTGCTGCTGACAAATCATTTCTGAGTACTTTCCTGTTTCAGTTTTAAATCAAACTGCTCTGCATCATTTAAGAGTGCTCAGAGTGTAATGATGTGGTTGGGTTTTGTGTCTCTTTGGAGTCTGTTGCTCTTGAAAGTGGCTGTTTTGCCCAGCTGGCTCTAAAACCTCTCTTCTTCCCCCAGACACTGCATTCTGATAAAACTGTGCAGGAGAGGGGGCTGGTGGTTGTGGATCCAAAAGCAAAGGATGTGATACTGGAACACAGAAGTTACTGCTCCAAGAAGACAAAGGAAAGACATTTCTCAGGAGATGTTCTGGGATATGTTACTCCTGTAAGTTACCAGAAGGAATAAAATTGGTGCTTGGAATGAATCTGCAGCACACTGTGCTAATCTGCAGGCTTGCACCCCTGCTTTAAAAGCATTTTTATAGTGATAGGAGCTTCTGCTCAAATACAGGTGAATAGCCAGCAGATTTTTTTTGAGGGCTGCCTTGGGATTCAGGTGGTCTCCAACCCTTGTTCTCCCAGCCATCTTTTGGAGAGGATCTGGGTCGTGTTTGGGACCAATCTCTTTTCAGTAGCAGCCAGGGGTAGTAGTGCCAGGGGTGATGGGCACAGACTAGAACAGGAGAGCTTCCCCCTATCCATGAGGAAAAGCTTTGCTGGGAGGGTGCTGGAGTGCTGGAGCAGGCTGCCCAGAGAGGCTGTGGAGCCTGGGATAATGTTTTTCTCCTTGCTGGTGAAGCAGAGACCACAGTGTTCTCTCGTCCTTGCTGAGCCATGTGAAGCTGCAGTTAAGGCAGAGCAGCAGGGCTATTAATTGTCCTCACACCATGCAGCAAACTGCTTGAACCTTCTAAATAAACAGTAAAAAATTTTATGCTGCTGTAAAATTGATCTCTTTTTACTATCCAATCCTGCTGTTGTTCAGGGCATCCTCTCTTGAATAATAAATGTCTCTTCCTTTTGTTCAGAGGATGCTTTTCAGTCCTTTCCAGTCTTGCGCTGCCCTGTAAATTTTCACCTCTGTGAAGTTCTCTTGAACCAAAATGCAGAGTCTGTAATTTCAAAACTGATGGAAGTTACATCCTTGGGGGTCCCTTCCAACCCTACCAATTCTATGATCCCACATGCAAATTCCTGTAGTTGAGGTGGGTTTGCAGATTGCCTTTTGTGCAACCAGCAGAGTCTGCAGGCTATTTGAATACAAATCATGTCCCAGAGGGTTTCCTCACACTAACAACTGGGGATCTAGCAAATGGTTCTTTGTTCAAGAGTGTGTGTTGGTCAACAGTAAGGTGAACTGTGTGTCTTGCTTGTGAGCCTCTCCCTGTTCTTCACTTTCTCCTTTCTTTTGCCAGTGGAACAGCCATGGCTATGACATTGCTAAAATATTTGGAGCCAAATTGACACTGATCTCCCCAGTCTGGTTACAAGTGAGAAGGAGAGGGAAGGAAAGGTTCCAGTTCACTGGCCTCCATGATGCTGATAAAGGTGGTGTTGGTTTGCCTTTTCTTTTGCACTGCAAGTAAGATCACTGGTCTGGGAGCACTCTGGGTAGCTCTGCTGATGTATGCATGTGAGGTTTTGGGGCTCTGCCTCAGGGTGAAGCACTTGAACCCACTCCATTGTGTTTGGAGAGTTTCATTCAGTGAACTCCTTCCTGTTCCTACCTGCTTCCACACATGTCCATAGTTTATCTGTCCAAAGAATAAGTAGAAAGCTTAGCTCTGCACCAGGCTGTCTACAAAGCCCCTCTTTAAGAAACAGAAGGGACTAAGACTCTGGGCAGGCAAAACCTCTTCAGTCTGCACTGGGCAATTGCTTACTTGTGGCTTTTTTTCCCCTGCTTTGCAAAAATCCTTGGGTGATTTTGTTCTGGGAATGGGAAATGAAATGAAGCAGAAGAGAGGTTTTTTCCTTCACTGTCAAGAAACCTGCATCAACTTTGGGTTCCAGCTAATGGAGTCTCAATTAATTAATGAATATAGTCTTAATATAGCCTCAATTAATTAATAGAGCTTAATGGGTGCCTTTCAATGGGTGCCTCTCAATGGGTGCCTCTCAATTGGTGCCTCTCAATTGGTGCCTTTCAATTGGTGCCTCTCAATTGGTGCCTTTCAATTGGTGCCTTTCAATTGATGTATCTTAATTGATATATTTTAATGGATACCTTTTAATTGATACATTTTAATTAATGTATCTTAATTGATATATTTTAATGGATACCTTTTAATTGATATATTCTGAATACAGTATGAATTGATCTATTATGAATTAATAGATTCTTAGTTAATTAATATAGTCTTAATTAAGTAAGTAGTCTATGGCTTTGCTTCTGACTGTGGGATGCCATTTGAACCAGCTACAGTTCTTTACCATGTTGGTGCCTGCTGACACCCTTCCAGTGCACTGACTGCCAAGAGGAATGGGTGGAACAAGTGAAAACACCTTTTAAAAAGTGAAATAAAATAAACAGTTCCTCCTGGGGGATGGTTGGTGACTGCAGAAGTGTTGTTCTGAGCAGGCAGTAAGACAGCTTCCATGCTGAGGCAGAAGTGAGGGAGAGGCTGGGGAGAGAGAGTGTAGTAAATGCCAGTTACAGTGTGGTGGGAATGAAGAGCTTCAGGTTCAGTGCAGCAGAACAGGTGTTGTAAGCCTGCTGTCTGTGGCAGGAAGATAGAGACAGTGGAATGATGCCACATTATTTGCAGTTGTCATTGTCAACATAATTCATATTTTAACAGTTGTTCTCTTGCTACTGCTTGACAGGCTGGATGAAAGATGTCAGAAAATCCTCCAAAACCATCAAAATAGGTGAGCCTCCTGTTTGTTTGTCAGGGCTTTCTCTTTTATCCTCTTCAACTGCTGGCAGAGCAAAAGAAGGCTTTCTCCTGGGTGTAGATGGGAGATAGGGATGTTATCACAGCACATTGTTATAAAGGAAGGAGTCTGAGAAGAGAAATAAAAGCAGTTAACTGTAGGTGGTTTCATAGATTCATAGAATGGTTTGTGTTGGAAGGGACCTTCAAGATCATCCAGTTCCAAGCCCCTGCCATGGGCAGGGACACCTCCCACCAGCCCAGCTTGCTCAAAGCCTCATCCAGCCTGGCCTTCAACACTTCTAGGGAGGAGACATCCACAACCTCCTTGGGCAACTTGTTCCAGTGTCTCCCCACCCTCACTGTCAAGAATTTCTTTGTAACCTCCAGTCTAAATCTTCTTTCTTCCAGCTTCCATCCAATCCCCTTTGTCCTATCACCACAAGCCCTTGTCAAAAGTCCAGTTAAATAACTGAAGTGTTGATCATTTCTTGTCTCTGGATAAACCTCGGGTCACAGAGCCCTCTCTGGAGGGCAATTTGTTTGTACCACCACTTTCCTACCCTGGGGGAGCAATCCTCAAACTTGAGGCTCAGGAGATTGGCTTAATTAAAAGAAAACCAAATAAATGGTCTAAATGTGAGTCAGACTTCCCTGCATGGTGGCAGCAAAGTCCTTTTGCTCTTCTTCCCTTGAAGCTGTGAACTGAAGGGATGTGCCATGGTGTGTCTGGAGGGGAAATGGCAACCACATAGCTCTGTGGGAGCTGTTGGCTTTCCCAGAGTGCGTGACTGTAGGCTGTGCCAACAGCAGCTTTCCTCACTCTTGCCTGGCTATGTTTTTAATGTTTTGTGTGGTTGCAAAAAGAGATGATGGGAGCTCAAGTGCCCACTTGTGCCAAAGTAAAACTCATGGAATCACAGAATGTTGGGGGTTGGAAGGGATCTCTGGAGATAGAGTCCAATCCCCTTGCCAGAGCAGGAGCACCCATGGCAGGTCCCACAGGAACACATCCAGATGGGTTTTGAGTATTTCCAGAGAAGGAGAGTCCACAACCTCTCTGGGCATCCTGCCTCAGGGCACTGCCACCCTCACAGTGAAAAAGCTTTCCCTTATGTTCACATGGAACCACCTCTGCTCCAGCTTGCGCCTGTGTCCTGTCACTGGACATCACTGTGTAGAGCCTGGCTCTGTCCTTCCCACACTCACCCTTCAGAGGGTTCTGAGATTAGTAAAGGAGTGAAATAATATACAGAAGAGCAGGTCAGAGTTTGAGGTCAACTCTTCTGTCTCATTCTTGTGGTAGGGGAGACCCCCCAGCTCACAGAAAAATTGCTGCTTCACACTGGCAATCTTTTAAGACTCTCCCTGGGGCCCTGAGGGGTAGTTCAGCTAAGATAGTTCAGTCAAGTGAAGGTCTCTTAACACTTGCATCAGGCCTGACCTTTAACTAAGCAGAAAATGAAGCAGCATGTTCTATGGTGTCATTTTATCTGTGCTGCTCAAGCTGGCCCAAGTAACAGAGCAAAGATCTTAGTTGTGAGCTGTACTGCTCAGTGGCATCTCTGCTTGCATCTGCTCTATTCTGTTGCTGCAGAAATAGTCCATTTCCATCATTATCCACCACCAGAGTGGTGATGCACTAGAACAGACTGCCCAGAAAAGCTGTGGAGGCTCCAACCCTGCAGGTGTTCAGGGCCAGGTTGGATGGGACCTTGAGCAAGCTGGTCTAGGAAGAGGTGGCTCAGCCCATGGCAGGGGAGTTGGAACTAGGTGATCTTTAAGGTCCCTTCCAACCCAAACCATTCTGTGATAATAAATTCTTACTTTTCACTGCTGATTGATGACTTTGCTTGACAGTGCCTCGACTTTTGTTTGATGGCTGGACTTACCAGGACTTTGAGAGTGTTTTCAGCAGTGAGGATGAGATAGAGGAGCTGTCCAAGAATGTGGTTCTGCTGGCCAAGGTAAAGAGACTTTTTGCTCATGCTTCTGAAATAGTGTGAGATGGTATGCAATTCCTCCTGTGATGGCTGCTTTCTCATTCCCATGAGTTTTCTGTTCTGCAAACCAAAATGCTGCTCAAACCAATAATGAAGCTGGATTCCTGGTAGTGTGTCCTGGTTTGCGTCCAATTCCTGTAATTCATAGTATCATAGTATCAGTCAGGGTTGGAAGGGACCACAAGGATCATCTAGTTCCAGCCCCCCTGCCATGGGCAGGGACACCCCACACTAGATCAGCTTGGCCACAGCCTCAGCCAGCCTGGCCTTAAACACCTCCAGGGACAGGGCCCCAACCACCTCCCTGGACAACCCATTCCAGGGCTTCACCACTCTCATGGGGAAGAACTTCCTCCCCACCTCCAGCTTCATTCCATTCCCCCTAGTCCTGTCACTGAGATCCTGAGCAGTCCCTCCCCAGCCTTCCTGTAGGCCCCCTTCAGATCCTGGAAGGCCACAATGAGGTCACCTGGAAGCCTTCTCTTCTCCAGACTGAACAGCCCCAACTCCTTCAGTCTGTCCTCACAGGAGAGGTGCTCCAGCCCTCTGCTCATCCTCCTGGCCCTTCTCTGGACACCTTCCAGCACGTCTATATCCCTCTTGTAATTGGAGTATAGCAACACTTAGTGCAGCTAACTAGCTCTAAAGTGAGACTGTATCAGTCTGAGCAGCATAACCTTGTTGAGTTATCCTTGGCAGCTGCACTGGTGACTTTTGCCTGCCAGAATTTGTGAGTGATAAAACTGTTCCAAAGAGCTGACAGGCTGAGTGTGGCTGAGGCAGTAGTGGAGACCTGACTGCCTTCTTGTGGAGGTTGCCTAGTGAGTAAACAGCTTTCTTCTACATTCCTGTGAAGAAATGGTCTGTTAAGCAGGGGTTCAACTAGTTAGTGGTGCTTTTGAGAGGCAGAAGAAGGGTCATGGGTGCAATGAGTGTTAGAGGAGCACACTCAGTGTGCCATTGTCAATGAGCCACTTCAAGTATCACAGAATGCATCAGGTTGGATGGCACCCTCAAAGGTCATCTTGTCCAATACCCCTGCAGTCAGCAGGGACCTCTCCAGCTGGAGCAGGTTGCTTAGGGCCCCAGCAAGCTTGACCTTGACCATCTCCAGGGGGCCTCAACCACATCTCTGGAACCTGTTCCAGTATTTCACCACTATCATATTAAAGAACTTCCTCCTAATTTTCAGTCTAAATCTGCTCTGCTCCGTTTCCAAACCCTTGCCCCTTGTCCTATCCCCACAGGCCCTTCCAAACAGTCTCTCCCCAGCCCTCCTGTAGGTCCTCTTCAGATACTGAAAAGAAGCTCTAAGGTCTTGCTGGAGCCTTCTATTCTCCATGCTCAACAGCCCCAACTCTCTCAACCTGTACTTCTAAGACAGGTGCTGCAGACCTCTGAACAATTATACTGACAGTAACTCACTGGATGTCTGTAACTGCACAGTTCTGCTCAGGTTTGGTAAAGCACATTCCTCAAACCCTAGAAACTGAGGAGAAGAGAGGATCTCCTTTGAGGAATCATCCCTGTTTGATAAGGTGTTCTAGGCAGCCTTTAGCTAATGGCTTTAGAGCTATGGATGTGTAGGACCTGACAAGTTGCACCCAGAAGACATTCAACTTCAGCGGTGAGTTTTTGGCAGCCTGCTTTATTACTGCCAGGAAAAGTGTTCTCACTTTCTGTGTGATGGAAAGCACTCTTAATGTCCTCTAGAGGAAGGTGGAGGTAGAGATAAACTGGACAGTTTCTTAACATTTATGACTGATAAAGCAATTTTAGGCCCTCCCAGCAAAAGTTGGCTTCTCAAGGAAAGGCCACTCAAGTACAGCAGTGTCCTTGATTGAGCTGAACAGAAATGGGAGATTCATTGTGGGAAATGGTTGGACTCTTGCCTAGGCCAGTCTAACATTTCCATCTTCAGACTGAAGAGCTTGTGGGGTTTTATTCTGACTAGACATAAAAAAAGTCTGTCAAATTGTTTACTTGGCAAACAGCTTTCACTAATGGCTGAATGTTCCCAGGCTGATACCCACTGGTTTATCCTGCAAGAATCGAAGTCATGGTTAGAGTCTCCTCTTATCAGTGCTCAGCGGTATCTAAAGGGCAAGAGGATGATACCAGGCTCTTGTTAGTGGTGCCCAGTGACAGGACAAAGGGCAATGGGCACAAACTGGTCCCCAGGAGATTCAGTCTCAGCATGAGGAGAAACTTGTTTGGTGTGAGGCTGCTGGAGGCCTGGAGCAGGCTGCCCAGAGAGTCTGTGGAGCCTCTTTGTCTGGAGAGCTTCCAGCTAGGCAAGCTGCTGTGGGTGCTGTGGTGGTTTGAGCCTTAACTGGGATTTAAGAGCTCAGATGGGGGCAAGGCTGAGAATCCTTCCCCCACTCCCCCTTCCTCTTTCCCAATAGAGAGGAAAAGAAAGGGAAGGAGCAAATCCACCAAGAAATAATTTGGAGTTGGCTTGGAAGTAGAGAGATAAAGAATTTTCTTTAAACTATATATATATCTATATATGTAACAAGAACAGGAAGGGTTCACAAGGGTAAGGAACAAGGGTGGATGGGGGAAAAATATGAAGTACAAAACCAATCCTTTGCAGAGGTGTGGATGTAGCAGGGAGGACCACATGGCAGAGAAGCAGGGAACCAGCAGCAGTCCTCATCCAGGCAAAGGCAGGGGCTAAGAGAGGGGCTGCAGTGTCCTCCTCTTTATAGGCTTGCTGGACAGGGAGGGGGAGTGGAACAGACTAACTCAGTTTCCCAGGGGGAGTCCCTCAGGGATCAGTCCTGGGACCTGTCTTGTTCAACATCTTTGTGGGTGACATGGTCAGTGGCACTGAGTGGCATTGAGTGCACCCTCAGCAAGTTTGCGGATGACACCAAGCTGTGTGGTGCAGCAGACACACTGGAGGGAAGGGATCCATCCAGAGGGAGCTGGACAGGCTGGAGAGGTGGGCACAAGCCAACCTCATGAAGTTCAGTAAGAGCAAGTGCAGGGTCCTGCATCTGGGTCGAGGCAATCCCAGGCACAAATCCAGGCTGGGCAGTAACTGGCTGGAAAGCAGCCCTGAGGAGAGAGCCTTGGGGGTGCTGGTGGACAAGAAGCTCAGCAGGAGCTCTCAGTGTGCACCTGCAGCCCGCAAAGCCAAGCAGAGCCTGGGCTGCATCAGGAGAAGTGTGGCCAGCAGGGCAAGGCTCTACTCAGCCTTGGTGAGACCCCACCTGGAGTACTGTGTCCAGTTCTGGAGCCCCTATTACAAGAGGGATGTGGAGGGGCTGGAAGGTGTCCAGAGCAGGGCCAGGAGGATGAGCAGAGGGCTGGAGCACCTCTCCTGTGAGGACAGACTGAAGGAGTTGGGGCTGTTGAGTCTGGAGAAGAGAAGGCTCCCAGGTGACCTCATTGTGGCCTTCCAGGATCTGAAGGGGGCTCCAGGAAGGCTGGGGAGGGACTTCTCAGGATCTCAGGCAGTGCTAGGACTAGGGGGAATGGAATGAAGCTGGAGGTGGGGAGATTGAGGCTGGAGGGGAGGAGGAAGTTCTTCCCCATGAGAGTGGTGAAGCCCTGGGATGGGTTGTGCAGGGAGGTGGTTGGGGCCCTGTCCCTGGAGGTGTTTAAGGCCAGGCTGGCTGAGGCTGTGGCCAGGCTGATCTAGTGTGGGGTGTCCCTGCCCATGGCAGGGGGGTTGGAACTGGCTGATCCTTGTGCTCCCTTCCAGCCCTGACTGATACTATGATAAAATCCCCTCCAGGGAGGGCAAAGCTCTCACAAGCCCTCCCTGCCCCTGCTTCCAGGATGGGTGTAACCTATCACAGTTGCCCTGCTTTAGCAGGGGGGTTTGGAGTGGGTGATCTCCACAGGTCTCTTCCAACCCCCACAATGCTGGATTTTGGGATAACTAACAGAGATTTTCTGCTTTTGCATGTTAAGTAATTTGTGCTTTTTTTGACTTCTTCATGAAGTGCTGCATTTAAGAGGCAGCTGCCATAAGAATACAAAGCATGTTCCATCTGTGATAGTACAGCAACACTCCACTAACTGTGTGCTTTGTCAGCTCTGATACCAGCACCATGAATAAGTCTGGTGGTTAACTCTTTCTTGCTGTAATTCTCTTTATTCAGAATGAAAATTTTGATGGGTTTGTCGTTGAAGTTTGGAGTCAGCTGGGAAACCAAAAGCACAGGTGAGTATAAATCTCTAGGGTGCAGTTCCTAAAACCCAGCTCCTTCAAAGCAGCTTTTGCATGTGTCCATGGGGATTTGACATTGTCATAGGAAGTGCTAGAATGTATCCAGGGAAGAGCCACGAGGATGAGCAGGGGGCTGGAGCCCTACAGCGACAGCCTGAGAAAGTTGGGATTGTTCAATCTGGAGAAGAGGAGGCTCCCAGGAGACCTTCTTGAGGCCTTCCAGTATCTGCAGGGGGCTCCAAGAAAGCTGGGGAGGGACTTTGTAGGGTGTCAGGGAGAGATAGGACTGGGGGGGATGGAGCAAAACTAGAAATGGGTAGATTCAGACTGGGTATTAGGAAGAAGTTCTTGCCCATGAGTGTGGTGAGACACTGGCACAGGTTGCCCAGGGAGGTGGTGGAAGTCTCATGCCTGGAGGTTTTGAAGGCCAGTCTGGATGTGGCTGTGAGCAACTTGCTGTAGTGTGAGGTGTCCCTGCCTGTGGTAGGAGGGTTGGAACTGGCTGAGCCTTCAGATCCCTTCCAACCCTGACAATTCTATGATTCTGTGTGAACCTGGCCCCTTAGCAAGCCTGTGGTTTTTACTGCACATAGAGGGCTCTTCCTTTGAGATCTGTTGATGCCCTTCTGAATAGCAGAGCAGAGTCACTCCCAGCAGAGTCACTCCCGATTAGGGGCAGGTGTGGACTGCCTTTTGCTTCCCTTGTCCCCGCCACAGAAGCGCTGGGGCAGGCCATGACGCCTTGAGCCCACAGAGTGGCAGCATTGTGACATGCCTGGTTCCTGAGCTTCCTTCTCCAACCCTGGCTTTCCAGAGTGACAACATTAGTGAAGCATCTTCTTAGCCTTGGAAGGTTGAGGGTCAGCTGAAGGGAAATGTCAGCACAGAGATGAGCCCTCATGCTCTGGAGATGTGAAGCATTCACAGCACAGCAATTGTGTGCTCCCTGTAAAGCAGCTGTTTAAATTCCTGATGCAGGTCCTTCAAGGTGAGACAGCTGAAAGTAGTGTAACCTACTTCTAGGTGAAGGAACAACAGATCACAGCAATGCTGCTGGGAGCAGGGAGTACCTTGAAATTACTTCCAGAGCTATGTGACAAGACAAGGAAACCAGCCCAGCTGATACAGTACAGTCCTATTACTTAGTGTGAACATGACTGAGTTGAAAAAGATGAGAAGTCCCTTGGGTTTTGTTTATTTGGGGGGTTTGGTTTATTTGGTTTGGTTTTGTTTGCATGTGTGTTTGTTTGCTTGTTTCTGAAGTGCAAGTAGTCCATCTGAACCAAGAGGAGAAAGTTCTTTGCTGTGAGGGTGCTGGAGCAGGCTGCCCAGAGAGGTTGTGGAGTCTCCTTCTGTGGAGAGTTTCCAGCGCTCCCTGGGCATTGTGAGCCTGGGCAGGCTGCTGTGGGTGACCCTGCTTTGGCAGGGGGGTTGGACTGGGTGAGTTCCAGAGGTTCCCTTCTGAACCCACACCATGCTGGGACTCTGGGATTCTGGGGAAGACTCAGTCTGGAGAAGAGAAGGCTCCCAGGTGATCTCATTGTGGCCTTCCAGGATCTGAAGGGGGCTCCAAGAAGGCTGGGGAGGGACTGCTCAGGATCTGAGGGAGTGATAGGACTAGGGGGAATGGAATGAAGCTGGAGGTGGGGAGATTCAGGCTGGATGTGAGGAGGAGGTTCTTCCCCAGGAGAGTGGTGAAGCCCTGGAATGGGTTGTCCAGGGAGGTGGTTGAGGCCCCATCCCTGGAGGTGTTTAAGGCCAGGCTGGCTGAGGCTGTGGCCAGGCTGATCTAGTGTGGGGTGTCCCTGCCCATGGCAGGGGGGTTGGAACTGGCTGATCCTTGTGGTCCCTTCCAACCCTGACTGATACTATGATACTAATCTAGGCAGCAAGCTGAAGCTAGGCTTGTGTGTGTGATAACAAATTCCTGTTCTTTTGTTAATAATGCTATGGAGCAGACCCACCCAGTGCAGTACCTTAGCAGTGCAGGAGCAGTTTATACAGCACAGGGTATAGAATCAGCTTCCACTCCTGAAGGCAGTGTGTAGGGATAGCTCTGTCAGAGTCCATCAGTATATCCTGAGGGCAGGCAGTCTGCAAAAAGAATCTGGAGACCTGCAAATGGAAGGTCCTGACTCACTTTTAAACTGGGTTATGATTCATGCACTGCTTCATTTATTAGAAAGCTGGACTAATGGAAGCTCTCTTCTCAGCAGACCTCACCTGAGCAAGGGTTCCCATGAGATTATTTTGGTTTTCAGTAGCTGCACATGAATGTTGGTTGCATTAAAGAGGCACAGTGGCATCTGCATACTCTCCCTGTGGTCTTGGGGCTTGAACCACTGCACTGCCTAAAGATCATAGAATCAATAAGGTTGGAAATGACCTCAAAGATCATCAAGTCCAACCTGTCACCCAAGACCTCCTGACTACTAAACCATGGCACCAAGGGCCCCTCAGTTTAAGAAGGACTCTTGAAGACCCTTGAAGGTGTCCAGAGAAGGGCAACGAGGCTGGGGAGTCCTCCAGGAGCCCAGCCCCAGGCCAGCCAGGGCTGAGGTGGGAGCCTGGGAGAAGAACACACACCTTGAGTCCTGTGTCCAGTTCTGGGCTCCTTAGTTTAAGAAGGACATTGAAGACACTTAAAGGTGCCCAGAGAAGGGCAACAAGGCTGAGGAGGGGTCTGGAGCACAGCTCTGTGAGGAGAGGCTGAGGGAGCTGGGGTTGTTTAGCCTTGAGAAGAGGAGGCTCAGGGGAGACCTTCTTGCTCTCTCCAACTCCCTGAAGGGAGGTTGTAGCCAGGTGGGGGTTGGTCTCTTCTCCCAGGCAAGCAGCACCAGAACAAGAGAACACAGTCTCAAGCTGTGCCGGGGGAAGTTTAGGCTGGAGGTGAGGAGAAAGTTCTTCACAGAGAGAGTTGTTTGCTGATGGAATGTGCTGCCCAGGGAGGTGGTGGAGTCACTGTCCCTGGAGGTGTTGAGGAGGGGATTGGACGTGGCTCTGGTGACAATGCCATGTCTGGGTGTCTCCATGTAGCAGAGTAGCAGTGTTAGCTCTCTGCAAAGCTTCTGTACCCTGTGCATCCTGTGAGCAGCCTCTGTGAGAACCTGTGATCACTGAGCATTTTAAAATGAGGCAGATTTAGACACTTCTCTGTCAGCCCTTTGCACATTGCTAGCAAACAGTGAGGGTTTGAGTACTCACTCCAGGGTGGAAATGAATGGACATTCTTCCTGCAGGCCTGAGGAGTTATCTGATGAGCCTGCTTTGTGCTAGCTGGCATTGCAGATAAGGTGAAAGGTTGCTAAGAAATCATGTTGCAGGCCTCCACTAAGACATGAAACCCTGTTGTTTCAGGCTCCCCATGCATCTTCTCTTTCACATGTTCTCAGGCAGAGCTCACTTTGTTCTTTGTTTGTTTTCAGGAGCAAAAAATAATCTTCTAGGCATTCTAATTTGAGGGCTAGAATTGCTCTGTAATGCTCAGCAGACTGAAGTGATATCAATCTGCTGCTTGCTTTTGCATATTCATGTAAATGGTGATGTTAGCAACAGTATAAATTTTATATGAGAGAATTATGTGCCTAAATATATCTACCTGGTTTCATGTTAGGTGTCCTAGGCAGCCTGCTCTCTGGCTCTACATGGAAGGGTCCTAGATGCCTCAGGTCTTACACAGCAATCCTGTATGCATGCTTTGTGGACACTTGGAGGTATAAAATTGCCTTAGGTTCTTGTGTTTAGATGCTGAAAAGAATCTTAGAATCACAGAATGTTAGGGATGGGAAGGAACCTCTGGGGATCATCCAGTCATACATACAGAATCATACAATGGTAGGGGTTGGAAGGGACCTCCAGAGATCAAGTCCAACCCCCTCAGTCCAACCCCCCTGCCAAAGCAGGGGCACCCACAGCAGCTTGCCCAGGATCACAGTGGCCAAGGGGGGTTGGATTCTGTGCAGAGAAGGAGGCTCCACAACCTCTCTGGGCAGCCTGCTCCAGGGCTCCAGCACCCTCACCCCAACCAAGTTTCTTTTCATGTTGAGGTGGAGCCTCCTGGGTGCCAGCTTATACCCATTATTGTATTATTACTGTGCACCACCAAAAAGAGCCTGGCACCTTCATCCTGACATCCACCCTTCAGTTATTTATCAGCACTGATCAGATCTCTTCTCTGATTCCCTTCTCAAGACTAAGCAGCTGCAGGTCTCTCAGCCTTGGTTTGTAGGAGAGGTGTTCGAGTCCCTCAGTCATCCTTATGGCTCTCTGTTGGACTCTCTCCAGCAGGTCTCTGTCTCTCTTGAGCTGGGGAGCCCAAAACTGGACACAGTATTCCAGGTGTGGTCTCACCAGGGCAGAGTAGAGGGGAAAGAGAACCTCCCTGGATCTGCTAGCCACACTCCTCTTGATGCACCCCAGATCTGAAGAACCTGATTAGTCTTGATATATGTCTGGGGACCTAAGTTACAGGGTGAGGCTCACTTGCCAGTTCAGGCTCCCATGGACATCTAATAAAGATCATTTGAAGTCCCCTCTATAGTACTGGAGCCTACTTACTCTCTGAGCTTTCTGGGAGTAGAATTGCTGCTGTACAAATCACAGTGAGGTCAAATTTAACCTTGGATGAAAGGCTGCTTCTAACTGCTACTGCCTCCTCTCACCCTGGCAGTCATTGCTCAGTGGAAAAAAAGTATTCAGCTGCCCATCTCTTATTCTAACAGATAGGCAATTGGCTTCCTAAGGCAGCCAGCATAGCCTGTGCAGGTAATACCTCAATTCTAGTGTGTTTCACTGCTGCTTGTAGTTCAAACCTGCTCCTTAATTAAAGAACTGTCTGATTTTGCAATAAAATACTCCAGGTTATTTACCCTGTGGCATTTCAGTGTAGAAGTGTACATGGCAGAGCTGTTGAGATAACTGAGCAAGCAAAGGTCCTCCTGCTTGTTTAGGCAACAGCTAGCTAGACAGGATGATTTCTCTCTTGCTAAGCCTACTTGTGGGTTTATTGGGTGGATTTTTTTGTTTTCCTTCAGAGGTCTGGGTCATGACTCTGGGGAGACCTCACCTGGAATGCTGTGTGCAGGTCTGGAGCCCTCAACACAGGAAGGATGTGGACCTGATGGAGCAGGTCCAGAGGAGGCCATGAAAATGATCAAGGGATTGGAGCTCTGCTGTGAGGATAGACTGAGGGAGCTGGGGGTGTTCAGCCTGGAGAACAGAAGGCTCCAGGGAGACCTAATAGCAATCTTCTAGTACCTGAAGGGGACTACAAGAAGGCTGCTAAGTGCCTGTTACAAAGGCCTGCAAGGACAGGACCAGGGGCAATGGCTTTAAGCTGGTGAAGAGCAGATTGGATGTTAGGAGCAAATTTTGCACCATGAGGCTGCTGGACCACTGCAACAGGTTGTCCAGGGAGGTGGTTCAGGCCCCATCCCTGGAGAATGGAATGGAATAGAATGGAATGGAATAGAACAGAATAGACCAGGTTGGAAGAGACCTTCAAGATCATCAAGTCCAACCTATCATCCAACACCACCTAAACAACTAACCCATGGCACCAAGCACCCTGTCAAGTCTCCTTCTAAACACCTCCAGTGATAGTGACTCGACCACTTCCCTGGGCAGCACATCCCAATGGCCAATCACTCTCTCTATGAAGAATTTCTTCTTAACATCCAGCCTAAACCTCTCCTGGCACAGCTTGAGACTGTGTCCTCTTGTTCTGGTGCTGGGTGCCTGGTTTGAAATTAGAGCAGAGCAGATTTAGACTGGATGTTAGGAACAAGTTCTGCACCAGGAGGCTGCTGGAACACTGCAACAAGTTGCCCAGGGAGGTGGTTGGGGCCCTGTCCCTGGAGCTATTCCAGGTGAGGCTGGACATGGCTCTGGGCAATCAGATCTAGTGGAGGATGTCCCTGCTGACTGCAGAGGGGTTGGACTGGATGAGCTTTGGAGGTGCCTTGTAGCCTGGACCATTCTGTGATTCTGTGTTGTGCAGAAGGCATGAATGTAGCCCTCAGAATGTCAGAGCATCCCAGAGAGCACGCACAGTGTTCTGATCAGGCTGGCAGCAGCTGACAGATGGCACTGCCACCACACAGAACCAAGCTGTACAAGGGGATCTCTCTTTGTCACCACGTGTTGCAGGCACTTGGCACCATGCAGAAGATGACCTTCAGACATCTTATTAATGGTGGTAGGAGTAGAGGAGCAAAGAGCTCTGCTGGCAGTTCTATCCTTCATGTTAGTCCCTGAAAAATTAATCTATTAATCAAAGTTTGGCCATAATTCATTGCAGTTGCTTGGTATTAACTAGGCAATGTAATGGCACAAAAGGGCAATTCCTTCTCGACTCAGGCAGCTTTACTCTGCCCAATTTTCTTGACAAGGCATAAATTTTAGGGAGCACTGACTACCAAGTTGGACAATAAAAGTGGCTCAGGTTAGAAAGTTGCAGAGTTGTGAAGGCTTTTGTGGAACTGCAGAGAAGGATTTAACAGCTTTGTGTGTCTTCACAGAACTGCCAGGGGTGGAAGGGACCTCAAGGATCAGCCAGTTGCTCTCAACAGCTACCTGAAGGGAGATTGTAGCCAGGCAGAGGTTGGTCTCTTCTCCCAGGCAGCCAGCACCAGAACAAGAGGACACAGTCTCAAGCTGTGCCAGGGGAGGTTTAGGCTGGAGGTTAGGAGGAAGTTTTACACAGAGAGAGTGATTGCCCATTGGAATGTGCTGCCCAGGGAGGTGGTGGAGTCCCCATCACTGGAGGTGTTCAGGAGGAGACTTGATAGGGTGCTTGGTGCCATGGGTTAGTTGATTAGGTGGTGTTGGATGATAGGTTGGACTTGATGATCTTGAAAGTCTCTTCCAACCTGGTCTGGTCTGGTCTGGTCTATTCTATTCTATTCTATTCTATTCTATTCTATTCTATTCTATTCTATTCTATTCTATTCTATTCTATTCTATTCTATTCTATTCTATTCTATTCTATTCTATTCCATTCCATTCCATTCCATTCCATTCCATTCCATTCCAACCCCCCTGCCATTGGCAGGAACACCTCACACCACAGCAGGTTGCTCACAGCCGCATCCGGCCTGGCCTTCAAAACCTCCAGGCAGGAGGCTTCCACCACCTCCCTGGGCAACCTGTGCCAGTCTCTCACCACCCTCATGGGGAACAGCTTCTTTCTAATGTCTTCTGCAAGGCTTCTCAGACAAACCTACAGCCCTCTGAGCTGCACTGCAGGAAAGGGGACTACAAGGTATCCTGAGGAGTGCTGGAAAAGTATCACAGTATCACTAAGGTTGGAGAAGACCTCAAAGATCATCAAGTCCAACCTGTCACCACAGACCTCATGACTAGACCATGGCACCAAGTGCCACATCCAATCCCCTCTTGAACACCTCCAGGGATGGGGACTCCACCACCCCCCTGGACAGCACATTCCAATGGCTAACAACTCTCTCTGGGAAGAACTTTCTCCTCACCTTCAGCCTAAACTTCCCCTGGCACAGCTTGAGACTGTGTCCTCTTGTTCTGGTGCTGGTAGCTAGAGAGAAAAGACCTTCCTGGCTATAACCACCTTTCAGAGAGCACCTTGTAGAGAGCAATGAGGTCACCCCTGAGCCTCCTCTTCTCCAGGCTGAGCAACCCCAGCTCCCTCAGCCTCTCCTCACAGGGCTGTGCTCCAGACCCCTCCCCAGCTTTGTTACCCTTCTCTGGACACCTTCAAGTCTCTCAATGTCCTTCCTAACCTGAGGGGCTCAGAACTGGACACAGGACTCAAAGTGTGGCCTAACCAGTGCTGAGCACAGGGCACAATGACTTCCCTGCTCCTGCTGGCCACACTGTTCCTGATGCAGGCCAGGATGCCCTTGGCCTTCTTGGCCCCCTGGGCACACTGCTGGCTCATGTTCAGGCAGCTGTCAATCAGCACCCCCAGGTCCCTCTCTGTTTGGCAGCTCTCAGCCACTCTGACCCCAGCCTGTCGCTCTGCCTGGGGTTGCTGTGGCCAAAGTGCAGCCCCTGGCACTTGGACTTGTTGAATGCCATCCTGTTGGCCTCTGCCCATCTGTCCAGCCTGGCAAGGTCCCTCTGCAGAGCCCTTCCTGCCCTCTAACTGACCAACATCTGCTCCCGGCTTGCTGTCACCTGCAAATTTGCTGATGACTGACTCAATGCCCTCATCCAGATCATCAGTGAAGATATTAAAGAGGATGGGGCCCAGCACTGATCCCTGTGGTGAAGGGGACTTCTGAAAACCAAAGCTTCCCTTAAACTCTGGAGTGCTGAAAGTTTGGAGGTTTGCAGAGGGCACAAGAGACTTGGAAGTGATGAACACCTGGAAAATTGGCCTACCAAATGGTAGGGATGGTAGAAGGCCTGAAGTAGTAGGAATGAAGTAGACCTTAATTAGCTCAAGATAGCCTTAAAGCTGCCAGTGTTTTAGTAGCTACTCTGAAGTTAAATTTGACAATGTTGAAGTTCCTAGTAAATATTTAATGAAGCCTTTTCAGGAAGAGTGATTCTGTTCCTGCTTTCCTCCACCTCATTATAATGTTTAAAATGTCAGTAGCTTTTCTTTCTCAATTACCAGTGGTGGGATGGGAGAATATTGTGCTTAAAAGCCTGGGAAGCACTGTGGGCACACAGTAAAGTGTGAATTTATAGCACACACACAATGAGCATTCTGCTGTGGCTGTTTGGGGTGAGGGGGAGAGTGCATGCTTGATTTATCTGTCTTGCCTGACAAATGGAAATGAACCTAAATTAAGTCCTTAGGCATGAATCCTGGCTGATTTGCTGGGAGGCTTTTAGGACCCAAAGTCTTGGCTTGACAGATTAATGAGTAGATGTTAATCTGGGTTTCTTGAGCAGGGATCTGTTGTTGTTCTCCAGTCACCCCTTTTCTTCATAGAATCATAGAACCATTTTGCTTGGAAAAGCCTTTTGAGGGCATAAATTCCAACTGTTCTCCAACTCTACCCAGGCTGGGGCTCAGCCATGGCCCTCAGCACCATGACTCTGTGTCTTTTAAACACCTTCAGGGGTGGGGATTCAACCTCTCCTCCCTGGGGAGCTTATTCCAGTCTTTGAGAGCCCTTTCATCAAAGTTTATTCTAATGTCAACCTAAGCCTCCCCTGGGGCAACTTAAGCCATTTCTTCTTGTCCTATCACTTGTACTTAGAAGAAGAGATCGACCTCCACCTGGATCCAGCCTCCTTTCAAGGAGTTCTAGAGAGTGAGAAGGTCTCCCCACAGCCTTTTATTCTCCAGACTAAACACCCCCAGCTCCCTCAGCTGCTCCTCCCCAGCCCTGTTCTCCAGACCCATCCCCAGCTTTGTTGTCCCTCTCTGGACCTGTTGGAGTACCCCAGTTCTCAAGGTGTGGCCTCACCAGTGCCCAGGACAAGGGACAATCACTCTTCTCATCCTGCTGGTCACACCATTGCTGATCCAGCCCAGGATGCTTGTGGCCCTCTTGCCCCCCTGGGCACACATTGGTTCATGTTCTGTTGCTGTTGACCAGCACCCCTAGGTCCTTTTCTACCTGGCAGTTTCCAGCCACTCTTCCCCAAGCCTGGAGTGTTGCAGGGCAGTGTCCAAGCTGGAGCTAATTGTCTTTTGGCCAGAGCTATACTGCTGGGATTTGGTGATGGGAGGAGAGCAAGTGGCCCTTTTCCTGGAGTATTTTCAGTTAGAGCCCTTTCTGCTAGCTAGAAAATAGAAGCAGCAATCCAAACTGCACTCCTGCCCCTTCCTCAGGCCACCCATCTCTGTCCTTTGGTCCCAGTTGCAGGCTGTGGCTCTAAGCTGTATGCCTTTCTGGGGTTAAAGTATGCTACTTTGGTGCAGTCACTGCTTTTGTGGGTGAATTTTTACCTCAGCTGGCTAATCCCCAGGCTCTGACCTTGCTAAGGAAGTGGGAAACCTTGAATTTCATATTCACTTGCCTTCCCCCCACCCCCCCCCACCCCCCCTTCTTTATCTACATCTGGTTCCAAATTATTCCAATTGCTTTTCTTCTCCTGATTTAAAGCATTGCTGTCTGGATTGGCAAGATTTTAGGAGCTGAGACAGGTAGGTGAAGATGCAGAGTGGGAACAGGGTTTGTGAGTTCTGTTTCTAAGTGAAAATGAAAAAGATGTTACCTTGCTCTGCACCTTTGTGAGGTGCTTTTATCCTGTCCTGCCCCTCCTTCTATCCCCTCACCTTTGAAATAATTCAAGTCAGCCAATGTTTTGCTCAGTGTGGAGGTCTCCCAAGTCCCTGCAGCTGCAAAAGGCAGCCAGGCAGAGAAGAGAGATGTGGGCTAATGAACAGTGCAGAAGAATCTCAATGCCAGAGATCAGCCTGATCGTGCAGGTAGCCTCTCTGACAGCTAATGAAGGCTGTGCTCATAACTGCAATCTGGTAGCTACAAAAGCTACTTGGCCATGAGACACAAAGCAGTGGGAAAGGTGTAGCAAGCTTGAATGCTGCTTTTGATGAGCTTATGGCAGGAGAGCCATGCTGGGTGTGTGTGTGGGTCAATAAATGTCTGTTCAGAGTTGCAGTCTTTTCATGTGCTCCTATGGGAGAGAGCTTTTCTGTGCTGTAATTGATTTGTCTGAATAGTGACACAATGTGGAATGCCTAAGATAAGGAAATGGGAGGGAGAGCATTGCCAGAGCAACAATGGCAGCAGTACATGCTGCAGACAGCCCAAAAGCTGCTTCCTGTAGCTCCTGGAGGAGAGACAGAGCTGGCAGTGACACTTTGTTGTCACGAGCTGTTCATCACAGCCCTTGAACACCTCCAGGGATGGGGCATCCACTACCTCTTGGGGCAACCTGTTCTCCCCACCCTCATGCTGAAGAACACCTTCCTAAGCTCCAGTCTAACCCTGCCCTCCCCCAGCTTCAAACCATTCCCCCTTGGCCTGTCTCTAGACACCCTTCTGAAAGGTCCCTCTCCAGCCTTCCTAGGAACAAGATCCCTTTAGGTATTGGAAAGCAGCTCTGAGGTCCCCCTGGGGTCTTCTCCCCTCCAGGCTGAACAACCCCAGCTGCCTCAGCCTGTGCTCACAGCAGAGCTGCTCCAGCCCTCTAAGAAGATGCTCTGGGTTTGCACACAGTGTGTAGTTAGATTAAAACACAGCTGGGGAATGTTTTAGCTCCGGGGTGATCACCAGAGCCAGTAAACCTAAGACTGCCTGCAGCAGGTCAGTGTTCTGACTTGCTGGAAGAGGGCAAACCTCTGATCACTTTTTCCTGCTCTGGTCATTCACTGCAAGCTGTGTTTGGCTCCCCTGCCAGCTGCATCTTCTCCATTATTTCTGCTGTTGCCTGTTAATTTGCTCTTGTCAATGAATCAGTTTTACTGCCCTTTCTCTCTAACAATACATTTGTATTTCAGGGAGCTGATTCACCTGCTCACTCACCTCTCTGAAGCTCTGCATGAAGCACAACTTAAACTCATCCTGGTCATCCCTCCTGCTGTTGCAGCAGGGTGAGTATGCCTGCTCAGGTGGCAGAGGAGGAATACTTGCTTGTCTGATAGACAAGACATTCAAAGCTTTGTTTGTAGCTGTCTGGCTTACATGAATAACAAGCTGAGTGTGGGTAGCCCTCTCTTCAAGCATGTTTCACAGCATCACACGTTGTCCTGAGTTGGAAAGGACCCTCAAAGGTCATCTTGTCCAAGCCCCTGCAGGCAGCAGGGACATCTCCAACCAGAGCAGGCTGCCCAGAGGCACATGAAACCTGACTTTGAGTGTCTCCAGGGATAGTTTAATAGTTTCATTCAGGGTTGGAAGGGACCACAAGGATCATCTAGTTCCAACCCCCCTGCCATGGGCAGGGACACCCCACACTAGATCAGGCTGGACAGAGCCTCATCCAGCCTGGTCTTAAACACCCCCAGGGACGGGGCCTCGACCACCTCCCTGGACAACACATTCCAGGGTTTCACCACTCTCATGGTGAAGAACTTCCTCCTCACATCTAGCCTGAATCTCCCCACCTCCAGCTTCATTCCATTCCCCCTAGTCCTATCACTACCTGATATCCTGAGAAGTCCTTCCCCAGCCTTCCTGTAGGCCCCCTTCAGATACTGGAAGGCCACAATTAGGTCACCTCAGAGCCTTCTCTTCTCCAGACTGAACAGCCCCAACTCCTTCAGTCTGTCCTCATAGGAGAGGTGCTCCAGCCCTCTGATCATCCTTGTGGCCCTTCTCTGGACACGTTCCAGCACCTCCACATCCCTCTTGTAATAGGGGCTCCAGAACTGGACACAGTACTCCAGGTGGGGTCTCACCAGAGCTGAGCAGAGGGGGAGGATCACCTCCCTTGCCCTGCTGGCCACACTTCTCCTGATGCAGCCCAGGATCTGATTGTCTTTGCGGGCTGCAAGTGCACACTGAGAGCTCATGTTGAGCTTTTTGTCCACCAGCACCCCCAAGTCTCTCTCCTCAGGGCTACTTTCCAGCCAGTCCCTGCCCAGCCTGGATTTGTGCCTGGGATTGCCTCGACCCAGATGCAGGACCCTGCACTTGCTCTTATTGAACTTCATGAGGTTGGCCTGTGCCCACCTCTCCAGCCTGTCAAGGTCCCTCTGGATGGCCTCCCTTCCCTCCAGCGTGTCTGCTGCACCACACAGCTTGGTGTCATCAGCAAACTTGCTGAGGGTGCACTCAATGCCACTGTCCATGTCCCCCACAAAGATGTTGAATAAGACAGGTCCCAGGACTGATCCCTGAGGGATTCCGCTTGTCCCTGGCCTCCACTGGGACATGGAGCCATTGACAGCCACTCTTTGGGTGCGGCCATCAAGCCAGTTCCTTATCCATCCAGTGGTCAGCCATCACACCCATGTGTCACCAGCCTGGAGACCAGGATGTGGTGCGGGACAGTGTCGAAGGCTGTGCTCAGCTCCAGGTAAACGACATCAGTTGCTCGCCCCTCATCTATTAATTTTGTCACCTGCTCATAGAAGGCCACCAGGTTGGTCAGGCAGGATTTGCCCTTGGCAAAGCCATGCTGACTGTTCCCAATCACCTCTTCACTATTCTTTTGAGCGAGTAGTGACTCCAGGAGGATCTGCTCCATGATCTTTCCAGGCACAGAGGTGAGACTGACTGGCCTGTAGTTCCCTGGTTCCTCCTTCTTGCCCTTTTTGAAGATGGGGGCAATGTTTCCCCTTTTCCAGTCTGTGGGGACTTCCCCAGACTGCCATGACTTTTGAAATATAATAGAGAGGTGTTTAGCAACCTCCTCTGCCAGTTCTCTCAGTACCCGTGGGTGTATCCCGTCGGGTCCCATGGACTTGAACACTTTCAGGTTCTTCAGATGATCACGAACCTGATCTGCACTTACAATGGGCAGTTCTTCCTCCCCGTCCCTGGCTTTGACTTCCATAACATCAGGAGTGTGGCTAGAGGCCCTTGCAGTGAAGACTGAGGTAAAGAAGTTATTAAGTACCTCAGCCTTTTCCTCATCACTTGTGACCATGTAACCAGTTTCCTTTCTGAGGGGGCCCACACCTTCCCTAGTCGTCTTCTTCCCATTAATATACCTGTAAAAGTTCTTAGTGTTCCCTTTAATCTCCCTGGCTAGATTCAACTCAAACTCTGCTTTGGCTTTCCTGACCAGGACTCTTGCTGCTCGGGCAGCTTCCTTGTATTCCCCCTGTTCTACCTGTCCTTCCCTCCACTTCCTGTAGAGTTTCCTTTTAAGTAATAGTGTGTCCAGTAGCTCCTTGCCCATCCAGGCAGGCCTCCTAGCATTCTTTCCTGCTTTTCTCTTTGTTGGTACACAGAGCTCCTGGACACAGAGGAGGTGGTCCTTGAATACTGACCAGCTGTCCTGGGTCCCTCTTCCCTCCAGGGCTTTGTCCCATGACACTTTGGCTAGCAGATCCCTGAAGCCATCAAAATCTGCATGCCTAAAGTCTAGGGTCGTGAGCTTGGAATACTTCCTCCTGATTGCCCTGAGGATGTTAAATTCAACTGCTTCATGGTCACTGCAGCCAAGGCCGTCTATGAGCCTCACATTGCTTACCAGCCCTTCCCTGTTGGTGAGAACAAGGTCCAGCATAGCACCATTTCTTGTTGGTTCCTCCACCATTTGGAGGAGGAAGTTGTCTTCTATGCAGTCCAGGAACATCCTGGATTGCTGGTGCCTTGCTGTGTTGTCCCTCCAGCAGATATCCGGGTGGTTGAAATCACCCATGAGGACCAGGGCTTGTGACCTGGAAGCTGCTTCTATTTGCCTATGGAGGGCCTCATCTGCTTGGATCTGCTGGTCAGGTGGTCTGTAGGAGACCCCCACAGTAATATCTTCTTCCCCTGTCCTGCCTTTAATTTTGACCCATACGCTCTCAACTAGCTTATCATCCCTCCCCAGTTGGAGCTCCACTGATTCCAACTGGCTATTGACATAGAGGGCAACACCTCCTCCTCTCCTTCCCTGCCTATCCTTCCTAAAGAGTTTATACCCATCTATCCCTACATCCCAGTCATGGGATTCATCCCACCAAGTTTCAGGGATGGGGCCTGAACCACAGCCCTGGGCAATCTACCCTAATATTTCACCACTCTCATTGTGCAGGACTTCCTCCTAACTTTGCCCTGCTCCAGTGTCAAACCATTGTCCCATGTCCTATCCCCACAGGCCCTTCTGAACAGTCCAAGCTTTCCTGTAGGTCCCCTGCAGATACTGAAATACAGCTCTAAGGTCTTCTCCATGCTGAACAACCCACTTCTTTCATCCTGTCATCCCAGGATAGGTGCTCCAGCCCTATGATCATCTTTGTGGTTTCCTCTGGACCCTCTCCAGCAGGTCCATGTCTCTCTTGTGTTGAGGGCCCCAGAGCTGGACACAGTACTCTGGGTGAGGTCTCAGCAGAGCAGAGCAGAGGGGCAGAATCCCCTCTCTCACCCTGCTGGCCCCACTGTGATAGCTATGCACAGTCACATTTACCACTGAACTTGTGATGTCACAGTAACTTGCAGAGGGACTTCCTCTTCAGTTAACCAAAGCATCTGGTGAGAACTTTCAGAACAAGAGCAGAAACAGTTGTGGAGCTTAATCACTTGTTGCCAAGGAGTGAGAAGTGCCATAAAAGTAGCATGCAAGAGAACTTTTTGTGCCTCTGGGCATGATTTCAGCTCTGACAGATAACAGTTACTCTTTAAGTAAGAAAAACAGAGCTCCAGGAAGGAATTTTATCTAGAAGAGGGCCCTGGGTTCTCAAGATTATTTGTTTTGACTTGGATAGTTCATGTGTACAGCAAATGCATTTGGTAAGGGGATAATATTTGTAAGTGATAATGATTCTGTTCTTTTTGGTGCACTGATTTGGATCTAACAGATGTGCCAGTTTATATCCTTTTCTGCCTCAGCAGCAGTTAGCAGTTCTTATCTCTCAGTGTTTATAGCAGAAAGATATTTGAGTCTTAAGACTCAATTTGTTAAAATCCCCAAATGTGGGAGGTGAGAGTCATAGAATCACAGAGTGCTCTGGGTTAGGAGGGACCTCCAGAGCTCATCCAGTCCAACCCCCTCTGCACTCAGCAGGGACATCCTCCACTGGATCAGGTTGCCCAGAGCCCTCTCCAGCCTCACATTGAATATCTCCAGGGATGGAGCCTCAACCACCTCCCTGGGCAACCTGTTGCAGTGTTCCATTACCCTCGTGGTGCAGAAGTTGTTCCTCACATCCAATCTCAATCTGCTCTGCTCTAGTTTGAAGCCATTGCCCCTGCTCCTGTCCCTGCAGGCCTTTGCAAACAGCCTCTCTCCATCCTTCCTGGAGCCCCCTTCAGGTACTGGAGGGTTGCTATTATAGGTCTTCCTGGAGCCTTCTCTTCTCCAGGCTAAACACCCCCAGCTCCCTCAGCCTGGCCTCGTAGCAGAGCTGCTCCAATCCCTTGATCATTTTCATGGCCTCCTCTGGACCTGCTCCATCAGGTCCAGGTCCTTCCTGTGCTGAGGGCTCCAGCCCTGCACACAGTACTGCAGGTGAGGTCTCCCCAGAGCAGAGCCAAGTGGCAGAATCACCTCTCTGGGTCTGCTGGCAGCACTGCTTTGGATGCAGCAGGGTTTTTTTCTTACATGTGGGAGGAATTTGAGTCCTCTTAAATTTTTTACATTTTTAGGACAAGATTCTACATTGTCTTTAAGTGCTACAGAATGAAACTGAGAACCCCCACTTTTATTGTACCCCAGGTCTTTTGCTGGGGAGAAAATGGGACTCCAGTAGTGTGTATTTCAGGGAGATTGTGTCTGTTCCTTCAGGGGTTTGTATGATGAAGCTGTGATGCATCTATGTGAGAGTGAGCAGACAGAGCTGAAGACAAGGGTGGAAGGTGATGCAGAGTACCTGCAGAGTGATTTGACTTCATTATTGGCACTTCAGATGGAACTGTGGGCCATGCCAGTGCTGTACAGCTTGGTTAGCAAGAGCTTTGCCAATGCCCAGGTGCCATTTGGTCACATTTGGCTGCCCTTCAGGTCAAAAGATGTGTGGTGGCCTTGCATCATGAGCATGGCTGGCTGCTGTGCTCCATGGTGGTGAAGTGACCAGGTATTACCTGGGGGCAATAACTGCACCTGAAGGATGGCCAAGGGCTCAGGTGCAGCCAGCATGGATTTAGGAGGGCCAGGTCCTGCCTCTCCAACCTGAGCTCCTTCTATGACCAGGTGACCCATCTGGTGGATGTGGGGAGGCCTGTGGATGTGGTCTACCTGGACTTCAGCAAGGCCTTTGATGCTGTCCCCTACAGCAAACTGCTGGCCAAGCTGTCAGCCCCTGGCTTGGCCAGCAGCTCTCTGAGCTGGGTTAGGAACTGGCTGGAGGCTGAGCCCAGAGAGTGGTGGTGAATGGTGCCACAGCCAGCTGGCAGCCAGGCACCAGTGGTGTGCCCCAGGGAGCAGTGCTGGGCCCTGTGCTCTTTAACATCTTCATTGATGATCTGGAGGAGGGCACTGAGTCAGTCATCAGCAAATGTGCAGCTGACACCAAGCTGGGAGCAGATGTTGGTCAGTTAGAGGGCAGAAGGGCTCTGCAGAGGGACCTTGCCAGGCTGGACAGATGGGCAGAGGCCAACAGGATGGCATTCAACAAGTCCAAGTGCCAGGTGCTGCACTTTGGCCACAGCAACCCCAGGCAGAGCTACAGGCTGGGGTCAGAGTGGCTGAGAGCTGCCAAACAGAGAGGGACCTGGGGGTGCTGATTGACAGCTGCCTGAACATGAGGCAGCAGTGTGCCCAGGGGGACAAGAAGGCCAAGGGCATCCTGGCCTGCATGAGGAACAGTGTGGCCAGCAGGAGCAGGGAAGTCATTGTGCCCTGTGCTCAGCACTGGTTAGGCCACACCTTGAGTCCTGTGTCCAGTTCTGGGCCCCTCAGTTTGAGAGACTTGAAGGTGTCCAGAGAAGGGCAAGAAAGCTGGGGAGGAGTCTGGAGCACAGCCCTGTGAGGAGAGGCTGAGGGAGCTGGGGTTGCTTAGCCTGGAGAAGAGGAGGCTCAGGGGTGACCTCATTGCCCTCTACAACCACCTTTCAGGTGCTGCCAGCATATACAAGGAGTATATGTTCTCTGGGTGTTCTCCATGTGTTCTCTAGGTGAGCAGGGGGAGTGGATTAGATGATCTCCAGAGGTCCCTTCTAACCCCCACCATGCTGTTAATTACACAGTATCACAGTATCACAGTATCGCTTAGGTTGGAAAGGACTTCGAGGATCGTCGAGTCCAACCTATCAACACAGACCCCATGACTAGACCATGGCACCAAGTGCCACATCCAATCCCCTCTTGAACGCCTCCAGGGTCGATGACTCCACCACCTCCCTGGGCAACCCGTTCCAATGACGAATGACTCGCTCGGTGAAGAACTTTATCCTCACCTCGAGCCTAAACTTCCCCTGGCACAGCTTGAGACTGTGTCCTCTTGTTCTGGTGCTGGTTGCCTGGGAGAAGAGACCAACCCCTTCCCGGCTACAAC
Source organism: Melanerpes formicivorus (assembly GCF_026170545.1). NCBI lineage: Eukaryota > Metazoa > Chordata > Aves > Piciformes > Picidae > Melanerpes > Melanerpes formicivorus. Next base: position 816,034 of record NW_027142368.1, on the reverse strand, counting down.
CACCTTTCAGGTAGTTGTAGAGGGCAATGAGGTCACCCCTGAGCCCCCTCTTCTCCTCTTCACATCATGCCTTTCAGGGAATTGTGGTAATGAAGGTTGTCTTGTCCCCAGAACTGTTCACATTCTGGATCTCTACATTCTTCTACTCTCTCCATACCTTGCTTCTCAAAGGTAATGAGAAGAGGAAAGAAGAAATGGCCTCAAGTGGCACCAGTGGAGGTTTAGGTTAGACATCAGGAACAATTTCTCCCCCAAAATCATTGCTAAGGCCTGGAACAGGTTGCTCAGGGCAGTGGTGGAGTCCCCGTCCCTGGAGGGATTGAAAAGCTGTGGAGCTGTGATGCTGAGGGCCATGGTTTAGTGGGGACCTGGCAGTGCTGGGTTAATGGTTGGACTGGATGATCTTCAAGGTCTCTTCCAACCAAAACCATTCTGTGATTCTAGGAGTGTCCCTGTCATATGTGGGTAACTTATGTTACTTATGTCTGTGTCATGGGTGATGCCTTGTTCCTGTCAGACTGAGAAGCTCCAAATCCCTCTTCACAGGGTCACAGGATATCAGGGGTCAGAAGGGACCCAAAGGGTCCTGCCAGAGCAAGAGTATAGAATCCAGCACAGGTCACACAGGAACACATCCAGACAGGCCTTAAAGTCTCCACAACCTCTCTGGGCAGCCTGTTCCAGTGTTCTGTGACTCTTACAGTGCAGAAGTTCTCCCTTGTGCTGAGGTGGAACCTCCTGTGCTGCAGCTTACATACATTGCTCCTTGTCCTATCCCAGGGAGCAACTGAGCAGAGCCTGTCCCTGTCCCCTTCCTCCTGACCCCCAGCCCTCTAAGTCTTCTCTTTTCAAGATTAAACAGCCCCAGGTCCCTCAGCCTCTCCTCCCCAGGAAGTGCTCATTCCCCTAAGCATCCTTGCAGCCCTCTGCTGGACCCTCTCCAGCAGATCCCTGTCCCTCTTGAACTGGGGAGCCCAGAACTGAAGGCAGTATTCAAGATGAGGTCTGACCAGTGCCGAGTAGAGGCGGAGGAGAACCTGCCTGGCTCTGCTGGACACACAGCTCTTCATACACCCCAGGATCCCTTTGGCCTTCTTGGCCCCCAGGGCACCTTGATGTCCCATGGATAACTTGTTGTCCAAGTTAGTTGCTTTCAGGAGGTTTGGTGTGGGCTGTGCCCCATGGGGCTGCAGACTGAGGAAGCATAACCTGCTGGAGAGGATTAGAGACAGGGAGCAGGCTTCCTGCAGTGCTGGAGCGTGGTGCAGGAGGCTCTGCTGCCTGCAGAGCAGGCAACAGATGTGCCACACGTGCTGGTCCTGGGGGGTTTATGCCTTATCTCTGAGTTTCACCTCGTGGAAAAGACACCTCCTCCTGCTTGTGCTGATATTTCTGGCGTGCTGAGCTTGACTTCCTGATGATGAGAAGTGGGGAAGGCTCCCAACAGTCACGTTGTCAGCAGTGAGAGACTGGCTTTTTTCCTCCCCCTGCCCCAAGTTTCCTTTTTCCTTCCAGCTGTTCAGCAATCTTGTGCCTGCACATGAAAATTCAGTGATGTTAAGTCCGTGGTAGAGAGCCATTAGTAGATGTTTGTCAGATGAGAGTTAGCAGACAGCTAAAGAAAACCATTCCAGTGTCTCATTTTCCTGCCCTTGGGGTGTAAAGCAGCATGGGCAGGCTCCCAGCCACTGTGCTTTATGACCATTTAACAGCACACTTTCAGGTGCTCTTGTGCAGCCTCCTGAATTTCCTGTGGGCTGTCACAACCTTGCACTGTGCCTTCATTTTCAAGCTGCCAAAAGGGCTGAGAAGATGGAATAAATCTCTCCTCTCTGCCTGGACTTTTCTCTGCATTCATCTCACTACTTTTTGTTGAGCTTTCTAGTGAGGTCTGATGGCACTAAGAGAGAACAGCATCTCTGCCTGTAGATGGAGAATCATAGAATCATACAGGTTGGAAAAGCCCTCTAAGCCTCTCCAGTCCAACCCTCAACCCAGCACCACCATGGCCTCAGGTACCATATCCACAGGTTTCTTGACCACCTCCAGGGATGGGGACTCCACAGCCACTCTGGGCAGCCTGACCACTCTCACAGCTCCAACCTGACCCTCCCCTGGCACAATTTCAGGCCATTTCCTCTCTCCTTCTCTCACTTGAGACTAGGGAGAAGAGACCAACTCCCACCTCACTGCAGCCTTCTCTCAGGGAGCTGCAGAGGGCAATGAGGTCTCCCCTCAGCCTCCTCTAGGCTGAACACCCCCAGGTCCCTCAGCTGCTCCTCATAAGACTTGTAGCTGTGCAGGGCTTAAATGTTTCCTGCTGAAAAGCTTCAGGGACTTTGTTGTAGGTGAGTAAAAAGTTGTCTGTGTGCTGAGATCATTTAGCTGTGATGTCACTTCTGGAGGTCAATGATGTAGCCTTGTCCAAATCTATTCCTGAATATAGGATGGGTACTTTCTACCATCTTAAGACTTTAAGCCCAGAATCAGATCTAATTTTAATCTTCAATAGCTGCAGGAAATCCAATTGCAGTTTATTTTCTGTGAAACCTGTGGGCTTCTAGATGGGCTTAGTCACTTTATGTTTTCCTCTGTTGGACAATTTAGCTGCTTTATATCCTTAACTTGAGGGCACTTGTTTAATGCAGAAATCCTTTTGCTTCCACATGTGGCTGGCCACCAGCTTTGGATAGGCAGAGAGAGAGAAGCAGAGTGTTGAAGGCTGGGGCATAAGGGAACTAAATAAATGCCATTTCAATTGGCAAACAGGGCTGTAAAATAGAACCACAGAATTACTTCAGCTGGAAAAGACCTCCAAGATCATGGGGTCCAACCACCTACCCACCACCACCATGGCCACTAAACCTGTGCAGAGTCCTTTTCTTTAGGGACTGAAGGATTCTGACAGCCCAGCTGCATTGTGAGGAGATTCCTTCCTATCACAGTATCAGTCAGGGTTGGAAGGGACCACAAGGATCACCCAGTTCCAACCCCCCTGCCATGGGCAGGGACACCCCACACTAGATCAGCCTGGCCACAGCCTCAGCCAGCCTGGCCTTAAACACTTCCAGGGATGGAGCCTCAACCACCTCCCTGGACAACCCATTCCAGGGCTTCACCACTCTCATGGGGAAGAACCTCCCACCTCCAGCTTCATTCCATTCCCCCTAGTCCTATCACTCCCTCAGATCCTGAGCAGTCACTCCCCAGCCTTCCTGTAGCCCCCTTCAGATCCTGGAAGGCCACAATGAGGTCACCTGGGAGCCTTCTCTTCTCCAGACTGAGTCTTCCCCAGAATCCCAGAGTCCCAGCATGGTGTGGGTTCAGAAGGGAACCTCTGGAACTCACCCAGTCCAACCCCCCTGCCGAAGCAGGGTGACCCACAGCAGCCTGCCCAGGCTCACAATGCCCAGGGAGTGCTGGAAACTCTCCACAGAAGGAGACTCCACAACCTCTCTGGGCAGCCTGCTCCAGCACCCTCACAGCAAAGAACTTTCTCCTCTTGGTTCAGATGGACTACTTGCACTTCAGAAACAAACAAACAAACACACATACAAACAAAACCAAACCAAATAAACCAAACCCCCCAAACAAACAAAACCCAAGGGTCTTTTCATCTTTTTCAACTCAATCATGTTCACACTAAGTAATAGGACTGTACTGTATCAGCTGGGCTGGTTTCCTTGTCTTGTCAGATAGCTCTGAAAACAATGTGCTGGTACTCCCTGTTCCCAGCAGCATCACTGTGATCTGTTGTTCCTTCACCCATAAGTAGGTTACACTACTTTCAGCTGTCTCACCTTGAAGGACCTGTGCTTTTGGTTAGAGCTGCAGTCCTTCCTCAGAAATAAAGACATGGAAGCTAAGTCCTTCAAAAGCTCTTCCCAGCTCAAGAGAGAGCCTTTGCAGCAGTCAGCCACCATTAATGCAGATCTCTCTGGAAAATGGAGGGCTGCTGTGCCTTTGTGTCCCAGGGATGTTCAGTGGTGATAATAAACACTTGAAGATTGTTGTGCTTTGGTCAAATCACAAAATAAGAGGAATTCCTCTATCTTCTCTCCTCTCTGCTGTTCCTTCCCAGCTTGCTTGCTGCCTTCTTATGATCTACCTTTCTTCCCACCTGATAGCTCCTCCTTAGAGCAATTTTCTGTTGCTATTAATTGCAGTCTATTACAGATCAAGCCAAGGAGAACACTTTAAAGCATTTTTCTAAGATGCTCTATCAGTCACTTTGTCACACAGCTGCTGTTCAAAATGCTAATGCAGGCTTTGCTAGAATTGAAGTAATTGCTATCAACAGTGTTAGCACTCTAAGTGCATCTCCTCCTTTTGGTGGTAGGGAGAGGGTGGAAAACAGCACAAGCCTGAAGAATTCAGTCTCACAGTATCACCAAGGTTGGAAGAGACCTCAAAGATCATCAAGTCCAACCTGTCACCACAGACCTCATGACTAAACCATGGCACCAAGTGCCACATCCAATCCCCTCTTGAGCACCTCCAGGGATGGGGACTTCAACACCTCCCTGGGCAGCACATTCCAATGGCCAACAACTCTCTCTGGGAAGAACTTTCTCCTCACCTCCAGCCTAAACCTCCCCTGGCACAGCTTGAGACTGTGTCCTCTTGTTCTGGTGCTGGTTGCCTGGGAGAAGAGACCAACCCCTTCCTGGCTACAAACACCTTTCAGGTAGTTGTAGAGAGCAATGAGGTCACCCCTGAGCCTCCTCTTCTCCAGGCTAAGCAACCCCAGCTCCCTCAGCCTCTCCTCACAGGGCTGTGCTCCAGACCCCTCCCCAGCCTTGTTGCCTTTCTCTGGACACCTTCAAGTCTCTCAATGTCCTTCTGAAACTGAGGAGCCCAGAACTGGACACAGGACTCAAGGTGTGGCCTAACCAGTGCAGAGTACAGGGCGCAATGATTTCCCTGCTCTTGCTGGCTACACTGTTCCTGATGCAGGCCAGGATGCCCTTGGCCATCAGGTTGTCATGATGTGTCCAGTGTCTCTAGCAGAAGAAGGACACAGAGCTACTGGAGGGAGTCCAGAGGAGGCCACAAAGATGATCCAAGGGCTGGAGCAGCTCTGATATGAGGATAGGTTGAGGGAGCTGTGGGTGTTCAGCCTGGAGAAGACTCCAGGGGGACCTCAGAGCTGCCTGCCAGGACCTGGAGGGATCGTGCAGGAAGGCTGCAGAGAGACTTTTGCTGAGGGTGTCTGGAGACAGACCAAGGGGGAATGGTTTAAACTGAGGCAGAGCAGGGTTAGACTGGAGCTTAGGAAAGTTCTTCAGTATGAGGGTGGGGAGACTCTGCAGGGACTCTCCCAGGGAGGTTGTGGATGCCTCCTTCCTAGAGGTGTTCAAGGCCAGGTTGGATGAGGCCTTGGGCACCCTGGGCTAGTTGAGAGGTGTCCCTGTCCCTGGCAAGGAGGTTAGGGTGGATGATCTCTGAGGTCCCTTTCAACCTAAGCCATTCTGTGGTTGTCAGAGCTCGTGGCCAGAAGGAATCTCTGTTGTTTGTGTAGAGGTACATCTGGGTTGTCTAAACACAAACCCAAGAGTTGAAGCCACCTTGAGCCCTCTGAATTGTTAAACACATTTTGCCTTGCCCAAAATTTGCTTTGTTATGGTAACTGTGCCTTTCAAGGTTGTTTTGTAGTCAACCACTGTACTGAGGTTTGGACCTTGTGTTGGCATTGTCCCTCCTGCTGCTGTGCTGCATATTGACAGGATAGTGGATTCAGAGAATCACAGAATGCTTTGGGTTGGAAAGTCACCTAGTCCAGCCCCCTGCACTCAGCAGGGACATCTGCAGCTAGAGCAGGTTGCTCACAGCCCCAACCTGCCCTGCACTGCTGCCAGCCATGGGGCATCTCCCACCTCTCTGGGCAGCCTGGGCCAGGCTCTCCCCACCCTCAGTGTCAAACATTTCTCCATTCTCTTCAGTCTCCTTCTTTTAGTTCAAATCCATCATCCCTTGTCCTGTCACAACAGGCCCTGCTCAAAAGTCTGTCTCCTGCTTTCAAATACTGAAAGGCCACCAGAAGGTCTCCCTGGAGCCTTGTCCAGGCTGCCCAAGCCCAACTCTCTCAGCCTGGCCTCACAACAGTGCCAGCACTGCTGTGTCCTCCTCTGGCCCTGCTCCAGCAGCTCCCTGTCTGTGCTGAGGACTCCAGAGCTGCCCCAGCACTGCAGAGGGGTCTCAGCAGAGCACAGCAGAGGGGCAGAATCCCCTCCCTGCCCACGCTGCTGGGGATCAGCCCAGGACAGGCTTGGGGCCGGGCTGGCAGCGCTCATCTCCAGCTTTTCATCCTCAGCACCTCCAAGTCCTCCCCATGGCTGCTCTCCAGCCCTTTGTTCCCCCAGGCTGGGTTGATATCTGGGATTTCCCCAACTCAGGTGCAGGACCTTGCATCTGGTCTTGTTGAACCTCCTGAGGCTCCCATGCACCCACTTCCCGAGCTCCAACAGCTTTCTGCCCTGGGATTTTGAGACACCCCACTGGAGCTGGTAGAAGCCATCTATCTGAAGAGCAATTTTTCACCTGAAATCTGTATTGCTTGCCTGTCCCTAGATGGCTCTGTCTCTAGAGGAGCAGTGATGTATTCCTGGCTTCTAGCTGTGGGAAATAACATCTGCTGCTTAAGTGAACAAATCCTAAAGTCTCAGCCCTCCAAACCAATTGTTTTGTTTCTTTATGCATTCATAAAGTTGCTGGGATTTATTCATAAACCTTTATTGCCCAGGAGGATGCACTAATCACATCCTATTCAATTAATGCTGGTACATAAGCCACCTATCTGTGTCTTCCATGTATGCCTGGCTGCTGTGTTAACTAGAACACCCTCTTTAACTTTGTGAGTAAATAGGAAGCTGACAGAGCATTAATCAGATACAGGACCAGCCTGAAACCTTCACAGTGCCTCTGTGTGGTTTAAAGCCTACAAGTCTGTGGGATTTAATTCCATCACTATGCAGAATCCTGAATGCAGCCTTCAGGAAGGACATTGAGGGGCTGGAATGTGTACAGAGAAAGGTAGGGAAGCTGGGGAAGGGTTTGGAGAGCAGGGCTGGGGAGGAGTAGCTGAGGGAACTGGGGGTGTTTAGGCTGGAGGAGAGGAGGCTGAGGGGAGACCTCATTGCTCTCCACAAGTCCCTGAAAGGAGGTGGGAATGTTATATATATCAGTATCAGCATCACTAAGGTTGGAAGAGACCTCAAAGATCATCGAGTCCAACCTGTCACCACAGACCTCATAACTAGAGTAGGGAGGACACTACTGCCCACTGCAGGCTTGAACTCATGACCTTCCCACTACCAACTGAGCCACATCTTCTCCCAAGGAACAAGTGGATGACAGGAATCAGCCTCAGGTTGCACCAGGCGAGGTTTAGCTTGCACATTAGGAACAATTTCTCCCTTGAAAGTGTTGTCAAGGCCTGGGACAGGCTGCCCAGGACAGGGGTAGCTTCAAAGCCATGGAATCCCCATCTCTGGAGGTGCTGAAAAGAAGCAGAGATGTGGTGCTGAGGGCCATGGTGGTGACTTGGCAGTGCTAGATTCACAGTTGGAGTCCATGACCTTAGAGGTCTCTTCCAGCCTAACCAACTCTGTCTCTGTGCTTTTCTTCCTGCCTTTCTTGCCTATTTCCATCGCGGCTGTACTTGAAAGTGTTTAATTTATAGGATAACAAGGCTTCAGCTGAAAAGTGCTTCCCATTGTGTGTTAAATACCTCCTGTCTTCAAACTCCCTTTGGGTTTTAACTCCTGCCCGTGGCTGAGAGTGTGCTTTAATGCATCTTCCATGCCTTAGTTGTTGGAATCGCTGCAGCCTGTTAATCACAAATCGAGCAAAAGCCATGGCAACAAGTATCATCCCCAATCAAATGATATTTCAGAGTTCAGCAGCTGGCAAAAGGCTGATAAAGGAGACACTGAACTGGATGTGCAATGCCAGAACCAGCTGGGATGCTGGGAGCTGAAACGTTGTTCCTTTTGTGTTTACCCTGATTAGCATTTAAAGAGAGAGCATAGTTAAATGTAAGCAGTTTACTTAGGAATTGGTAATTGAGACTCCTTTGATATGTATGGAGATCAAAGCAGTCTGGCAGCAAACACTATCTGAGAGGAGGCTCTTTTAAAGAGCTAAAAATGTTGGGTTTGCTCAGGGAAAGACAGCCTGGAAAATGCAGCTTTGCACATGAGATCAAGTCCAAGATGCAGCAAGGCAACATATTGAATCATCTGTCGAGCTAATTGAATTCAGCTTGTGCAAACAAAAGCTCAGGCTGATCCTCCAGGTGAAGCTTGCTTCCAGAGCTGAAGGATCCACTGCAGCCTTTGCCTTTGGATTGCTCCTGAAATGTCCTGGGATGAAAGAAAACTTCCCTCCCAAACCCATGTATTTGTTTCAGCCCAGACATTTTCTGTGTTCCCTTACAGCGTTTTTGACTGTACCTGGTGGTAGTGTGCAGAGGCAGTGGCATTTGCACAGCCAGGGGGTGGGAATGTGCATGGAGGCTGAGCAGGAGGAAGGAATCTTCCTTGCGTGCTTTGCTGGCATAGGCAATGCCTGCAGAGCTTCCATGGCAGCAAGCACAGGGTGAATCACAGAGTCATAGAATCATTTTGGCTGGAAAAGCCCTTTGAGAGTCCAACATTCTCTAACTCTACCAAGGCTGGGGCTAAACAGTATCACAGAATCACCAAGGCTGGAAGAGACCTCAAAGATCATCCAGTCCAACCTGTCACCACAGACCTCATGACTAAACCATGGCACCAAGTGCCACATCCAATCCCCTCTTGAACACCTCCAGGGATGGGGACAACACCACCTCCCTGGGCAGCACATTCCAATGGCTAACAACTCTCTCTGGGAAGAACTTTCTCCTCACCTCCAGCCTAAACTTCCCCTGGTGCAGCTTGAGACTGTGTCCTCTTGTTCTGGTGCTGGTAGCTTGAGAGAAGACACCAACCCCCACCTGGCTACAACCTCCCTTCAGGGAGTTGGAGAGAGCAAGAAGGTCTCCCCTGAGCCTCCTCTCCTCCAGGCTAAACAATCCCAGCTCCCTCAGCCTCTCCTTGTAGGGCTTGTGCTTGAGGCCTCTTCCCAACCTTGTTGCCATTCTCTGAATACCTTCAAGTCTCTCAATGTCCTTCTTCAACTGAGGAGCCCAGAGCTGGACACAGGACTCAAGGTGTGGCCTAACCAGTGCTGAGCACAGGGCACAATGACTTCCCTGCTCCTGCTGGCCACACTCTTCCTGGTGCAGGCCAGGATGCCATTGGCCTTCTTGTCCCCCTGGGCACACTGCTGGCTCATGTTCAGGCAGCTGTCAATCAGCACCCCCAGGTCCCTCTCTGCCTGGCAGCTCTCAGCCACTCTGCCCCCAGCCTGTAGCACTGCCTGGGGTTGTTGTGACCAATGTGCAGCACCTGGCACTTGGACTTGTTGAATGCCATCCTGTTGGCCTCTGCCCATCTGTCCAGTGGGTGAAGGTCCCTCTGCAGAGCCCTTCCAGCCCTCTAACTGACCAACATCTGCTCCCAGGTGGTGTCATCTGCAAATTTGCTGATGGCTGACTCAATCCCCTCATCCAGATAAACCATGGCCCTCAGCACCGCATCTCTGTTTCTTGTAACACCTCCAGAGATGGGAATTCAACAACATCCCTGGGCAGCCTGTTCCAGTGTTTGAGAGCCTTTTCAGTGCAGAAATGGTTCTCTGAGGGAACCCAGATTGTGTAGGCTGAAGAAGAGGAGGCTGAGGAGAGACCTCATTGTTCTCTACAGCTCCCTGAAAGGAGGTTGGAATGAAGTGGGGATTGGTCTCTTCTCCTTATTATCAGGTGATAGGACAAGAGGAAATGGCCTGAAACTGTGCCAGGGTGGGCTTAGGTTGGAGAGGAGGAAAAATGTCTTTGCTGCAGGAGTGGTCAGGGACTGGCAGAGGCTGCCCAGGGAGGTGGTGGAGTCCCCATGCCTGGAGGGGTTCAAGAAACCTGTGGCCATGGCACTTTGGGCCATGGTTTGATGGCCATGGTGGGGTTGGGTTGGGTTGATAGTTGGACTTGATGATCTTAGAGGAGATTTTCCAACTCATACAATTCTATGAATCTAAGAAGCTGCTTCTAATATCTAATCTAGCTGAGCTCATTCCACCCACCTGCTGTCCAGGAATGGCATGGGTTTCCTACAAACATCAATGATTTGCAGGGAGAGGTGCAGGTCCTAAAGCTCCTTTCCAGCCTCAATGATTCTATGATTCCAAATGCACCTGGCTGCAGTCCTCTGAGGAAAAGGCCCCTTTTCATTTGGTGACAATTAGCAGGCAGCTTTCAGGGTGGCAAAAAGTAATGACTCTGCTCTCAGTGCCAGGCAGGTGCCATGGGAAACTGAGTCTGGGGGACTGTATTTTATGTGTAGAAAGATGAGAGTGCTTAGAAGAAAGCAGGAGGAATGGCTGGGAGGATCAGTAATGCCTCCTTGGAGGCAAGTTGGGAGAATGGTATTTAGTTTATTAAAAAGGGGAAACAAGTGTCAGGAGACATGGGAAGGCTTCAAATGTGTCAGCAGGGGCTGTCTGAGTGACAGTGATACATTGGTTTTCACATCAGCTTGGAGAGAAGGATAAAAATACTCTTAGTTCATGGTGAAGAATCCTAGGCTTGAATACTGGAAAAAAAAACTAATGTCAGCTAGCAGAGCACTGTAGAAAAAGCCAGGGCCTCAAAAGCAGCTATGTGGTGAAGGGCCTGGGAGTGCTGGTGGGCAACAAGCTCCCCATGAGCCAGCGATGTGCCCTCATGGCCAAGGAGACCAATGGTGTGCTGGGGTGGGTTAAAAGTGTGGCCAGCAGGTTGAGGAAGGTTCTTCTTCCCCTCTACTATCACCCTAGTGAGGCCACATCTGCAGTACTGCATCCAGTTCTGGGCTCCTCAGTTCAAGAGAGACAGGGAGCTGCTGGGTAGAGTCCAGGGGAGGCTGCAGAGCTGCTGAGGGGCCTGCAGCAGCTCTGGGAGCAGCAAAGGCTGAGAGCCCTGGGGCTGAGAGCCTGCAGAAGAGCAGCCCCAGAGGGCAGCTGAGCAATGCTCAGCAAGAGCTAAAGGAGCTGTGGGGGGCAGGAGGCTGGGGCCAGACTCTGCTGAGTGCTGCCCAGGGACAGCACAAGCAGCAAGGGGCACAAATTGGAACCCAGGAGGCACCACCTGAACAGGGGGAGAAAGTTTTTTGGTGTGAGGGTGGTCCTAGATTTCAGCAGTTGTGGATCATTAGCATGTGGAGAGAAATCAGTGCGGCAGGCATCCTTCAGGGACACCTTCAGGGACCAAACCTGGGGAACTCATGTGAGCATTGTGCAGATGAGGGAGCAGCTCAAGGGAGGTTCTCCTCCTTTATTCTGCCCTGGGGAGGCCACATCAGGAGGACTGGGTCCACTTCTGGGCTCTCCCCAGTTCAAGAGGGACAGGGAACTGCTGGAGAGGGTCCCTGAGCAGAGGCTACAAAGATGCTGAGGGAACTGAAAGGCTGAGAGCCCTGGAGCTGGAAAAGAGCAGCCTGAGAGGGGATCTTCTCAAACCTGATTGATAGCTAAAGGGCAGAGAGCAAGAGGTTGGAGCCAGATTCGTGTCTGGTGGTGCCCAGGGACAGCACAGGGGGCAATAGGCACAAACTGGAACCCAGGAGGATCCACCTGAACAGGAGGAGAAAGTTGTTTGGTGTGAGGGTGCTGGAGGCCTGGAGCAGGCTGCCCAGAGAGGTTGTGGAGAGTCTTCTTCTCTGGAGAGCTTCCAACCCCCCCTGGCCATTGTGCTGCTGGGCAGGCTGCTGTGGGTGCCCTGCTTTAGCATGGGGTTGGACTGGATGGTCTCCAGAGGTCTCTTCTGAATCTCCACCATGTTGGGCTGCTGGGATTCACAAACACTCCTTGCCCTGCTTCACTTGAAGAGCCAGGAGCAGCTCCATGCCAGGAGGGTACACCCAGCGCTCGAGCTCCCCTTGCTCTTTTTTAACAGAGCTTTTGAAGTTTTCTCTGTGAAGCCTTCCTCCTGAAGTTTTTGGTCATCTAGAAATCTGGAGAAGCTTGTGATCAACAAAAGGGTGGAGGGGGCAGGCACAGCAAAGGAATGGAGAGAGCTGAAGATGCCTAAGTCAGGGATTTGGCATTCTGTCCTTAAATTGAGACATTATGGGCTTGCTTTTAGCCCCAGTGAATGAAAATGACCAGTAAACATTTCCAAAGTAATGTCCCAGGCACTGGAGAGGCTCACACTGGGGAATTTATAACCTGGGAGTATTCATGAGCTGTCTCCAACTGACAAGCCATGCCTGTGACAAACCATTTGCTGTCAGCTGCTGTGCTGCCTGATTTCTGCCTTGCTGAGAACTTTGCCACTTGTGTATGGGAAGCACGGCATCTCAGTGTCCTTCTGCTTCCCATCCATTCTCAGCTAAGTGCAGTTAGAGCCCAGCCATCACTTCTAACTGCTGCTTCTTTCTGTGGCTTACCTCATTTGGCCAAAGGGAAAAAAAACAACCTCCCAAAAATGGCTAAAAATGACAGAGCTTCTCACATTTCAAACAGTCTGGAGCCTGAAGATTTGATAACTGCTCTGGGTTACGCTGAGGTTAAGTGTAGTTGACACTAGGTGTTGTTAGTAGCAAGGAGAAGTTGCTGGCAGAGGATATTTTTGGTTGATGTGTGTGTGTGTGTGTGCTATGAGACTTGGAGAAAAGCTGAAAATACCTCAAGAGCTTTTACTGCACTCCTGCAGTTGGAGCAGGGAGGTTATTAAGTGTTTTGCTGTGATTCAGCAATTTTCCTCTCTTCAGCTCCAAAAGTGTTCCTGATCCAAGCCATCACGGAGAATGCATTTTCTGTTCAAGTCAGCTTAGTTCTGTTTGGGAAGTCTTCATTGTGCTGGGAGCTGGAGGTGACACTGCTGAGCGAGATCAGGAGGAGTCTTCTCTGCTGGTTTGGCTGGGTTTAGTGTCAGGTGATGAGAAGAAATGGCCTGAAACTGTGCCAGGGGAGGGTTAGGTGGGAGGTGAGGAAAAATGGACAGATGGCAGAGGCCAACAGGATGGCATTCAACACATCCAAGTGCCAGGGGCTGCACTTTGGCCACAGCAACCCCAGGCAGAGCTACAGGCTGGGGTCAGAGTGGCTGAGAGCTGCCAGGCAGAGAGGGACCTGGGGGTGCTGATTGACAGCCACCTGAACATGAGCCAGCAGTGTGCCCAGGGGGACAAGAAGGCCAAGGGCATCCTGGCCTGCATCAGGAAGAGTGTGGCCAGCAGGAGCAGGGAAGTCATTGCGCCCTGTGCTCAGCACTGGTTAGGCCACACCTTGAGTCCTGTGTCCAGTTCTGGGCTCCTCAGTTTAAGAAGGACATTGAGAGACTAGAACGTATTCAGAGAATGGCAACAAGGTTGGGAAGAGGCCTCAAGCACAAGCCCTACAAGGAGAGGCTGAGGGAGCTGGGATTGTTTAGCCTGGAGGAGAGGAGGCTCAGGGGTGACCTTCTTGCTCTCTCCAACTCCCTGAAGGGAGGTTGTAGCCAGGTGGGGGTTGGTCTCTTCTCTCAAGCTACCAGCACCAGAACAAGAGGACACAGTCTCAAGCTGTGCCAGGGGAAGTTTAGGCTGGAAGTGAGGAGAAAGTTCTTCCCAGAGAGAGTTGTTAGCCATTGGAATATGCTGCCCAGGGAGGTGGTGTTGTCCCCATCCCTGGAGGTGTTCAAGAGGGGATTGGATGTGGCACTTGGTGCCATGGTTTAGTCATGAGGTCTGTGGTGACAGGTTGGATTGGATGATCTTTGAGATCTCTTCCAACCTTGTGGTTCTGTAAAGGTGGTGGAGTCCCCATGCTTGTGGGTATTCAAGAAACCTCTGGCCATGGCACTTGGGGCCATGGTTTGACAGCCATGGTGGTCTTAGGCTGCTGGTTGAACTCAGTAATCTTCGAGGGCTTTTCCAACCCAAACAGTTCTGTGGTTCTAATTTTGCAGCAGTGGAGGCAGAGAGTAAATTGTTGGCTCTGAATTTGTATTTTTTTTCTATTTTTGCCATGTGAAGCCTACCTTTATGGTTTGGTAGCTTTGGAGCTGCATTTCTCCTTCATTTGCAAGGAAGGTTTGCTGTGGTGAGCTGTTAAATCATGGAGTCATGGAAAGGTAGGGGTTGGAAGTGACTTCCAGAGATGAGTCCAAGCCCCCTGCCAAAGCAGGGTCACCTAGGGCAGGTCACACAGGCACACATCCAGGTGGGGCTTGAATGTCTCTAGAGGAGATTCCACAACCTCTCTGGGCAGCCTGCTCCAGGGCTCAGCACCCTCACAGTAAAGCCTCCCCTCACACTGAGGTGGAACCTCCTGTGTCCCAGGTTGTATCTGCTGTTCCTTGTCCTGTCACTGGACACCACTGAAAAGAGCCTGACCCCTTCATCCTGACCCCCACCCCTCACCTATTGATAGGCATTGATCAGATCCCCTCTCAGCCTTCTCTTCTGCTGAGTAAACAGCCCCAGGGCTCTCAGCCTTTCTTCATGGGAGGGATGTCCCAGTCCCTGAATCGGTATGAATGTGAATGTATGAAGCTTATTTAAGAGATTCCTGGGGGGGAAGAAAAAGAAGCAGTTAACACATTCCTGTTTCTTTGACCTGCTGTTTAGGCAGAACTGTTCCAAGATCAATAGTAGTCTGGGCAAATATTTAGTCTTCTCTAAATCACAGCTGAAATCCTTCCAGGACTGTGGGGGCTGGAAAGGTTAGAGCCTGCTAATCCTTTCTTTGGGAAGGAAGAAATTGTATTTCCAGGAAAGCAAGATGTTATCTTGGTACAAAGAGCCCTCCTGGTGGAGGAGAAAGCAAAGAGAGAGCTGCTCTGGAGAAACTGGGAAGCTTTGCCTGGTGTCTCTGCTGTTTGTCAAGACAGATTCAGGGAACAGGGATTTCTTCCTTCAGACCACTAATTGCCCATTCAGAACGAGGTGGCTTTCATCTGCTGTGAGAGTCAGCTGTCTCAGGCCTGACTGCAAGTGTGATGGTTCAGCATCCACCTTGGTACTACAGGGAATCCTAAAAGAGAATCACAGAATGGTCTGTGTTGGAAGGGACCTCCAGAGCTCATCCAGTCCACCCCCCCCTGCAGTCAGCAGGGACATCCTCCACCAGCTCAGGTTGTCCAGAGCCCTGTCCTGCCTCACCTTCAATATCTCCAGGCATGGGGCCTCAACCACCTCCCTGGGCAACTGCTCTGTATGCTGTCAGCAAGGGGAATTAAAATGGACCTGGGGGACAGACACCTCCCAGCATTTTGATGTTATTTATCTTTTTGAAGTGTTCTTGCTACAGGACAAGTTATTCCTGCTTCTGTTATGCTCAGCTTAGTGCGGTCCCTTAAGATAAATGCAAGAAGAAAATGCTCAAGCAATACATGAACTTTAAGAGGAGCAAAACAACTGAATGAATGCAGTGGGTCCACTCATTAAGCAGCTGGACCCAGAGATGACTGAAAATGCTTCCAGTTTCACAGAACCACAGAATGTTAGGGGTTGGAAGGGACCTCAAAAGATCATCCAGTCCAACCCCCCTGCCAGAGCAGGATCCCCCAGGGCAGATCACAGAGGAATGCACCCAGATGGGTTTTGAATGTCTCCAAAGAAGAAGACTCCACAACCTCTCTGGGCAGCCTGCTCCAGTGTTTTGTCACCTCACAGTGACAAAGTTTTCTCCTTCTGTTCCCATGGCACCTCCTCTGCTCCAGCTTGCAGCCATTGCCCCTTGTCCTGTCATTGGACATCCCTGAGCAGAGCCTGGCTACATCCTCCTGACACTCATCCTTCACATCTTTATAAAGATGACTGAGGTCACCCCTCATGTTCCTCTGCTCCAAGCTATAGAGCCCCAGCTCTACCTCAGCAGGAAGATGTTCCACTGCCTTCAGCACTTTTGTGGCTCTGTGCTGAACTCTTTCCAGCAGTTCCCTGAGGTCCTTCATGACTTGAGGGGCCCAGAACTGGACACAATATTCCTGATGTGGCCTCACCAGAGCAGAGTAGAGGGGGCAGAGAACCTCTCTCAAGCTACTGACCACAGCCCTTCTAATCCATCCCTTCTTGGCCACAAGGGCACATTGCTGGCTCATGGGCATCCTTCTATCCACCAGGAGCTCCATGTTCCTCTCCTCTGTGCTGCTCTCCAGCAGGTCAGTCCACAACCCATACCGATCCATGGGGTTGTTCTTTCCCAGATGCAAGACTCTACTCTTGCCCTTGTACCAAACCTCCAGCAAAGCAGAAGTTCAGACATTCAGGCTCTTGATCTTCCTCCACTGTGATGCTGTTTTACTACCTGTTTGCTCTTCAGAGTGTTTGTAAAATGCTTCTCTGCTGTGCTTGCTCATGAAGCATGCAGTTGAGCAGGACTTTGGTTTTACACTCTGTTAGATTCCAGGCTTTGAAAGGCTCCTGCAGCCTTGGGAAATAATTGATAGCAAATTTGTCTGTCCTTATTGCTTTCCTGAAATGCACAGCAGTGCTGCAGCCTCTTC
Source organism: Melanerpes formicivorus (assembly GCF_026170545.1). Taxonomy (NCBI): domain Eukaryota; kingdom Metazoa; phylum Chordata; class Aves; order Piciformes; family Picidae; genus Melanerpes; species Melanerpes formicivorus. Next base: position 799,488 of record NW_027142368.1, on the reverse strand, counting down.
CATTTGAAAGCCACAGGAACCCAAACCATCTTCCTCTCCTCATCTTTGAGCATAATGTATGCTCCTCATTCAAAATACAGCAGCATCCCCAACTTTGGCTGTTCCTATCTGCATATGTAAGAGGAAAGGCAAAGTCATCTGCAGCCTTTCTCCCTGGTCCTTACAGCTTCTTTGGGTACATACTGTCTGTAGTTTGCACCTCTGAAGTGCTACTTCTCCAAAATTCAAACTTTAGCTACTCATTCTTTATTCCTGCTGCAAAAGCATTGCAGATGTGAAGGACTGGCTTAAGAGGCTTCAGCTCTTCCTTTCCAGAGCTCTGGGTAGTCTGCATTACTCCAAGCCAGTAGCAGTCAGTGTCAGCTTAGTTTTGCTACCCTACCTCTTTGGAAAGGTCAACCATGGGGCAGACAACTTGTCCCTCCTTTGTGACTTGTCTTGCTCGATTCCTCCTTTCTATAGATGCAAACACACTTGGCTGAGAAGTAGGAAGAGGCAATATTGGGAGGTGCAAAGCTGGGGATGAGCTAGCACCAAGCACTGCCAGCTCAGCCCCAGCCTGTCCTGGGATGATCCCCAGCAGTGTGGGCAGCAGAGGCAGGGAGGGCATTCTGCCCCTCTGCTGTGCTCTGCTGAGACACCCTTGCAATGCTGGGGCAGCTCTGGAGTCCTCACCACAGCACAGCCAGGGACCTGTTGGAGCAGGGCCAGAGGAGGCCACAGCAGTGCTGGCAGCCCTCTGCTGTGAGGCCAGGCTGAGAGAGTTGTGGTGGTTCATCCTGGAGAGAAGGCTCCAGGAGACCTGTTGCTTTTCAGTGCTTCAAGGGCTGAGCAGAGAGCTGGGGACAGACTTTTGAGCAAGGCCTGTTGTGACAGGCCAAAGGGGGATGGTTTGAACTGAGAGAAGTAGATTGAAAGTAGATAGAAGGGAGAAATGTTTGATCTTAAGGGTGGGGAGAGCCTGGCCCAGGCTGCCCAGAGATGTAGGAGCTGCCCCATGGCTGGCAGCAGTGCAGGGCAGGTTGGGGCTGTGAGCAGCCTGCTCTGGTTGCAGATGTCCCTGCTGGCTACATGGGTGTTGGAATAGATGACCTTTAAAGATCTTTTCCAACTCAACCCAGCCTGTGATTCTAATAGTAGCTGGTGGAAAATTACTCAAAGGATGCCACAATTTGGGTGTTCTGCAAATGTGCTGAAGGAAGCAGGAGGTTTAGTATCATAGTATCAGTCAGGGTTGGAAGGGACCACAAGGATCATCTAGTTCCAACCCCCCTGCCATGGGCAGGGACACCCCACACTAGATCAGCCTGGCCACAGCCTCAGCCAGCCTGGCCTTAAACACCTCCAGGGACAGGGCCCCAACCACCTCCCTGCACAACCCATTCCAGGGCTTCACCACTCTCCTGGGGAAGAACTTCCTCCTCCCCTCCAGCCTCAATCTCCCCACCTGCAGCTTCATTCCATTCCCCCTAGTCCTATCACTGCCTCAGATCCTGAGCAGTCCCTCCCCAGCCTTCCTGGAGCCCCCTTCAGATCCTGGAAGGCCACAATGAGGTCACCTGGGAGCCTTCTCTTCTCCAGACTGAACATCTCTGAAATCTTTTCCCACCTGGTTGATTCTATGATTCAGCAGGAGTCTGTCACCTGTAGAAGCTGCTGCAGGTTCAGCTGCCTCACCACAGCTTGTGTGCAGAGAGTGATCTGTCTGTGGCTTCCCTGTTCCCCTATCTCTGCACCGTTTGCCTTAGAAGCATTCCTGGTGCCAGCAGCAGCAGCAGCTCTGCTGCAGAACGTGCAAGTAAACAACAGGGTAATTTCTATGGTAATGTATGGTAAATAAATTCAATTAAATTATAAACAGCTTCTGAGACGTCTCTGTTTGGGAGTGCAATGGGAACTGTCACTTGTTTTCACCATCACTCTCAGGCAGGACTGTGCCGAGCAGAGTGGAGAGGCTGGAGACTTTGCTTAAGTAAATAACGGCAGGGATCACAGCAGCAGGAAGCCTGATGCTTCTTTCAGCTGGGGCTGGAAATTATCAGGTTGTGTCCAATAACAGCAGACTGGGGAAAAAAAAGCAAACAATTTTTGTGCAGCAGTTTGTTAAGTAGGATTCTGTTTTACCCCACACCCACACTTGACGTTGGGTTAGGAACTGGCTGGAGGCTGAGCCCAGAGAGTGGTGGTGAATGGTGCCACAGCCAGCTGGCAGCCAGGCACCAGTGGTGTGCCCCAGGGAGCAGTGCTGGGCCCTGTGCTCTTTAACATCTTCATTGATGATCTGGATGAGGGCATTGAATCCATCAGCTGCAAATTTGCAGATGACACCAAGCTGGGGCAGGAGTTGATCTGCTGGAGGGCAGAGAGGCTCTGCAGAGGGACCTCGACAGGCTGGACAGATGGGCAGAGTCCAAGGGCAGGAGATTGAACACATCCAAGTGCCAGGTTCTGCACATTGGCCACAGCAACCCCAGGCAGTGCTACAGGCTGGGGTGAGAGTGGCTGAGAGCAGCCAGGCAGAGGGACCTGGGGGTACTGGTCTCTCATGGGGAAGAACTTCCTCCTCCCCTCCAGCCTCAATCTCCCCACCTCCAGCTTCATTCCATTCCCCCTAGTCCTATCACTCCCTCAGATCCTGAGCAGTCCCTCCCCAGCCTTCCTGGAGCCCCCTTCAGATCCTGGAAGACCACAATGAGGTCACCTGGGAGCCTTCTCTTCTCCAGACTGAACAGCCCCAACTCCTTCAGTCTGTCCTCACAGGAGAGGTGCTCCAGCCCTCTGCTCATCCTCCTGGCCCTGCTCTGGACACCTTCCAGCCCCTCCAGATCCCTCTTGTCCTAGGGGTTGCAGAACTGGAGGCAGTACTGCAGGTGGGGTCTCCCCAGAGCTGAGCAGAGGGGGAGAATCACCTCCCTTGCCCTGCTGGCCACGCTTCTCCTGCTGCAGCCCAGGCTCTGCTTGGCTTTCTGGGCTGCAAGCGCACACTGAGAGCTCCTGGTGAGCTTCTCCTCCCCCAGCACCCCCAAGTCTCTCTCCTCAGGGCTGCTTTCCAGCCAGTCCCTGCCCAGCCTGCATTTGTGCCTGGGATTGCCTCCACCCAGCTGCAGGACCCTGCCCTTGGTCTGGTTGAACCTCCTGAGGTTGGCTTGTGCCCACCTCTCCTAGAGAAGGTCACACAGGAACACACCCAGGCAGGATTTCAGTGTCTCCAGAGCTGGACACTCCACCACCTCTCTGGGTGGCCTGTTCCAGTGCTCCATCACCCTTAACTTACAGAAGTTCCTCCTCAAGTATAGCTGGAACTTCTGATGTTCAAGTTTGTGGCTGTTACCCCTTGTCCTGTCACTGGGCACCACTGCACAAAGCCTGGTCCCATCCTCTGGGCCCCCACCTTGAAGTATTGATCAGTATTGATGAGATCCCTGCTTCTGGCTGCTCTTTTCCAGACTGAACAGCCCCAATTCTCCCTGTCTTTCCTCATAAGAGAGATGTTCCAGTGCCCTCAGGATCTTTGTAGCCCTTTGCTGTACACTCTCCAGTAAGTCCATGTCCATCTTGAACTGGGGAGCCCGGCACAGGGCTGCTCTGACTGCAGCTATGGAAGGTTCAGTTCATTTTGTGTAGCTTCAAAGAGGACTGGATGGGGACAAATCTATGTAAAGGAATGCAGCCAAGGCCTGACAGCACTGCCATGTGGTGAAGCAGGTGTACACATCACATTTTGGATTCCTGCTAGGAAGAATCATTAAAATCATCTGTAGGTCAACTGATGATGGTGGAAGAGAGGGAAGAGTGGAAGATATTCCTCACCACGTCTGGCATTTGTAGCTCTACCAGTTCTGAGCCAGCTGCTGCAGAGCCATTGCTGCATAAGATTCAGTGTGAAGATGGAAAACTTTCAAACAAAAAGGAGAAAGAGTAGCATTCAAAGTCATTGCAGGAGGAATTAAGGCTGCATTTGGTGTGTTAAGAGATTTTAAAGGAGGCTTTCATGCTGCAGGGTACCAGCTTGGGTACCCTGTGTGATGTGTGACATTGGAGTGTGCTTTGCCTGGGCATTAAGCCCTGGCATGAGAAGCACTGGAGTAGTCTGGAAGTGAGGAGAACCAACTGGTGGCACAGTAGATGTGTAGTCTTGCTTAAGTGACTCCTCTACAGAGGCTGAAGCAGAGTGTTAAAAAGAGAGCAGTTAGCCTGCCCTGGAATGGAAGCCGTAAACACAGTGCCAAGTAGCGAAGGAAACTTTTTCTTCTTGGCTGTTCCAGTTGGCTGCTTATGTCAAGCAGGTGAATTCCTCATGTTGGCTGAAGAGTTTCAGGCACACATTCTGAAAAATAAATTGTGTAAGTGGTGCAGCCTGGACTGCCAGCCTGCCTCAGCTCCAAGCACAGCAATTTCCAGGCTCATTTGGCCCCTCCATGCCTGCTGGGGCTTCACCCTTCCCCTACGGGACACAGAATTGTTGGCATGTTTCTCCTTCTTGACCAGATGGGCCACAGGTAATTAGTTTGGCTTCAGGAAAAGTGTGTGGGCTACTGCATGGCAAGAGCAGATCCTGGGTTTGTCTGTTTGGAGAGCAAGCTCTGCAAAGGCAGCAGCTGGGCTGGGATGTGCCTGCCCTTGGTGTTCTGCAGAAGTTCCATTTGGTCCATAATCATCAGCTTGTTTCCCGATGAAAATGCAGCAAGTTGTTCCTTGGCAGGCTGGTATCATTTACCAAGCACTTGTGTCAGGTCACCACTCCCAGCTCTTTTGTCTTGTGGTTCTATGGGACTCACAGTTTCATTGCTTCACAGAGCCACAGAACCATTCAGGTTGGAAAAGACCCTCAGGATCACCAAGTCCAGCCATTACCCTTACTCTGCAAGGTTCACCACTGAACTATATCCCCCAGCACCACATCCAAATGACCTTTAAACACATCCAGGGTTGGTGACTCAACCTCCTCCCTGGGCAGCACATTCCAGTCCCTGACCACAAACTGGCCAGGTTTGCCTGTTGGTTTTTCAGTGCCTATCCTAATCCAATCTGAGATGTGGAAAAGTGCCCCAAGGTGAAGCCACACCTTGAGAACTGGATTCAGTTTGGGGCCCCTCACCACAGGAGGGACATTGAGGTGCTGGAGTAGGTCCAGAGAAGGCCAACAAATCTGGCAATGCGTCTGGAGAACAGGACTGGTGAGGAGCAGCTGAGGGACCTGGGGGTATTTAGTCTGGAGGAGGCTGAGGGGAGACCTCATTGCTCTCTACAGCTCCCTGAAAGGAGGTTGCAGTGAGGTGAGGGTTGGTCTCTTCTCCCTAGTCTCAGGTGATAGGATGCGAGGAAATGGCCTGGAACTGTGCCAGGGGAGGGTTAGGTTGGAGATGAGGAAAATGTCTTTGCTGCAGGAGTGGTCAGGGACTGGCAGAGGCTGCCCAGGGAGGTGGTGGAGTCCCCATCCCTGGAGGGGTTCAAGAAACCTGTGGTTCAGTGGTCAGTGGTGGTTTTCCAGCCAACACAGTTCTATGATTCTTTCATTGCTCTTGCCATGAGGAAGACATGGTCAGGAATGCTGATCAAATGTCAGGTTTGTGTTTTCAGAATGCACTTGGCCCACAGATTTTTACTTTCTTTTCAACTGCATTTAAAATTCTGTGGACATCTGGCAGGTAGCCCTTATGCTCTTTGGTGGCACCTAAATCTTAGTGCTCCTCTCATGCAGCAGCCCTTTGTCCTATCCCTGGGCACCACTGAGCAGAGTCTGGCCCCAGCCTCTTGCCCCCCACCATTTAGCTTTTGCTGAGCATTGCTCACCTCCCCTCTGGGGCTGCTCTTCTCCAGGCTCAACAGCCCCAGGGCCTCTCAGCCTTTGCTCCTCACAGAGCTGCTCCAGGCCCCTCAGCAGCTTTGTAGCCTCTGCTGCACTCTCTGCAGCAGTTCCCTGTCCAGGCTTCAGTGCAGCTAACCATGAGGTGCTGTGAAAACCAATAATACCTGATGGTGATGAGAAATGGGAGAAGGGGACTTGCACAATCAGTTGCTTTACCAATTATACAGCAGGAGAAAATGAAGTCATTGCTGAGAAGGTGACTGCTGAAATAGATACAGGAAACAGAAAATCAATCAGCTTTCCATTATGAAGGACTATTTGGAGAGGTGATGGTACAGAAAGCTCAGTGAGGGATCCAACCCAGAATGCAGTTCCACCTTGCAGGGAACAGCAGTCACTTACAAGACCTTATATTTTTTCCCCCCCTTTCTTTCTTATCTTATTTCATTTTGAGAGTAATCATAGTGAGAGAAGAAGTAATTGAGAATGCAGATTCATTTGGCAGGGAATGGAAGTGCCTTGCATGGCTGGAGGATTTTTTCCCACTCTCTCAGTAAGAAAGACTAACCTGAGAGAAGTGCCTGTCAGGAAGGCACCAATGGCAGTTCTGATCCCTGGGCCCCTCTGCTGTTTGGAGGCCTGCTTCAGTACCTGAGGGGGAGCTGCAGGCAGGCTGGGGAGGGACTGTTCAGAAGGGCCTCTGGGGGTAGGATGAGGAGCAAGGGTTTGAAACTGGAGCAGGGCAGAGTCAGGTTGGACACCAGGAGGAAGTTCTGCACAGGGAGGCTGGGGAGACGCTGGAGCAGGCAGCCCAGGGAGGTGGTTGAGGCTCCATCCCTGGAGACATTCAAGGTCAAACTTGATGCGGTCTTGAGCAACCTGCTCGAGTTGGAGGTGCCCCTGCTGACTGCAGGGGTGTTGGACAAGATGACCTTTGAGGGTATCTTCCAACCTGATGCAACCTGTGGGCAATAAACAGTCTGGGCTCTGAAACAAACTCCCTGCATTTATTGTGGGCATGAGAGGGCTCCCTGAACAATCAGCTCCAGTGCAGGCACGTTTCACTGCAGCATGGGGAATGTGCTGTACAGTGGGGTGTCTTCTGAGCTGGGGGTGTGCCATAATGCACAAGATTGGATGTTTGCAGGAGAAAGAAACTCCTCCCAAAGGCCTGAGGTGCTCTTGCAGAACCACTTCATCACTGTAGACTGAAGAGGAAAGGAGAGTCAGTGGAGCTGAGTGAGGCTGGAAGACCTGGGGAACTACAGTTTCAGAGCTAAGTGTTGAACAGATAGGGTCACAAAGAACACTAGTGGAAATGAGGCCTTGAGTAACCTGGGCTAGTGGAAAGTGCCCCTGCCCATGGCAAGGGGTTTGGAACTACATCATCTTTAAGAGCAGAGGGCTGGAGCACCTCTCCTGTGAGGACAGACTGAAGGAGTTGGGGCTGTTCAGTCTGGAGAAGGCTCCCAGGTGACCTCATTGTGGCCTTCCAGGATCTGAAGGGGGCTCCAGGAAGGCTGGGGAGGGACTGCTCAGGATCTGAGGGAGTGATAGGACTAGGGGGAATGGAATGAAGCTGGAGGTGGGGAGATTGAGGCTGGAGGGGAGGAGGAAGTTCTTCCCCATGAGAGTGGTGAAGGCCTGGAATGGGTTGTGCAGGGAGGTGGTTGGGGCCCTGTCCCTGGAGGTGTTTAAGGCCAGGCTGGCTGAGGCTGTGGCCAGGCTGATGTAGTGTGGGGTGTCCCTGCCCATGGCAGGGGGGTTGGAACTGGATGATCCTTGTGCTCCCTCCCAACCCTGACTGATACTATGATACTATGAAGGTCCCTTCCAACTAAAGCCGTTCTATGAATCTGATGCTTGTGCAGGATGTTATGGAACCTGAATGAAATTTGCTGAAGGTATTGAGTTAGAAAACCACACCTCTAGTGCCTGTTGCAGTATATTTGTAGGCCATCAGGAGCAGGTTTCTCTATACAGCAACTTTCTCTTGTCTTCAGTGTTCAGGGCCCCTCTTTAACAAGAACATTTGTTAGACTCCAGAGGAGATGTCATTTCTGAACTCAAAGCCAAAGCAGATGAAGCAGTTCAGCTGTCAGGGTTAATTCCATGCAAAGAGAAGTTTCAGATACATTCAATCATTTGCTTTTCATGTTCACACACTTGGCTCCTGCTCCTTCACTAAGGTTTCACTCACCTGGCACTTCATAAGGAGCTCTCTTTAGCGAGTGTATTGGACAGCGCTGACAGACTCTGATGGGGACATTTGTGCCTCTTCAAGGCTTAGAAGAATGGCAGCTTTTGGCTTTGACTTGGAAACCTCTATTCCTATAGGTTCATAGAATGATTTGGTTGGAAGGTACCTTAAAGATCATCCAGTTCCAAACCCCCTGCCAAGGGCAGGGACACCTCCCACCAGCACAGCTTGCTCAGGGCCTCATCCAACCTGGCCTTCAACACCTCCAGGCAGGAGGCAGCCACAGCCTCCCTGGGCAGCCTGTGCCAGAGTCTCCCCAGCCTCACTCTCAACAATTTCTTCCTCCTCTCCACTCTCAATCTCCCCTCTCCCAGCTCAAAGCCATTGGCCCTCATCCTGGCACTCCCAGCCCTTGTCCAAAGTCCCTCCCCAGCTCTCCTGGAGCCCCTTCAGGTACTGGAAGGCTGCTCTAAGGTCTGCCTGGAGCCTTCTCTTCTCCAGGCAGAGCAGCCCCAACTCTCTCAGCCTGTTCCCATAGGGGAAGTTCTCCAGCCCTCTGAGCATCTTCCTAGCTCTGCTCTCATGTGCCATGCATATTCTCTACTAAGTCTTTTGCCTCTGTTGATTTTCCCAGCAATGTAGTCAGAACATGCCTGCCCTTGAGTTAGGTTCAAAATTAAATATCAGAATGACTGGAAGACTTCAAATGAGAAGCATAACAGCTGTTGAAAACTCTTTAGTTTTGATGCTGGAGTGCCACTTTTCCTGACTTGAAACAACTCTCAGGGCGTGCATCGAATCATCTTGGTTCTGCTCCAGTGGACAGTGCAGAGCAGAATTGACTGGTGCTGCTGCTGGAGCTGGTGAGTGGTGCTTGCTTTCTGGGAGGAGGGATGGGGCTGTAGCACTCTCCATGAGCAGGCAAAGCCTATTCGTTGCTGCTGGGTTGCTTCCAAGTTGGAAGCCTATGACCTTGCTCCTCAGATAGCCATCTTTTGTAGCTAAAGTACTTCAATTGCAGGCTTGCTTTGGAGACAATTAGGACAATAACCACGTTGCTTGCTTTGTGTGTGTGTGTGTGTAAGTATTCATTGGTGTTCCTCCCCTCCCCATATTTCTTGACAGCAGATAGGAAAAGTGGCTGTAGAGGGCAAGTTGCACACAGAGATTTCATTAAGTGCTACCCAGCTTAATCTATAAAGCAATCCAACATGCCCTAATATCTAATACACATTATAATTACTTTCCATGCTTTTCCCTTCATGAGCAATCACAATCAATTTACTTGAAAATGTGTTGTGCTGGAGCTTGAGTTGTGGAATTGCTTTGCCTACAGACATCCAAGTTGCTGAGATGTTGTTTGGAAGATGTCTCTCATTTTCTTTACTCTTGTAGAACAACCCAGGGCTGCAGTTGCAGTAAATAACAAGCAGGAACCTGATGCTCTCCAGGGCTGGGTGGTGGGGCCAGTTCTCCTGCAAAGCTCTATCAATGGCCTGCACAAGGGCATTGAGGTGCCCTCAGTCAGTTTGCAGATGGCACTAGGTGAGGTGGATTTGTCAGCCTATTGCAGGGGGACCTGGACAGCCTAGACCGATGGGGTCAGGGCCAGGGGGATGAGGTTCAACAGGGCCAAGTGCTGGGTTCTGCACTTGGGTCACAACAACCTTATGAAGGCTCCAGGTTGGGGAAAGACTGCACTGGGGGAAAGGGACCTGGGAGTGCTGGTTGACAGCATCTGAACATGAGCCACTGTGTGCCCAGGTGGCCAAGAGGGCCACCAGCATCCTGGCCTGGATCAGCAATGGTGTGCCCAGCAGGACCAGGGCAGGGATTGTGGCCCTGGGCTGGGCACTGGTGAGGCTGCACCTCAGATAGGGGTTTGATTTTGGGCCACTCACTCCAAGAAAGACACTGAGGGGTTGGAGCAGGTCCAGAGAATGGCAACAAAGCTGGGGAAGGGTCTGGAGAACAGGGCTGGGGAGGAGCAGCTGAGAGGGTGTTCAGTGTGAAGCAAAGTAGGCTGAAGAGACCTCCTCACTCTCTTCAACTGCCTGAAAGGAGGCAGGAGCCAGGTGGGGTTTGCTCTCTTCTTCTAACTAACAAGTGACAGGACAAGAGGAAATAGTCTTAAGTTGCACCAGGGAAGGTTTAGGTTGCATATGAGGAACAATTTCTTTCCCAAAGGCTTGTCAACCCTGGAACAGACTGCCCAGGGCAGTGGTAGAGTCCCCATCCCTGGAGGGGTTTCAAAGCTGTGCAGGTGTGGTGCTGAGGGATATGGTTTGGTGGTGAGCTGGCAGTGCTGGGTTAATGGTTAGACCTTGTGATCTTAAAGGTCTCCAACCAAAACAATTCTGTGATTCCAGCTGAAGATTTGTTTCAATTTGTTAAAACCCAGAAGGAAAAAGATGGGATTTATCCTCAAGGTTGGGATTTCTCCTCAAGGTGCCAAGAGTGTCACTGGTTGTGAAGCCATGAGCCTTCCAGAGCACTTCTGTGCCTCACACAACCTACAGCTGCATAACCCAGCGAGTATTTGCTCAGGTTCATTGACCTGGCTTTGCAAGCAGCCTTTGTACTGGGGGAGGAGAAGCTCAGCAGGAGCTCTCAGTGTGCACTCGCAGCCCAGAAAGCCAAGCAGAGCCTGGGCTGCAGCAGGAGAAGTGTGGCCAGCAGGGCAAGGGAGGTGATTCTCCCCCTCTACTCAGCTCTGGGGAGACCCCACCTGCAGTACTGCCTCCAGTTCTGCAGCCCCTATGACAAGAGGGATCTGGAGGTGCTGGAAGGTGTCCAGAGCAGGGCCAGGAGGATGAGCAGAGGGCTGGAGCACCTCTCCTGTGAGGACAGACTGAAGGAGTTGGGGCTGTTGAGTCTGGAGAAGAGAAGGCTCCCAGGTGACCTCATTGTGGCCTTCCAGGATCTGAAGGAGGCTACAGGAGGCTGGGGAGGGACTGCTCAGGATCTGAGGGAGTGATAGGACTAGGGGGAATGGAATGAAGCTGGAGGTGGGGAGATTGAGGCTGGAGGGGAGGAGGAAGTTCTTCCCCATGAGAGTGGTGAAGCCCTGGAATGGGTTGTGCAGGGAGGTGGTTGGGGCCCTGTCCCTGGAGGTGTTTAAGGCCAGGCTGGCTGAGGCTGTGGCCAGGCTGATCTAGTGTGGGGTGTCCCTGCCCATGGCAGGGGGGTTGGAACTGGCTGATCCTTGTGCTCCCTTCCAACCCTGACTGATTCTATGATACTGTGATACTCCCTTACGTTACAGCATGGCAGGCACTTAACAGTGATTCACCCTGCCCCACTTTGCATCCTTCACCCTGTTAGCCTCTTTCCTGATGTGATGGAGCAGCAAGTGCCCTTGTAAAGCACCAAAGGGACACTGTCACGCCCTGGTGATCCACCCAGCACCTGGTGTTGGATGGAGAATCTGCACACTGGTCCAAGACTGGAAAGGGTCAAAATGAGGGAGTTTTCAGTTTTTATTGCTTGCATCTGTCACTTAGCAGCTTTTTGGGTTTACATTTATGATGGAATATGAATGGCTTTAATGTGTACCTTATCTAGGCAGGGCTTGCCTACTCAGTTCTAGGTCAAGGAGCAGTTTGTGATGCTGCTGCAAGGTCTGGAATCTACAACCTCTCCCCTCTTCTCTCCAGTGGATTCCTGTCTAGCTGTCTGAGTTGGAGCCTTGAATGGCAGAGTCCCTCCACAGTTTGTAGCTGTTAATCCACCTTTTCTTTTAGAATCATAGTATCAGTCAGGGTTGGAAGGGACCACAAGGATCATCCAGTTCCAACCCCCCTGCCATGGGCAGGGACACCCCACACTACATCAGCCTGGCCACAGCCTCAGCCAGCCTGGCCTTAAACACCTCCAGGGACAGGGCCCCAACCACCTCCCTGCACAACCCATTCCAGGGCTTCACCACTCTCATGGGGAAGAACTTCCTCCTCCCCTCCAGCCTCAATCTCCCCACCTCCAGCTTCATTCCATTCCCCCTAGTCCTATCACTGCCTGAGATCCTGAGCAGTCCCTCCCCAGCCTTCCTGGAGCCCCCTTCAGATCCTGGAAGGCCACAGTGAGGTCACCTTGGAGCCTTCTTTTGTTTCCCATTAAGATGTTCCCCTATCAGCCCTGCTCTCCCAGGCTATGTAGAACCCCATTTGACTTCTCTACCTGTCTGTCTCAACCTGCCCTGCTTCAGAGTTGTTCAGCCTGGAGAATAGAAGATTCCAAGGGGTGTTAGAGCTGCTTTCCAATACTTGAAAGGATTCTATGGGAAGGCTGCAGAGGGACTTCTCCTCAGGGTGTCTAGAAACAAGGGGGCATGGTTTGAAGCTGAGGCAGAGCAGGGGTAGCCTGGAGCTTAGGAAGAAGTTCTTCAGTATTGAGGATGTTGAGATTCTGAAACAGGCTGCCCAGGGAGGCTGTGGGTGCCTCCTCCTTGGGGATATTCAAGGCCAGGTTGGATGAGGCTTTGAGCAACAAAGTCCATTTGAGAGGTGTCCCTGCCCACGGTGGGGAGGTTGGAGCAGATGATCTCTTGGGTCTTGCCCAACCCAGGGCTTCTATGATTCTATGCTTCAGAGCTGATTCTCCTGGCAGCAGCTTCTCCTTTTGAGTTGTCTCTCATCTTTGCAGTGTGGTAAAGGCAGCCTCACATTCCCCACTGTGCTGTGTGCTGCCAGCTTGATGTTAGGAATTCTCTTTGAAACAGGTTCAGTGAAACACATGTCAGGCAACTCATGGGCATTTATTTTCTCTGGATGGAATGACTGAAGGAAGTCAGGAGTCTGAGTCTAAAGCTGTCAAAAATCCACTCACTCACCCATGGAACAAAGGTAGACATTACCCCATGGGTGGATTTGTAAGTCAAGAATAAACAAAACCAGGGGAAATCAAAACTCTGTTCATGTTTCCTACAAAAACAGGCAGAAGGCCTATCCAGGCTTGAGCCTAGAGAAGGTCATGAAGTGAATTTCTTTTCCTCCTCCACAAGAAGGAAGAAATTGATTTGTTTTTGTCTAAAGAAAAGAGGTTTGTATAATCTTTTTCTAAAAGCAGACAGTCCTATTGGCCTGCTGCTTTCTAGGACTGCCTGGGAAAGGAATAGAAAGAAGCTGAAGTGCTCTCCACCAGCGAGAGAAGATTTCTTCAGTGCCATGCAAGCTGGAACGAGCAGGGGGTTGGGAGGTTAATAAAATAATTACCTTTGGTTTCTATGTTTTCCATCAATGCTGCACCCATCCACTTATTTAAGTGTGGCTCAGGTAGCTTAGCTTTAGAAGAAGCAAACCCAGTTTGATTAAAGGTTTTGTCAAAAAGAGGATGATCTGAGGGCTGCAGAACCTCCCCTATGGGAACAGGCTGGGAGAGTTGGGGCTGTTCAGCCTGGAGAAGAGAAGGCTCCAGGCAGACCTTAGAGCAGCCTTCCAGTGCCTGAAGGGCTCCAGGAGAGCTGGGGAGGGACTTTGGACAAGGGCTGGGAGTGCCAGGATGAAGGAAAAACAGATTGAAGCTGGAAGAGGGGAGATTGAGAGTGGAGAGGAGGAAGAGTTCAAGCCTGCAGTTCGTGAGTTCAAGCCTGCAGTTCGTTGAGTTCAAGCCTGCAGTGGGCAGTAGTCTCCTCCCTGCTCTAGTCATGAGGTCTGTGGTGACAGATTGGACTCGATGATCTTTGAGGTCTCTTCCAACCTTAGGAATACTGAAGTACTGAAGAAATTGTTGGCAGTGAGGGTGGGGAGACTCTGGCACAGGCTGCCCAGGGAGCCAGCCTGGAGGTGTTGAAGGCTAGGTTGGATGAGGCCTTGAGGAACTTGGACTGGTAGAAGGCGCATGGCAGGGGTTTTGGACTGGGTGATCTTGAAGGTCCCTTCCAGCCCAAACCATTGTATGAATCTATGTACAGCTTTCAGCATCCAGCTGGTTGCTGCCTAAGGCAATTTGATTAGTCCACAGCCTCTGTGCTGGCTGCTGGAGCCATGCTGGAAATGCCTCCCTGGCCACTATGCTCTGGAAGTCTTGCTCTTCCCACTGACAACATGAGTAGAATTACACTCTGGGTAGGGTTTTTCCCTTAACCTTTATGAGAAGAAAGGCCCTGAAATACCCTTTTCTTTTTTTCATACTTTATTTTGCCATCTCAAAAGGAAAGCTGCTCCACAGATTCACAGGATGCACTGGGTTGGAAGGGACACCCAGAGGTCATCTTGTCCAACCCCCCTGCAGTCAGCTGCCACATTAAGTCTCATCTTGAATGGCTCCAGGGATGGGACATTGACCTCATCCTTGGGCAGACTGTTGAAGTATGTTACCACCTTCATTGTGAGGAACTTCTCCCTATGCCTTTCTTACATGATCATAGTATCATAGTATCATTCAGGGTTGGAAGGGACCACAAGGATCATCCAGTTCCAACCCCCCTGCCATGGGCAGGGACACCCCACACTAGATCAGCCTGGCCAGAGCCTCATCCAGCCTGGTCTTAAACACCTCCAGGGATGGGGCCTCAACCACCTCCCTGGACAACCCACTCCAGGGCTTCACCACTCTCATGGTGAAGAACCTCCTCCTCAAATGCTATGAAGCCCACAGGAGAGAATAAGGCAATTCCTGCAGTAAGTCACCTCTTCTTGGGTTTGTTTTCACAGAATCAGAGAATCAATAAGGTTGGAAAAGACCTCAGAGATCATCAAGTCCAACCTGTCACCCAACACCTCCTGACTACTAAACCATGGCTTCAAGTGCCACGTCCAATCCCTTTCTGAACACCTCCACATCCCTTTTTGACTCCACTACCTCCCTGGGCAGCACATTCCCATGGCCAATCTCTCTTTCTATGAAGAACTTCTTCCTAACCTCCAGCCTAAACCTCCCCTGGCACAGCTTGAGACTGTGTCCTCTTGTTCTGGTGCTGCTTGCCTGGGAGAAGAGACCTACCCCTGCCTGTCTACAACCTCCCTTCAGGTTTTGCTTTGTCTCAACAGGACTAACCAGCCAGGAATGTTCACCAAGAAGGACTTTGATCAGTTGGCCTCAGCAATAGACAGCTTCAGCCTCATGACCTACGACTATTCAACACCACACCGGTAAGACTCCACCGAACACTGGAACCAGACAGCTGAAGGAACTGGTTCCCAGTTCAGTCCCCAGTACCTCTGCAGTCTGAGTTCATTCTTTCAGCTAAGTGGGTGTGTTCTAACTCTGTCAGATATTAAAAGGAATCTGGGGGTTCTAATCAATAAGCAATTGAACAGGAGCCAGCAGTGTGCCCAGGGGGCCAAGAAAGCCAAAGGCATCCTGGCTGGGATCAGCAATGCTGTGTCCAGCTGGAGCAGGGAGGGGATTGTCCCTTTGTACTCAGCTCTGGTGAGGCCACACCTTGAGTATTGTGTTCAGTTTTGGGCACCTTAACACAAGAGCTGTGGAGGTGCTGGAGCCAGGGCAGAGGAGGGCAAGGAAGCTGTGAAGGGCCTGGGGAATAAACCTGATGAAGAGCAACTGAAGGAGCTGGGGATGGTTGGTGTGACAAAGAAGAGTCTGAGGGGTGACCTCATTGCTCTCTACAGCTCCCTGAAAGGAGGTTCTGGAGAGGTTGGTGCTGGTCTCTTCTCACAGGTTATTAGAGACAAGAGGGAATGGCCTCAGGCTGCAACAGGGCAGGGTTAGACTGGACTGTAGGAAATCTTTTTTGTGGCAAGAGTAGTCAGATACTGGAATGTGCTGCCCAGGGAGGTGGTGGAGTCACCTACCCTGGATGTGTTTAAAGGTCATTTGGATGTGGTGCTTGGGGACATGGTTTAGGGGTGAACCTTGTAGAGTAGGGTTAATGGTTGGACTTGGTGATCAGCCTCAGTCACATCAGAGAATGGTTGGACTGAATGATCTTGAAGGGCTTTTCCAACCAAAATGATTCAGTGGTTTCTTCAGCAGTCTTGCTCCAGTGTCTCAGTGTCTTTAAACTCCTCCAGGGATGGGGCTTCAACCACCTCCCTGGGGAGCCTGTTCCAGGGCTTGACAACCCTTCTGGGGACAAGATTTTCCTGATGTCCAACCTAAGCCTCCCCTGGTGCACCTTGAGGCCATTTCCACTTGTCCTATCACTTGTTACTTGGAAGAAGTGATCAAATCCCACTTCACTCCAACCTCCCTTCAGGGAGTTGTAGAGAGCAATGAGGTCTCCCCTCAGCTTCCTCTTCTCCAGACTGAACATCCCCGGTTCCCTTAGCTGTTCCTCCCCAGCCCTGTTCTCCAGACCCTTCCCCAGCTTGGTTGCCCTTCTCTGAAGCTGCTCCTGCACCTCAGTTTCCTTCTTGGAGTGAGGCCCCCAAAACTGAGGGTCTGTTATGTTACAGACATCTTTATGCTTTCACTGGCGCTGACACATTGCCTTGACCTGACTGGGAGCTAATCTTTTTTACCTGAGAGGAGGAGGGAACCTTTCACACCCATAGTGTGAATGAGCCTTCCAGTACCTGAAAGGGGCCCAGCAGAAAGCTGGGGAGGGACTTTTTACAAGGGCTCGTGCCAGGCCCAGAGACAAAGAAACTGTGCAAGGTGGAAACCTTTTGTTACCCACTCTAAGAAGTTTTGTGTCCCTTCACCTTAGAAATGGATCCAACAGTCCAGAGTGGGGCCAGCAAGTTTTGCACATCAGAACTTTGACACAGTGAAGAGTGAGCATTTAACCTTCATGGGGCTGGAGGTTAACCCTTCCCTCCTCTGTGTGCCATGGTTTGCTCTTCCCAATTGCACTTCACAGTATCACAGTCTCACAGTATCAATAAGGTTGGAAGAGACCTCGAGGATCATCAAGTCCAAGCTGTCACCACAGACCTCATGACTAGACCATGGCACCAAGTGCCACATCCAATCCCCTCTTCAACACCTCCAGGGATGGGGACTCCACCACCTCCCTGGGCAGCACATTCCGATGATGAATAACTCTCTCAGGGAAGAACTTTCTCCTCACCTCGAGTCTAACCTCCCCTGGCACAGCTCGAGACTGTGTCCTCTTGTTCTGGTGCTGGTTGCTAGAGAGAAAAGAGACCAACCCCTTCCCAGCTACAACCACCTTTCAGGTAGTTGTAGAGAGCAAGAAGGTCTCCCCTGAGCCTCCTCTTCTCCAGGCTAAGCAACCCCAGCTCCCTCAGCCTCTCCTCACAGGGCTGTGCTCCAGACCCCTCCCCAGCCTTGTTGCCCTTCTCTGGACACCTTCAAGTCTCTCAATGTCCTTCTTAACCTGAGGAGCCCAGAACTGGACACAGGACTCAAGGTGTGGCCTAACCAATGCAGAGTACCGGGGCAGAATGACTTCTCTGCTCCTGCTGGCCACACTGTTCCTCGTCCCCCTGGGCACACTGCTGGCTCATGTTTAGGCAGCTGTCAATCAGCACCCCCAGGTCCCTCTCTGTTTGGCAGCTCTCAGCCACTCTGACCCCAGCCTGTAGCTCTGCCTGGGGTTGTTGTGGCCAATGTGCAGCCCCTGGCACTTGGACTTGTTGAATGCCATCCTGTTGGCCTCTGCCCATCTGTCCAGTCGGTCAAGGTCCCTCTGCAGAGCCTTTCTGCCCTCTAACTGACTGAAATCTTGCCAGCAGGAGGAAGCTGAGGCTGAATGTGTGCTTTTTTCTGGCAAACTGATTTGGTTTGGTTTTCTCCTCTGACTTGACAGCCCTGGTCCAAATTCCCCTCTGCCCTGGGTGCGAGCCTGTGTTCAGGTACTGGATCCTGATGCAAAATGGAGGAGCAAAATCCTTCTAGGGCTGAATTTCTATGGCATGGACTATTCTGCCTTGGGAGCCTCTGGGGAGCCAATCCTTGGGAGCAGGTAAGACTTCTCAGGATATTAAGTACTTCTGTGTGATTTACTCTCCCCAAACTCAGCCCTTCACAGCTATTCCACTTGAGACAGATGGCTGTGTTGCTAGCAGGGAAGTGGCCACAGTGGCAGCTAAATCTGCACATGAAATAGTGGCTCACCACTCAAGAGTGCAAAACCTGTAACTTCTCTTCCCTGTCCTGAAGTGCAGATAGATGGCACAGTTACCCTGCCAGAACTCCCCTGGAAACCTTGATTTGTGTGGCTTTTCTCCTCTCTCTGTGCTTGTCCCTGCAGTTGGCCATGTTTTGTGTTCAAGTCCTCTGCACCATTCCTTTATCTTCTGGGCCATTTTCAGGGGTTCCTGCAGTTGACCTAAAGATTGCTTCTCTCAGCTGCTAAAGTTGTTACCTGTTATTTGAAATCTGATACTGGTCTCACACAGCAATATGCCACCAAGTTTCTGTTGTGTAGAAGATGCTGCAATAAGCTCACCTGGAGGAAAAAAAACAACAACAACAACAAAGAAAAATCTATAACAAGATAAAGGGAAGCATTCCAAAGGCTGCCTGAGAGTTTATATTGATTCTCAGAGGAAAATGATTGTTTTAGTTTGGGGTAATAACCACCTATAATAACAGTGAGCTTTGTAGAAACAAAGTACATCAAACCTGGGAGGTGGGGGGGAGGAGGGGGAAGAAGGCAAAGAAAACCAGTGTGAATTTGGCAGGAAAATCAGGTTTGTTCAGAAGCTTCTTATTGATTCATAAAATGGACCCAAGTGAAAACAGATCTAAATCACCAGAGATGACTCTGCTCCCCTACAGAAGTCACCAACTTCCTACCCCGGAGTCCTTCAGTGTATCACAGTATCACCAAGGTTGGATCAAAGATCATCCAGTCCAACCTCTCACCACAGATGTAACAGCTGACTTGGTAGGCATTGAAACAGTGTCAGAGGTGGGTTGTAGAAGAGAAGGGCCTGAACTGTTGATGTCCATGCCATCCAATCTAAACCTGCTCTGCCCTAGTTTGAAGCCATTGCCTCTCATCCTGTCACTGCAGGCCTCTGCAAACAGTCTCTCCTCATCCTTCAGGTACTGGAAGGCTGCTCTTAGGTCTCCCCAGAGCCTCCTCTTTTCCAGGCTGAACACCCCCAGCTCCCTCAGACTGCCCTTGTGCTCCAACCCCCTGATCATTTTCATGGCCCTCCTCTGGACCCTCTCCATCAGGCCCATGTCCTTCCTATACTGAGGGCTCAGTATCACAGTCTCACAGGATCACTAAGGTTGGAAGAGACCTCAAAGATCATCGAGTCCAAGCTGTCACCACAGACCTCATGACTAGACCATGGCACCAAGTGCCACATCCAGTCCCCTCTTGAACACCTCCAGGGATGGGGACTCCACCTCCTCCCTGGGCAGCACATTCCCATGGCTAACAACTCTCTCTGGGAAGAATTTTCTCCTCACCTCCAGCCTAAACTTCCCCTGGCACAGCTTGAGACTGTGTCCTCTTGTTCTGGTGCTGCTTGCTTGAGAGAAGAGACCAACTTCCTCCTGGCTCCAACCTCCCTTCAGGGAGTTGGAGAGAGCAAGAAGGTCTCCCCTGAGCCTCCTCTTCTCCAGGCTAAGCAACCCCAGCTCCCTCTGTCTCTCCTCACAGGGCTGTGCTCCAGACCCCTCCACAGCTTTGTTGCCCTTCTCTGGACACCTTCAAGTCTCTCAATGTCCTTCCTAAATTAAGGGGCCCAGAACTGGACACAGGACTCAAGGTGTGGCCTAACCAGTGCTGAGCACAGGGCACAATGACCTCCCTGCTCCTGCTGGCCACACTGTTTCTGATGCAGGCCAGGATGCCCTTGGCCTTCTTGGCCCCCTGGGCACACTGCTGGCTCCTGTTCAGCTGCTGTCAACCAGTACCCCCAGGTCCCTCTCTTCCTGGCTGCTCTCAGCCACTCTGACCCCAGCCTGTAGCTCTGCCTGGGGTTGTTGTGGCCAAAGTGCAGCCCCTGGCACTTGGATTTGTTGAATGTCCATCAGTATAGTAACAGATGACTTGTTAGGCATTGAAATAGTGTCAGAGGTGGGTTGTAGAAGGGAAGGCTCTGAATTGTTGATGTCCATGCCTTCAGTTACACAAACACTTTGTCATCATTACACTTGCCTCTGCTGTCATCCTGGGGCTCCTCAGCTGCTGGCAGGGGTGCAGTGCTGCAGACACAGTTTCCTCCCACTGCTGAATGGTGTCTGAATCTGGCTGTGAATAACAGAAAACGACCTGGTGAGGGAAGTGAGCTCATGGTGAAGGAAATAAAGGCATTGTCTACAGTGAAAGGTGCCCACTGAGCAGATCAGAGTGGCTTCTGTAACTTCAGTTGTAGTGAGCTAGGCAGGAAAACCACTCAGCAGTCAAAGCTCTGCTAATTTCCAAGCCTCATTTTGCACACTCAGCACAATTAATGTAGCTTCACTGTGATACTTAGAGTTCCTTTTGCAGCTAGGAGTGCAGCACTGTCTGGCCACAGTAGAAGGAGTTTGCTTGTTTCTGAACTGCAGCTTCTGCAATGAAGTTTCCACTTGAAAGCATACAGCACACTAGGGCAGCATCTCATTGGACTTGGCCTGCATTTTTCTGGACCATATGACAGTGTTAAGACATGCTGCTTTTTAATTAATGATATCAATATCCTAGCCAAGAGTCATGCAGGACTCACTTCTGCCTGCTGGTGTCTAGGGCAGAGGTGCACAGTATGGGGGAACCTGTTTTATACAGAGACTGATTCTGTTAACATAGAATGGCTTAGGTTGAGAGGCACCTCAGAGATCACCTGCTCCAACCCCTCTGCCATGGGCAGGGACACCTCTCAACTAGGCCCGATTGCTCAAAGCCTCATCCAGCCTGGCCTTGAACACCCCCAGGCAGGAGGCATCCACAACCTCCCTGGGCAACCTGTTCCAGTGTCTCACTACCCTCATACTGAAGAACTTCTTCCTAAGATCTTCTCCCTCAGCTTAAAACCATTCCTCCTTGTTCTATTGCTAGGAAAAGTCCCTCTGCAGCCTTCCTGTAGGATCCCTTCAGTTCTGGGCCTCTCAGGTTAGGAAAGATGTTGACTTGCTGGAAGGTGTCCAGAGAAGGGCAGCAAAGCTGGGGAGGGGTCTGGAGCACAGCCCTGTGAGGAGAGGCTGAGGGAGCTGGGGTTGCTTAGCCTGGAGAAGAGGAGGCTCAGGGGAGACCTTCTTGCTCTCTGCAACTCCCTGAAGGGAGGTTGGAGCCAGGTGGGGGTTGGTCTCTTCTCCCAGGCAGCCAGCACCAGAACAAGAGGACACAGTCTCAAGCTGTGCCAGAGGAAGTTTAGGCTGGAAGTGAAGAGAAAGTTCTTCCCAGAAAAAGTAATTGGCCTTAGGAATGTGCTGCGCAGGGAGGTGGTGGAGTCCCCATCCCTGGAGGTGTTTAGGGAGAGACTGGATGGGGTGCTTGGTGCCATGGTTGAGTTGATCAGATGGTGCTGGGTGACAGGTTGGACTTGATGATCTTGAAGGTCTCTTCCAACCTTGTTTATTCTATTCTATTCTATTCTATTCTATTCTATTCTATTCTATTCTATTCTATTCTATTCTATTCTATTCTATTCTATTCTATTCTATTCTATGGCAGCTCTAAGGTCCCCCCAGAGTCTCCTCTCCTCCATGCCAAACAAACCCAGCTCCCTCAGCCTGTGCTCACAGCAGAGCTCCTCCAGCCCTTGGATCACCTTTGTGGCCTCCTCTGGGCTCGCTTCAGCAGCTCTGTGTCCTTCTTATGCTGAGGACCCCAGAAGATATTCTGAGCTGACAGAGCAGGTTATTATACTTTTCCAGATACCTACCAGAAGCAGGACAAAGACTTTAGGAGCCTTTGAGTTCTGCATAAACCAAATTAATTTTCCTTTTGCTGCCTTACCTATTAAAGCTCAGTCAATGCCTAAGTTTCTTATTCCAGAAATAGCTCGGTGAGCCTGCACAGTTTTGTCTTAGTCTTTGATGTAAAGGTTATGTGCAGCAATATAATAGTGAGGTAGGCTCAAGATAAACCAGCTTCAGACTTGGCACAGCTTCTTACTTAAACCA
Source organism: Melanerpes formicivorus (assembly GCF_026170545.1). NCBI lineage: Eukaryota > Metazoa > Chordata > Aves > Piciformes > Picidae > Melanerpes > Melanerpes formicivorus. Next base: position 777,547 of record NW_027142368.1, on the reverse strand, counting down.
CAACGAAGGTTGTTAGAGTAAAAGCAACTTTCTGTTGTAAGGAAGTCCTAGTTCCTGGCATCTGTGAGTCCTTGGAAACTCTCACTGTCAGATCCAGTTGACTCTCAGCTTCTTCAGAGATGCTCTTCTCTCCTCCTTCCAAATGAGCTTCCCTCTGACTCCATTATTATCACTCTGGCTGCATCAGGTTTTTTGTTCCTCTAACAAGACACTGCTGAGGCTGGTCCTATTGCTCCTCATTTTTCTAGCTGCTCCATCCTACATCAAAAGACTGCTCAGAAGCTGTGTCCAGTACAGAAGTGGGTGGCCTGATGAGTTGTTTTTCTCATCTTGGCTCCTTAGTGAATCTGAGCTTCCAGTTTCTCAGAAACTGTAATCTAGTGTTAGTCATGACCTGTGACTAGTGCTGAAGGATTGAGTCAAGGCTCCTTTAAGGCCTCCTCCCTGTGCTGTACTGCTGGACATGAGCAGGCAGTGTGAGCTTGCAGCCCAGGAGGCCAGTGGCATCCTGGGCTTCATCAAAAGCAGCGTGGACAGAGATGGAGAGATGCCCCTTTGCCCTGCTCTGGTGAGACCTCACCTGGAGTACTGCATCCAGCTCTGGAGATGGGTTAGGAACTGGCTGGAGGCTGAGCCCAGAGAGTGGTGGTGAATGGTGCCACAGCCAGCTGGCAGCCAGGCACCAGTGGTGTGCCCCAGGGAGCAGTGCTGGGCCCCATCCTCTTTAACATCTTCATTGATGATCTGGAGGAGGGCACTGAGTCAGTCATCAGCAAATTTGCAGATGACACCAAGCTGGGAGCAGGTGTTGGTCAGTTAGAGGGTGGAAGGGCTCTGCAGAGGGACCTTGCCAGGCTGGACAGATGGGCAGAGTCCAACAGGATGGCATTCAACAAGTCCAAGTGCCAGGGGCTGCACTTTGGCCACAGCAACCCCAGGCAGAGCTACAGGCTGGGGGCAGAGTGGCTGAGAGCAGCCAGGCAGAGAGGGACCTGGGGGTGCTGATTGACAGCTGCCTAAACATGAGCCAGCAGTGTGCCCAGGGGGCCAAGAAGGCCAATGGCATCCTGGCCTGCATCAGGAAGAGTGTGGCCAGCAGGAGCAGGGAGGTCATTGTGCCCTGTGCTCAGCACTGGTTAGGCCACACCTTGAGTCCTGTGTCCAGTTCTGGGCTCCTCAGTTTAAGAAGGACATTGAGAGACTTGAAGGTGTCCAGAGAAGGGCAACAAAGCTGGGGAGGGGTCTGGAGCACAGCCCTGTGAGGAGAGGCTGAGGGAGCTGGGGTTGCTTAGCCTGGAGAAGAGGAGGCTCAGGGGAGACCTTCTTGCTCTCTCCAACTCCCTGAAGGGAGGTTGGAGCCAGGTGGGGGTTGGTCTCTTCTTCCAGGCAGCCAGCACCAGAACAAGAGGACACAGTCTCAAGCTGTGCCAGGGGAGGTTTAGGCTGGAGGTTAGGAGAAAGTTCTTCCCAGAGAGAGTTGTTAGCCATGGGATGTGCTGCCCAGGGAGGTGGTGGAGTCCCCATCCCTGGAGGTGTTCAAGAGGGGATTGGATGTGGCACTTGGTGCCATGATCTAGTCATGAGGTCTGTGGTGACAGCTTGGACTCGATGATCTTTGAGGTCTCTTCCATCCTTGGTGATCCTGTGAGACTGTGATACTGAGCCCTCAGTATAGGAAGGACATGGGCCTGATGGAGAGGGTCCAGAGGAGGGCCATGAGAATGATCAGGGGGTTGGAGCACAAGGGCAGTCTGAGGGAGCTGGGGGTGTTCAGCCTGGAAAAGAGGAGGCTCTGGGGGGACCTAAGAGCAGCCTTCCAGTACCTGAAGGATGAGGAGAGACTGTTTGCAGAGGCCTGCAGTGACAGGATGAGAGGCAATGGCTTCAAACTAGAGCAGAGCAGGTTTAGATTGGATGTGAGGAGCAAGTTCTGCCCCATGAGGGTGGTGGAACACTGCAGCATTACCTGGCAGTGCTTTTTAATTGCAGAATGTAATCTGGGGGTGCAAGTACCTGGTTACCCTTCCATGGAATGCCCTTTTCCCTTCATCCACTCCATGGAATGCCGTGTGGCTGTGTGGCTGTGGCTGTGCAGTGTGTATTTCTGTGTACAGCAGGCTTGCAGGAAACAAAAGGCTCAGTCTGCAGTGAGGATGTGTTCGTCTGGCAGCTCAGTCACAAGCATTCCTCGTTCATACACGAAGTCAGTTTCAGCGATCCCAGCACATTCTGGGGCTTTAATCAGCCAAGTACCATCGATGGTTGGCTGTGGGGAAGGTTCGTGCCTGGGACTGTTTAGTTCTGACCTAATTGGTGTCAAATGCTAAGCCTGAAGTCAGGGTGCTGCGCCTGTGATTCCCCAAATCGCCTCTAGTGCTCCTGGCAATGTTTTCTGCCCTCTGGCTGTCGGGAGTCAGGTGTCTGAGGTGCTGAAATGCAGTCATTAAAACTTACCACTCTGTTAAATCCTGTCAGAACTGAGCCATCTGCTGCTGCTCACTCGCTGCTCTAATGATCAGTGTGCTCCAGCAGCTCATCTATTGATACCTCAACCTGACAGGATTTCTTCTTCACCTCAGAAGTCTATGTTTTGGGTAAATAATTCTTCACTGTACCCTGAAGCTGCAGAAATTGTTCAGCATTTCTGCAGGATCTTTGCCTTTTGAGTCCTTTTTGAGAGCTGTAGCAGGGCAGCAAACCCCTCAGTCTCACAAGCTTCTTTCTTCCCAAGCACAGATCCAGGCTGGGAGAGGAGTGGCTGAGAGCAGCCTGGAGGAGGAGGCCTTGGGGGTGTCTGTTGGTGACAAACTCCCCAGGAGCCAGCACTGGTCCCTGGCAGCCCAGAGCCAGCTGAGTGCTGAGCTGCAGTCTGAGCAGGGAGAGCAGCAGCACAGGGAGGGGATTCTGCCCCTCTGCTCTGCTCTGCTCAGCCCCCACCTGCAGCACTGCCTCCAGTTCTGGGGCCCCCAGCACAAGAAGGGCCTGGAGCTGCTGGTGAGGCTCCAGAGGAGGCCACTGAGATGAGCAGAGGCTGCAGAACCTCCCCTGTGGGGCCAGGCTGGGAGAGTTGGGGCTGTTGAGCCTGGAGAAGAGAAGGCTCCAGGGAGACCTCAGAGCAGCTTTCTAATGCCTACATGAGAGTGGGGAGGGACTCTGGACAAGGGCTGGGAGTGCCAGGACAAGGGACAATGGCTTTGAGCTGGGAGAGAGGAGATTGAGAGTGGAGAGGAGGAAGGAATTCTTGGCAGTGAGGCTGGGGAGACTCTGGCACAGGCTGCCCAGGGAGGCTGTGGCTGCCTCCTGCCTGGAGGTGTTGAAGGCCAGGCTGGATGAGGCCTTGAGCAGCCTGTGCTGGTGGGAGGTGTCCCTGCCCATGGCAGGGGGTTGGAGCTGGCTGAGCTTTGAGGTCCCATTCGACCCTCTTCTCTGATTCCAATGTACTTCTTTCACCTTTAGCTCCTCAGCCTTGGTTGCTGAGCACATCCCTTCAAAGCTTCATTTGCCAAAGACATTTTGTCCTTTCTTTGTGTGTTGTGTAGTGCCGAAAGGGGGGAGGAGATCCATCTCTGAAGTTCCTCCTGGCTGTATATAACTTCTGAATGCATTCTGCATTCCAGCTCCTTTTGTTCCAAGGCTGGCTGCTGCAAATAGCTGGTGTGAAGAACTCCATTGTTGGCAGACAATGCTCTGTGTCCTCACCTTGTAGGGAGAGGAATCCAAAGAGGGATTTTGATGTTTGTTTTTAAGCACTTCAGAAGACTGAGAGGGGAAAGTGTGGGGTGAAGCAAGGGAGAAACTAATTTGACAATGGGTTGTGCTGTTCAGAGATGGAAAAGAAGATGACTTGCAAGCAGTGTGAGGGGGGGGGCAGAGCTCTGCTGAGGGTTTTATTGGCTGCCTGCCACTCTGTAAATAGCAGGTAATAAAAAGAAGGACATGGAAACAGTTAGAGGTGTGCTTCCTCTGCATTACCACAGCAGTGCCTTTATTAGCAGCAATTTAAGGAGCTTTGGCCCAACTGTGACTCATGATTTTGTCTTACAGAAAGCACCAAAAAAACCAAGCCTGCAAGGAGTGGGGTTTTGCTCTTCAAGCTTCAAGGCTTTCACAGCAATTCTCCCCGTGTTGTAACTCTCTCAGGACTTCCATTCTTCCCCTGCATGCCAGGGTTCTGTCTCCTCAGGGAATCCACTTTGCTCACAAGTTTGTGTTAGGCCACATCTTGAGTCCTGTGTCCAGTTCTGAGCTCCTCAGTTTTAGAAGGACATTGAGAGACTTGAAGGTGTCCAGAGAAGGGCAACAAAGCTGGGGAGGGGTCTGGAGCACAGCCCTGTGAGGAGAGGCTGAGGGAGTTGGGGTTGCTTAGCCTGGAGAAGAGGAGGCTCAGGGCTGACCTCATTGCCCTCTCCAACTCCCTGAAGGGAGGTTGTAGCCAAGTGGGGGTTGGTCTCTTCTCCCAGGCACCCAGCACCAGAACAAGAGGACACAGTCTCAAGCTGTGCCAGGGGAGGTTTAGGCTGGAGGTGAGGAGAAAGTTCTTCCCAGAGAGAGTTGTTAGCCATTGGAATGTGCTGCCCAGGGAGGTGGTGGAGTCCCCATCCCTGGAGGTGTTCAAGAGGGGATTGGATGTGGCACTTGGTGCCATGGTTTAGCCATGAGGTCTGTGGTGACAGCTTGGACTGGATGATCTTGAGGTCTCTTCCAACCTGAGTGATACTGTGAGATTGTGATACTGTGATAGAGCACAGCTCCTGTGGAGAAGCAGCTGAGAAACTGGCATTGTTTAACCTGGAGAAAAAGGGTTGAGGAGAGGTCTTACTGCTCTCTACAGCACTCTGAAAGGAGGTTGCACTGAGGTGGGAGTTGGTCTCTTCTCCCTAGTCCCAGGTGACAGAATCACAGTATCACCAAGGTTGGAAGAGGCTTCAAAGATCAAGTCCAACCTGTCACCTCAGCCCCCATGACTAAACCATGGCACCAAGTGCCACATCCAATCCCCTCTTGAACACCTCCAGGGATGGGGACCTAAGGAGAGGAAATGGCCTGAAATTGTGCCAGGGGAGGATTAGGTTGGAGATGAGGAAAAATTTCTTTGCTGCAAGAGTAGTCAGGGATTAGATCAGGATGCCCAGGGTGGTTGTGGAGTCCCCATCCCTGGAGGTGAGGTGGGGGTTGGTCTCTTCTCCCAGGTGATGAGCAACAGGATGAGAGAAAATGGCCTCAAGTTGTGCTGAGGGAGGTTTATATTGGACATTAGGAATGATTTCTTCACTGACAGAGTGGTTAAGGTCTGGTACAGGCTGTGCAGGGCAGTGGTATAGTCCCCATACCTGGAGGGGTTCAAAAAGCTGTGTAGATGTGGGGCTGAAGAACATGGTGTAGGGGTGACCTGGCAGTGCTGGGTTAATGGTTGGACTTCATCTTGGATTTCTAACCTTAATGACTCTGTGACTGGGGAGGTCCTAACAGTGCAAATAAAGCAATGGGCCAGTTAGCTCTGCAGAATTGAACACCTTTTTAGTCTGGAGGAGAAGGTTGAGAGGGGTTCTGATCAATGCCTATAAATATCTGAGGGCTGGGTGTCAGGAAGGGACAGGGACAGCCTCTGCTCACTTGTGCCCTGGGACAGGACTAGGAGCAATGGATAGAAACTCCAGCACAGGAGGCTCCACCTCAACATGAGGAGGGACTTCTAGACTGTGAGGGTGACAGAGCCCTGGAGCAGGCTGCCCAGAGAGGTTGTGGAGTCTCCTTTGCTGGAGACCTTCAAACCCTGTCTGGATGTGTTCTGTGTGACCTGTGCTGGATTCTGTGCTCCTGCTCTGGCAGAGGGTTGGACTCGAGGATCTCCAGAGGTCCCTTCCAACCCCTAACATCCTGTGAGCTGTGATCCTTCATAGTATCATAGTATCGTAGTATCAGTGAGGGTTGGAAGGGACCACAAGGATCATCCAGTTCCAACCCCCCTGCCATGGGCAGGGACACCCCACACTAGATCAGCCTGGCCACAGCCTCAGCCAGCCTGGCCTTAAACACCTCCAGGGACAGGGCCCCAACCACCTCCCTGCACAACCCATTCCAGGGCTTCACCACTCTCATGGGGAAGAACTTCCTCCTCCCCACCAGCCTGAATCTCCCCACCTCCAGCTTCATTCCATTCCCCCTAGTCCTATCACTGCCTGAGATCCTGAGCAGTCCCTCCCCAGCTTTCCTGGAGCCCCCTTCAGATCCTGGAAGGCCACAATGAGGTCACCTGGGAGCCTTCTCTTCTCCAGACTCAACAGCCCCAACTCCTTCAGGCTGTCCTCACAGGAGAGGTGCTGCAGCCCTTTGCTCATCCTCCTGGCCCTGCTCTGGACACCTTCCAGCCCCTCCAGATCCCTCTTGTCCTAGGGGCTCCAGAACTGGAGGCAGTACTGCAGGTGGGGTCTCCCCAGAGCTGAGCAGAGGGGGAGAATCACCTCCCTTGCCCTGCTGGCCACACTTCTCCTGCTGCAGCCCAGGCTCTGATTGGCTTTCTGGGCTGGATGAAATGGAGAATCTGTTCAACTCTTCCTTCTTGAATTTTACTGCTGGGTCAGGTGCCAGAATCATGGCAGTGAGAGGAGGAAGGTACAGCTGGGCCTGGAATCAGAAAGAAGTTCTTTATATATTACAAATGTCTGAATAATTGGGAAGTGTATTAAGAGGCTTGTTGAATTCAAGCCCCCCTGGGATGGGTGACTTCCATGGGCTGTGTCCCTCCTTGTCAGAATGGAAGGTGAGCACAAGCCCTGAGCTGGGAGTGACAGTCTAATGAATGCCTATGCAGCAGAGCACCTTGAGAAGCAACATTTCTGTCACATTGCAGCTCCTCCAGGTTGCAAACATGATGTTAAACACAAAAGCTTTCATAATTGGCTTTCCTGTAAAACACAATCCCTGCTTCCCTTTGAAAGGAGGGAAAAGGTAGCTCCTGGTTGTTAGGCAGCTAATTGGTTCTGAAGGGGAGGGGTTGGCTCTGGCTGAGTGTGGCTGTCTCAGAGCATCTGCTTGAACAAAAGTGTCATCAGTTGTGATGTACATCTTAGCTGGTGGGGGTATGGCTGTGAAGTGGGCTCTTCTCTGTCCCCTAGCACCCCTGTTCTAATAGCACATTTGCTACAGGCAATAGGTGGGCAGTCAGATGTTGACAAAATAATAGCAGTATTGTTTGTTAGTGTCTCATGCATGTGCTCCAACCATCAGAAGGTAGTGTGATGCAGTTGGGAACAATCCTTCTGTGGCTTAAAACAAACAGGGAAGAGCCACAAGCATAGAATCATGGAATCAGATTGGTGGGGGCTGGAGGGGACCTCTGGAGATGGAGTCCAACCCCCTGCCAGAGCAGAAGCACCCAAGGCAGGTCACACAGGAACACATCCAGGTGGGTTTTGAAAGTCTCCAGAGAAGGAGACTCCACAACTGCTCTGGGCAGCCTGCTCCAGGGCTCCAGCACCCTCACAGTAAAGCTTCCCCTCACACTGAGGTGGAACCTCCTGTGTCTGAAGACACAAGAAAAGGGGGAAGGGAGGGGGGAGGGAGGGAGAAGGGTGCTGTTCCTTGTCCTATCACTGAACACCACCAAAAAAGAGCCTGGCCCCTTCATGCTGACACCCAGCCCTCAGCTATTGATAGACATTGATCAGATCCCCTCTCAGCCTTCTCCTGACTAAACAGCCCCAGGGCTCTCAGCCTTTCTTCATAGGAGAGATGTTCCAGTCCCTTCATCATCCTCTCCACAGTAAGTTAAATGTAGTGATGTTCATAGGTTTGCATATCAGTGTCTGCTCCCAGTGTAAAATGAAGCAAACTCATTGCTTTGGAAGCCTTCTTTGGGCTTGTGAGATTACTAATGGCAGACCTCAACCCACTGCCAGCCCTGACTGAATCTCCTCCATACATGGTGATGACCAAACAGGGTAGAACAGGTAACACCATCTGTGAATCCAGATTCCTCCACTGTCAGTCCCTTTGCTCCCATTGCCCCACCCTCAGTCATGCTCAGTGATGAAGGGGCAATGACTCATTTTTGCCTGGTGTTGACTGGCCACCAGGACATCATCACTGTGTTCACTCAGATCAGTTGGGCATGAGTGTGAAAAGGGAGTCCTCAGAATGCTTGCTGTCTGCACAGCTTAGCCTAGAGCTGCCTAAGTGCACTGCAGATTCCTTCCCAGAGGATCCTCTGCACTGGGGATTCCTCTGGGAAGCTTCTGATGCCGAGGTCATGAGGTCCTCCTTTGGAGCCACAAGGCAGCAGCCTGGATGAAGTGTAGCACCACTAGCAGGAAGGTATGGACTGACCTCAGGCACCTGGATGTTTCTCTCTTATTTCTGACCTGGGAAAGTTTTTGACCTGTTCCTGAGCAAAACACATCCTGGGCTTGGGTTTGTTTGCTGGGCTCAAGCCCCTCCTCGATTGCTTTCTGTCTGAGTGACTTCTCCAGTGGTTTTGATGAGGGGCACCACTCCTTTTTTTGCTTGATGAATGTGTCTGATGACTGAGAAATTGGACTGGCTTGGAAAATAATGGAATATATGTTTGTGAATGCAGAGACTGCAAGACAGGGCTTGCTTATCTTCCACATTTAACAGGGGCAGACTCTGAGTGCCTCTGCTCTCTGCTAGAACACTGACAGTAATGAGATCATTTGGGTTTGGCTGAAGGAGGGGCATTGCTTGATGTGTGCTGTCTGCTGGGGATTTGGATCAGACAGGCTGCTCTTGAAAGTCTTAAAGGCAGCCTGGGAGGAGTGGCTGACACTCCATCAGGCTGTGCTGCCACTTAGTGAGACCTGGCCAGGCTGGAGAGCTGAACCTCAGCAAGTTCAGCAAGGGCAACTACTCCTGCAGCACTACAGCTGGTGGTTGACCTCCTGGAGAGTGGCTCCATGGAAAGTGGCTCCATGGGGAGGGCACTGGGAGTGCTGGTAGACAACAAGGTCCCCAGGGGCCACCAATGTGCCCTTGTGTTCTGAGGTGCATGAAAAAGAGTGTGGCCAGCAGGTCAAGGGAGGTTCTCCTTCCCCTCTACTCTGCCCTAGTGAGGCCACATCTGGAGTACTGTGTCCAGTTCTGGGCTTTCACAACAAGAGAAACAGGAAGCTACTGGAGAGAGTCCAGGGGAGGCTGCAAAGCTGCTGAGGGGCCTGGAGCAGTTCTGGGAGGAGCAAAGGCTGAGAGCCCTGGGGCTGAGAGCCTGCAGAAGAGCAGCCCCAGAGGGCAGCTGAGCAATGCTCAGCAAGAGAAGTGTGGCCAGCAGGGCAAGGGAGGTGATTCTCCCCCTCTGCTCAGCTCTGGGGAGACCCCACCTGCAGTACTGCCTCCAGTTCTGCAGCCCCTATGACAAGAGGGATGTGGAGGGGCTGGAAGGTGTCCAGAGCAGGGCCAGGAGGAGGAGCAGAGGGCTGGAGCACCTCTCCTGTGAGGACAGACTGAAGGAGTTGGGGCTGTTGAGTCTGGAGAAGAGAAGGCTCCCAGGTGACCTCATTGTGGCCTTCCAGGATCTGCAGGGGGCTCCAGGAAGGCTGGGGAGGGACTGCTCAGGATCTCAGGCAGGGATAGGACTAGGGGGAATGGAATGAAGCTGGAGGTGGGGAGATTGAGGCTGGAGGGGAGGAGGAAGTTCTTCCCCATGAGAGTGGTGAAGCCCTGGAATGGGTTGTGCAGGGAGGTGGTTGGGGCCCTGTCCCTGGAGGTGTTTAAGGCCAGGCTGGCTGAGGCTGTGGCCAGGCTGATCTAGTGTGGGGTGTCCCTGCCCATGGCAGGGGGGGTTGGAACTGGCTGATCCTTGTGCTCCCTTCCACCCCTCATTGATACTGTGATACTAAGAGCCAAAGAAGCTGTGGGGGGCAAGAGGCTGGGGCCAGCCTCTGCTCAGTGGTGCCCAGAGACAGGGCCAGGGGCACAAACTGGAACCCAGGAGGTTCCACCTGAGCAGGAGGAGGAACTTGCTTGGTGTGAGGGTGCATTCTGTGATGCAATTGGAACTGGAACTTCAGCCTCTGATTTCCAGGTACTTGGCCCCTCTGTGCAGCCAGGGGTTCTGTCGGGGCTCCTGTCAGCTCAGCGTGGGGTACATTAAGACAGGCAACCACTTTGGGTTTGATTTCAAGCAGAATGAAGATCTCAGCACTGCTTTTTCACACAGCTTTGACATTGTCATCCTTGTTTTCCACCTAATACCTGCTACAGGTTCAGATCTTTAAAGCTCTTTGCTTCTTTGTGTGATCAAGGGCAGGCTGGATGAGGATCTGAGCAACCTGCTCCAGCTGCAGATGTCCCAGCTCCTTGCAAGGAGGTTGGTTGGACTAGATAACCTTTAAAGGTCCCTTCCAGCCCAAACCAGGTTTGATTCACTTTGACACAATGATTTTAAGCAGATTAATTAAAAATCCGGTGAAGGGTCTGGTGAGGAGCAGCTGAGGGAGCTGGGGGTGTTTAGCCTGGAGAAGAGGCTCAGGGGAAATCTCATTGCTCTCTACAGCTCTCTGAAAGGAGGTTACAGTGAGGTGGGAGTTGGACTCTTCTCCATAGTTTCAGGTGATAGAAGGAGAGGAAATGGCCTCCCTTACCCTCCTGGCCACACTTCTCCTGCTGCAGCCCAGGCTCTGGTTGGTTTTCTGGGCTGCAAGTGCACACTGAGAGCTCCTGCTGAGCTTCTCCTCCCCCAGCACCCCCAAGGCTCTCTTCTCAGGGCTGCTTTCCAGCCAGTCCCTGCCCAGCCTGCATTTGTGCCTGGGATTGCCTCCACCCAGCTGCAGGACCCTGCCCTTGCTCTGGTTGAACCTCCTGCGGCTGGCTTGTGCCCAGCTCTCCAGCCTGTCCAGCTCCCTCTGGATGGATCCCTTCCCTCCAGCTGTCTGCTGCACCACACAGCTTGGTGTCATCAGCAACCCTGCTGAGGCTGCACTCAGTGCCACTAAGAAAAGCTTGGATGTGGCACTTGGTGGCACGGTTTAGCTGGTGTATCAGAGTATCAGTCAGGGCTGGAAGGGAGCACAAGGATCATCCAGTTCCAATCCCCCTGCCATGGGCAGGGACACCCCACACTAGAGCAGCCTGGCCACAGCCTCAGCCAGCCTGGCCTTAAACACCTCCAGGGACAGGGCCCCAACCACCTCCCTGCACAACCCATTCCAGGGCTTCACCACTCTCATGGGGAAGAACTTCCTCCTCCCCTCCAGCCTCAATCTCCCCACCTCCAGCTTCATTCCATTCCCCCTAGTCCTATCACTCCCTCAGATCCTGAGCAGTCCCTCCCCAGCCTTCCTGGAGCCCCCTTCAGATCCTGGAAGGCCACAATGAGGTCACCTGGGAGCCTTCTTAGGTGATAGGCTGGACTTGATCATCTCAGAGGTCTGTTGCAGCCTCACTAACTCTGTGATTGTGCACAGCAAACAGTAATGGAGCGTGGTAGCTCCACAGACTGGAGTAATAGAAGTGCAGGCCTGTTCCACACCATTAACAGCTTGGGATTTGGGCAAACAGCTTGTTTACACTTGCAGTTAGGCAGCAGGTGATTGAAGGAGGTTTCTGCTGCTAGCATTCAGCAGCAGTAAAAGGGGCAATAAATTATGTCCTTCTGTTTTTTTAGGAGCTATTCCAGTGTGGTATTAACAGCAGCAAGTAGGAGGAGAGTGGTGTTTCCCTCCCTCCCCCTTTCAATTAGCTCCTGCCCATTCTAAGGCAATGGCTCTGGAAGTGTTCAGGAATAAATCTGAGCTAAAAGAATTGGTGGGGGTTTGTGCTCCCAAGAAGGAAGAGGCTTGCATCTCAGAGTGCTTGCTGGGGTGTTGTTTATGGCTAAACTCAAGGCACACTCTTGATGCTTCACCTGATTTCAGGAGCAAAATACAGCATTAGGGAAAATGCTTGCAAATGAGTTATTTGAAACCTCAGCTGAGTGTACCCAGGCATGCCCCAAATCCATCTCCAGGCCCTAAGTAGTTCCCTTGTTCTGACAGTTTAATATGTGTAATTTCCATGTTTAACTCAAAGGTTGGCTTTGTTAGCCTGTTTTTCTCTTTGGAAACCAATAAAAACCTCTCCATGTGCCACATCTTTGTAAAACCTGTGGCAAATCACTTCTGTCTCCTGTTATTTCCCTGCCCTTAGGGTTGGGGAGGGGAAAGAAAGGTCCTCTGGAATGGTGTTCCGTGTCAAGTTCAAGCTAGCTCTATTAGCAGCTCACAGAGGGGTGGGAAAGAACCTCTGGAGAGGCCACACCTTGAGTCCTGTGTCCAGTTCTGGGCTCCTCAGGTTAGGAAGGACATTGAGAGACTTGAAGGTGTCCAGAGAAGGGCAAGAAAGCTGGGGAGGGGTCTGGAGCACAGCCCTGTGAGGAGAGGCTGAGGGAGCTGGGGTTGCTTAGCCTGGAGAAGAGGAGGCTCAGGGGAGACCTTCTTGCTCTCTCCAACTCCCTGAAGGGAGGTTGGAGCCAGGTGGGGGTTGGGCTCTTCTCCCAGGCAGCCAGCACCAGAACAAGAGGACACAGTCTCAGGCTGTGCCAGGGGAGGTTTCACCTGGAGGTGAGGAGAAAGTTCTTCCCTGAGAGAGTTGTTAGCCATTGGAATGTGCTGCCCAGGGAGGTGGTGGAGTCCCTATCCCTGGAGGTGTTCAAGAGGGGATTGGATGTGGCACTTGGTGCCATGGTCTAGTCATGAGGTCTGTAGTGACAGGTTGGACTTGATGATCTTTGAAGTCTCTTCCAACCTTGGTGATTCTGTGAGACTGTGATCCAGTCCAAGCCCCCTGCCAGAGCAGGGTCATGCAGGGCAGGTCACACAGGAACACATCCAGGTGGGTTCTGAAAGTCTCCAGAGCAGGAGACTCCACAACCTCTCTGGGCAGCCTGCTCCAGGCTCCCAGCACCCTCACACCAAAAAAGTTTCTCCTCATGTTGAGGTGCAACCTTCTAGGTTCCAGTTTGTAGCTGCTGTCCCTTGTCCTGTCCCCAGACACCACCAAAAAGAACCTGGCCCCTTACTCTTGACCCCCACCCCTCAGATATTTCTAGGCATTGATAAAACCAGCTCTCAGCTTTCTCCTCTCCAGACTAAACAGCCCCAGGGTTCTCATAAGAGAGACATTTAAGTCCCTTCAGCATCCATGTAGCCTCCTTTGGACTCTCTCCAGCAGATCCCAGTCTCTCTTGAATTCCAGAAGTGACCCAGTCCAGCTGTGCCCTCAGTAGAGCAGCGTAGAGGGGGAGGAGAACCTCCCTTGCCCTGCTGGCCACACTTTCCTTCATGCACCCCAGGATCCCATTGACTCTTCTGACCACCAGGCACATTGCTGAGCCATGCAGATCTTGCTGTCCACTGTGACTCCAAGGGCTTTCTCCCTGGGGCTGTTTTCCAGCAGGATGACCTCTAGTCTGTCCTGGTATCATAGTATCAGTCAGGACTGGAAGGGAGCACAAGGATCATCCAGTTCCAACCCCCCTGCCATGGGCAGGGACACCCCACACTACATCAGCCTGGCCACAGCCTCAGCCAGCCTGGCCTTAAACACCTCCAGGGACAGGGCCCCAACCACCTCCCTGCACAACCCATTCCAGGGCTTCACCACTCTCATGGGGAAGAACTTCCTCCTCCCCTCCAGCCTCAATCTCCCCACCTCCAGCTTCATTCCATTCCCCCTAGTCCTAGCACTGCCTGAGATCCTGAGCAGTCCCTCCCCAGCCTTCCTGGAGCCCCCTTCAGATACTGGAAGGCCACAATGAGGTCACCTGGGAGCCTTCTCTTCTGCAGACTGAACAGCCCCAACTCCTTCAGTCTGTCCTCACAGGAGAGGTGCTCCAGCCCTCTGATCATCCTCCTGGCCCTTCTCTGGACACCTTCCAGCCCCTCCAGATCCCTCTTGTCCTAGGGGCTCCAGAACTGGAGGCAGTACTGCAGGTGGGGTCTCCCCAGAGCTGAGCAGAGGGGGAGAATCACCTCCCTTGCCCTGCTGGCCACACTTCTCCTGCTGCAGCCCAGGCTCTGCTTGGCTTTCTGGGCTGCAAGTGCACACTGAGAGCTCCTGGTGAGCTTCTCCTCCCCCAGCACCCCCAAGGCTCTCTCCTCAGGGCTGCTTTCCAGCCAGTCCCTGCCCAGCCTGCATTTGTGCCTGGGATTGCCTCGACCCAGCTGCAGGTGCCTGTATTGGCAGGCATGTGCACCTCCTAGTTTGTGGGTGAGGCTGTTGAGCAGCAAGAGGGTTACAATGGGGCCTGGGGGTTCTGTGGTCCAGTTTCTTAAGACTGGGGCTAGTCTATAGTCACAGGGGGCAGGGGAGGTGGAGGTGGTGCTTGCAATCTGCAACATAAAATTATCTGCTGCAGTGGTTAAAACTCAGAGGAGGTCATCATGGAACCCCAGCATGGTGGGAGCTGGAAGGGACCTCTGGAGATCACCCAGTCCAACCCCGCTGCTAAAGCAGGGCACCCACAGCAGCTGGCCCAGGAGCACACTGGCCAGGAGGTCTGGAAGTCCCCAGAGAAGGAGACTCCACAGCCTGTCTGGGCACCCTCAGAGGAAAGAAGTCTCAGCATTCCTGTTTGCTTGCATTTACCAGAATGCTAGACATTCGTGTTTTACCAGAGGAAGTTTTTTCCTCTCTGAGTCAAAGGCAAATTTCCCTAAGTCCTGGGCTTTGAGTCCCAGCATCTTATTTCCCCAAGGTGTTTCCAGCTGAGGAGCAGTTGTGGGTGAGAGGTCTGGGCTTAATGTACTGATTGTTGGAGCCATAAAGCTGCAGAGAGGTGAAAGTCAATGGAGCTGTCACTTCCCATTTCTTGCTCTGCTGTGGATTCCTTTTAATGGGTTTAGACACAGCTACATCTCACTGCAGCCTGCCTTTTACAGTAATGAGGCACTGGGCAGGCTGAGAGGACCTAAAGCTTCCTTGGCACAAGAAGAGAAGAGACCCTGGGAGCAGAGCCCAACCCCCAGCTCACTGCAGCCTCCTCTCAGGGAGCTGCAGAGAGCAATGAGTTCTCCCCTCAGCCTCCTCTGCTCCAGCCCCCATGCTGAGGCTGCTGTTCCTCCTGGCCCCAGCTGGCTGGCTGCTTTCTGTAGCTGCAGGCTGCTTGTGCTGTGTGGGCCCTGCTGGGAGCAGTCTCCCAGTCCTGGCTTCAGTGTAGTGCTTACAGAGCTGTGCAATTGCTTTGGCTGGAAAAGCCCTTTGAGATCATTGAGTCCAACCATTCTCTGCCTCTGCCAAGCCTGGTGCTTAACCACATCCCTCAGCACCACCTCTCTGCCTCTCTTCAACACCTCCTGGGATGGAGATTCCATCACCTCCCTGAGGAGGCTGTTCCAGCCTGGGAGAATCCTTTCAGCAGCCCTGGAAGTTTCCTGGGGTGATGCCACCTGCTTCAGAAGGAGGTTGGTTGTTCCCTTGTTCTGCTGCTGAGACAGCTTTGGTACAGTTGGGCCATGAGGCTGTGGTGGCCCCACATGCTTGATCCTTGCAGGAGTGCTGCTTTTAGGGCTGGAGCACCTCTGCTGTGAGAACAGGCTGAGAGAGCTGGGGTTGTTCAGCCTGGAGAAGACTCCAGGGGGACCTCACAGCTGCCTTTCAACACCTGAATGGATCCTACAGGAAGGCTGCAGATGGACTTTTCCTAAGGGTGTCTAGAGACAGGCCAAGGGGGAATGGTTTGAAGGTGAGGGAGAGCAGGGTTAGGCTGGATTTGAGGAAGAAGTTCTTCAGTAGGAGGGTTGGGAATCAGCTGCCCAGGGAGGTTGTGGCTGCCTCCCTCCTGCAGGGTGTTGAAGGCCAGTTTGGATGAAGCCTTGGGCAGCTGAGTCTAGCTGAGAGATGTCCCTGCCCATGGCAGGGGGTTGGAGCAGATAATCTCTGAGGTCCCTTCCAACCTTGGCTATTTTATGGTATATGTGCCTTTAGAGAAGAGTTAGCCATGGGATGTGCTGCCCAGGGAGGTGGTGGGGTCCCCATCCCTGGAGGTGTTCAAGAGGGGATTGGATGTGGCACTTGGAGCCATGGTTTGGTTGTCAGGAGCTGTTGGGTGACAGGTTGGACTTGATGATCTCTGAGGTCTCTTCCAACCTTGTTGGTGTTGATTGACTCACTAAAGGTGTGGAAGATGTGTGAGTGCTGACAGGGTGAGTGGGGTTATGCTTGCTTTGGGGAATAATCTGTGGGATTGGTCCTAGATTGCAGCAGTTGTGGATCATTAGCATGTGGAGAGAAATCAGTGAGGCAGGCATCCTTCAGGGACACCTTCAGGGACCAAATCTGGGGAACTCATGTGAGCATTGTGCAGATGATGGAGCAGGTCAAGGAAGGTTCTCCTTCTTTATTCTGCCCTGGGGAGGCCACATCAGGAGGACTGGGTCCACTTCTGGGCTCTCCCCAGTTCAAGAGGGACAGGGAACTGCTGGAGAGGGTCCCTGAGCAGAGGCTACAAAGATGCTGAGGGAACTGAAAGGCTGAGAGCCCTGGGGCTGGAAAAGAGCAGCCTGAGAGGGGATCTTCTCAAACCTGATTGATAGCTAAAGGGCAGAGAGCAAGAGGTTGGGGCCAGATTCGTGTCTGGTGGTGCCCAGGGACAGCACAGGGGGCAATAGGCACAAACTGGAACCCAGGAGGATCCACCTGAGCAGGAGGAGAAAGTTGTTTGGTGTGAGGCTGCTGGAGGCCTGGAGCAGGCTGCCCAGAGAGGTTATGGAGTCTCCTGGTGTGGAGAGCTTCCAACTCCCCCTGGCCGTTGTGCTCCTGGGCAGGCTGCTGTGGGTGCCCTGCTTTAGCAGGGGGTTGGACTGAATGGTCTCCAGAGGTGCCTCCAACCCATGCTGGGATTCTGTGATGCACATTTTTTCACTCAGCTGGCTCTGGGCTGTCAGTGACCATTGCTGGCTCCTGGGGAGTTTGTCACCAACTGATTTCCCCAAGGCCTTCTCCTCCAGGCTGCTCTTGAGCCACTCCTCACCCAGCCTGCATCTGTGCTTGGGGTTGCCCTGACCCAGCTGCAGGACCTTGCCCTTGGCCTTGTTGAACTCCATGAGGTTGGCTTGGGGCCACCTCTCCAGCCTGTCCAAGTCCATCTGGGTGGCATCCCTGCCTGGTGCTGTAAGTCTCACTGCACTTGCCATATTATTAGGCCTCTTATTTGATGTGTGATTTCCACCCCCCCAGCCCCCCACCCCCAGGTGTTTCTTTGAAGTCTTTAATACTTCTACTACATATTTGTGGTGCCCATGTTCACCTCATGGAGAGTTCACCTTACCCACACATGATCTTGAATCCCACAGCATGCCACAGTGTAAATTTAGAAGTGATTCTCTTCATCACTCCAAACTCTGCATATTTTACAAACTTTGACACATTGAAGTGAAAATGGCTCATAGGAAAATGCTGCAAGGTTCTGCTGAGTGTGGTGAACTTTCAGAGCAGCTTAAACCTTCTCCCTCTATTGCAGCATCAACAAGAATAGAATGGAATGGATTGGATTGGAATGGAATGGAATGGAATAGAATAGAATAGAATAGAATAGAATAGAATAGAATAGAATAGAATAGAATAGAATAGAATAGAATGAATAGAATAGAATTACCCAGGTTGGAAAATACTTTTGAGATCATCAAGTCCAACCTATCACCCATCACCATCTGATCAACTAAACCATGGCACCAAGTGCCTCAGCCAGGCTCTTCCTGAACACCTCCAGGGATGGGGACTCCACCACCTCCCTGGGCAGCACATTCCCTTGGCCAATCTCTCTTTCTGTGAAGAATTTCTACCTAACATCCAGCCCAAACCTCCCCTGACACAGCTTGAGACTGTGTCCTCTTGTTCTGGTGCTGGCTGCCTGGGAGAAGAGACCAACCCCCACCTGGCTCCAACCTCCCTTCAGGGAGTTGCAGAGAGCAAGAAGGTCTCCCCTGAGCCTCCTCTTCTCCAGGCTAAGCAACCCCAGCTCCCTCAGCCTCTCCTCACAGGGCTGTGCTCCAGACCCCTCCCCAGCTTTGTTGCCCTTCTCTGGACACCTTCAAGTCTCTCAATGTCCTTCTTAAACTGAGGAGCCCAGAACTGGACACAGGACTCAAGGTGTGGCCTCAGCAGTGCTGAGCACAGGGCACAATGACCTCCCTGCTCCTGCTGGCCACACTGTTCCTGATGCAGGCCAGGATGCCATTGGCCTTGGCCCCCTTGGCACACTGCTGGCTCAAAGGGACATTCCTGGTGCTTGAGTTGGGGTTTTGCCTAACCCAAATAAGCCACCACTGTTCCTAGAGAGAGAGAGTTAGGTTACCATCTGAAATTCAGCTGGAGGGCTGGTGAGAAGGGCAGAGGAGCACATTAGCCCCAGCATAAACTGGGAATAAAAACCAAGTCTCTGTCTCCACGATTGCATGCCTGCAAACTGGATTTTACTGGAGTCCTTGAGGAAAGAATTTGGAACAAGCAGAGGGATTTGGGGGAGGAAAGCAACAGGAAAAGGAAAAGTTGAAGAGGCTGAGTGAGCTGTGAGTGAGGAGCAGCACCTAGCTAGGTTACTGCAGTGCTGTTAGCCAAGATGCTCTTCACAGAGAGCTGAGGCTGTGGATGTAGTCTCAGGCTGCTATTTTCATTCATCTTTTCCCCCTTTTTTTCCCTTCCTCCTTTCAAAACTCTTTGACAGATGTGAAGGTTAATGAAGCTTCATTTCAATTTGGCCTTTTCCTTGGGTTACTGACAGTTCCTTCCACACCACAGGGACTTTGTTTTTCCAGCTCCCTTCATATTTCAGTCAGAAGTGGAGCATCTGATGGAAACTTCTTCATGAATAAGTGAACTCAACTGGAACACAGCCAAACACTGTCAGAACTGGCTCCCTGAATCCCAGCCTTGTGTTTTACCCTGCTATGAGAGATTAGATTCATTAACCTCTCATTAGAAGCATGTCAATGCTAAAATCCCACAGTGGGCTGGATTCAGCCTATTAGAAATCCCCAAAGGCCACTTAACACACAAGAATTAACATCTCTTATTCCAGGAGTTAATGGTGGATTCCTCATTTGGCTCCCTTCCATTTAATTGATATGGTAACTTGTGAGGGGCTTTCTCCTTTGGAATTAGCAGCAATTTCAGCAATCCAGACAGAGCTGTTTGATAAGAAAGCTTTTAGCAGGGTGGAAGCAGCAGCACTTGCACTGCACAAATGGTTCTTTCATTATTACATTTCTGTGCAGGTGTCCAGAGAGTCTCATGTGTGTGGAACATCCCTAACCCAAGCACAGACATGGGCTGGGGGAGCAGTGGCTCAAAAACAGCCCAGAGGAGAAGGCCTTGGGGGTGTCAGGGGGTGATAAACTCCCCAGGAGCCAGCACTGGTTCCAGAGCCAGCTGAGTGCTGAGCTGCAGCCAGAGCAGGGAGAGCAGCAGCACAGGGAGGGGATTCTGCCCCTCTGCTCTGCTCTGCTCAGCCCCCACCTGCAGCACTGCCTCCAGCTCTGGGGCCCCCAGCACAAGAAGGGCCTGGAGCTGCTGGAGAGGCTCCAGAGGAGGCCACAAAGATGATCAGAGGGCTGAAGAAGCTCCCCTGTAGGGCCAGGCTGGGAGAGTTGGGGCTGTTGAGCCTGGAGAAGGCTCCAGGGAGACCTTAGAGCAACCTTCCAATACCTGATGGGGCTCCAGGAGAGCTGGGGAGGGACTTTGGACAAGGGCTGGGAGTGCCAGGCTGAGGAACAATGGCTTGGAGCTGGGAGAGAGGAGATTGAGAGTGGAGATGAGGAAGAAATTGTTGGGAGTGAGGCTGGGGAGACTCTGGCACAGGCTGCCCAGGGAGGCTGTGGCTGCCTCCTGCCTGGAGATGTTGAAGGCCAGGCTGGATGAGGCCTTGAGCAGCCTGTGCTGGTGGAAGGCCCATGGCAGGGGGTTGGAACTGGATGATCTCTAAGGTCCCTTCCAACCCAAACCCTTCTATGATTCTGTGAACTTGGTGCATGTTTTACCTCTGAATGTAACAGCACTTGGAAGAGCTCTCTCTGCAGCAGTGGCACCTCAGACAGAACCTGCTCTGTGCAGAAGGACATGAAATGCTGTTTGGGCAGGTCCAACTGCATCCAGATATTACAGCACTGTGTTTAATTCCAGGTAGAGTTCAGAGCACGAGCTGGAACAAAACATCTTTCCTGTTGCCTTGTGACCTGAGGAGCTTTCCCCTCTAATGAGAGTAAGCACTGCAAGATGATTTGAGTGAGATGGAATTCATTCTGCATCAGTCATGTTCCATAGCTCCTGCTCAAGCCTGATGCAAAAGCCAGTTAAAAGCCATGAAACAAGTAGGAAATGACCCTTTAGCAGCAATCCATCTTGGTGTGTATTCATCTGCTACTGTGAGCAAAAATAGGCATTTTCATCTCATGTGCTTAGTACAAGAGGCATGAACCAGAGCTCTGGAATTGCTTCATGCCAGTGCTGGAAATGGCAAACAGCCTCTGCAAAGGCATTGCACTTCGTTACACAGGGCCATGCTTCTCAGCCACTCTTGCTGGGACACTGGGCTGCTGTGTAGGAGTTGAACACAGGGTCATTGGGAGGGAGACAAGAAGAAATTGGGCTGGTGGAACCATGCCCTGCCCTCCCTGAGACAGAAACAGGAGGAGCCACCAGCAAAAACTCCACCTCAAGAGGGTCCTGTGTCCTCCCTTGCCAGGCAGCAGCTTAAATGAAAGACTGAGTGGAGGCACATCCCTGCTCAGGGTGGCAGGTCAACCCCTCCTTGCCCACTTTGCCTTCCCAATGCCTCTGTGCAACAGGTCTGAGGCTCCTTCTTGAGAAAGGTCTTTGCCTACTGGAGCATCTGTCTAATGAGGAAAGGCTGAGACCTGGGGCTGCTTAGTCCTGGAAAAGCTGAGAAGGGATAATGTCAATGTCTGTAAATACCTGAGGGGTGGGTGTCAGGATGAAGGTGCCAGGCTCTTTTTGGTGGTGCCCAGTGACAGGACAAGGAACAATAGGAATAAGCTGGAGCCCAGGAAGTTTCATAGTTTCGTAGTTTCATAGTGTCAGTCAGGGTTGGAAGGGACCACAAGGATCATCTAGTTCCAACCCCCCTGCCATGGGCAGGGACACCCCACACTAGATCAGGCTGGCCAGAGCCTCATCCAGCCTGGTCTTAAACACCCCCAGGAGAAACTTCTTTGCTGTGAGGGTGCTGTCAGGCTGCCCAGAGAGGTTGTGGAGTCTCCTTCTCTGGAGGCTTTCAAGACCCTCCTGGATGTGTTCCTGTGTGACCTGCCCTGGGTGCCCCTGCTCTGGCAGGGGGTTGGGCTTGATGATCTCCAGAGGTCCCTTCCAACCCTGACAATTGTGATCATCCAGTCCAACCGTTCTCTAACTCTGCCAAGGCTGGTGCTAATCCACATCCCTCAGCACCACATCTCTGCCTCTTTGAAAGGTCTCCAGGGATACAGATTCAACCACCTCTTACTAAGCAGATGACTGTAGTTAAACTCTTGATAGGATAGAACAGAGTAGGATAGGATAGGATAGGATAGGATAGGATAGGATAGGATAGGATAGGATAGGATAGGATAGGATAGGATAGGATAGGATAGGATAGGATGGAATGGAATGGAATGGAATGGAATGGAATGGAATAGAATAGAATAGAATAGAATAGAATAGAATAGAATAGAATAGAATAGAATAGAATAGACCAGACCAGGTTGGAAGAGACCTTTTTGATCATCAAGTCCAACCTATCATCCAACACCATCTGATCAACTAAACCATGGCACCAAGTGCTACATCCAATCCCTTCGTGAACACCTCCAGTGATGGTGACTCCACCACCTCCCTGGGCAGCACATTCCCATGGCCAATCTCTCTTTCCATGAAGAACTTCCTAACCTCCAGCCTAAACCTCCCCTGGCACAGCTTGAGACTGTGTCCTCTTGTTCTGGTGCTGGCTGCCTGGGAGAAGAGCCCAACCCCCACCTGGCTCCAACCTCCCTGCAGGGAGTTGGAGAGAGCAAGAAGGTCTCCCCTGAGCCTCCTCTTCTCCAGGCTAAGCAACCCCAGCTCCCTCAGCCTCTCCTCACAGGGCTGTGCTCCAGATACCTCCTCAGCAGGTTTGACTCTCTCCAGGTTTCCTCTACACCCTCTCTCTTCTCCATCTGCCTTTGTGCTGTCCTATCAGGGAGTCTCCACAAGCAGAGGGTGTGGAGAAAGAGAACTCAGATCTGGTAATGAAAGAAGGAGAGGTTCAGGGGGGAGTGTTGCATAAGTGGCAGTGCCCTCTTCCATGATAAACCCAAGCTGGCTGCTGGCAACACTCAGTGATTTAGCTTTTCATTTTGAAGCAGCTGTTCCTTAATTGCCTTATGGATTGGATTAGCCTCTAACGGAGAGGGTTTGCAGCCCACGCTGCTGGTGGCAACATTCAGTTGCTGCTTTTTTCCCCCTTCTTAATGGAAAATTGCTTCCTCAAATGACTGATTGCCTTGGCAAAAGAGATCCTTGAAGTGTTTATTGTGTCTGTATGAGGTGAGAGTTGGAGAATCACAGGACTGTCAGGGTCAGAAGGGACCTCAAGGATCATCCAGCTCCAGCCTCACACTACAGCAGGTTGCTCACAGCCACTTCCAGCCTGGCCTCAAAAAATTCCAGGCAGGAGGCTTCCACCACCTCCCTGGGCAACCTGTGCCAGGCTCTCACCACCCTCCTGGGCAACAACTTCCTAACATCCAATCTGAATTATCCACTCCTAGTTCTGCTCCATCCCCCCCAGTCCTATCCCTCTCTGACACCCTCCAAAGTCCCTCCCCAGCTTTCTTGTAGCCCCCTGCAGCTCCTGGAAGGACACCAGAAGGTCTCCTGGGAGCCTTCTCCTCTCCAGCCTGCACAACCCCAACTCTCTCAGGCTGCCTCCAGAGCAGAGCAGCTCCAGCCCTCTGCTCCAACTTGTGGCCCTGCTCTGGACACCTTCCAGCCCCTCCAGAGCCTTCCTGGCACAGAAGCTCCCGAAATGGACCCAGAGGTGCAGCTGTGGTCTCAGCAGGGTGGAGCAGAGGGGCAGAATCCCCTCCCTGGCCCTGCTGGCCACACTTCTCTTGCTGCAGCCCAGGATGTGATTGGCTTTGTGACCTTTGGGTCTGTGCTGTAGCTGTTGCTGCTGCAAGAGGCAAGTCCAGTGCTGCAAGAGCAGATGCCTCGTTCAGCTGTGGCTGGGACAGTGCAGGGGCTGAATGCATTTGTGTGATAATCTGTGTAGTTTGGTTGGGTGCTCCAGCAGCTTTTCATCAACTGTCCTAAGATATTTCAGTGTGCTTACTGCAGCATTCCTGTGAGTGCCCCCATTCTTGCCTCACTTATTAATACTTAATGAAATGAGGCAGATAGTACCAACTGGAGACCACTCCATGGGAAAGATGCTGGGACAGCAGTCTGGCAGCTTATGAAAATGTAGGCCATTAATGTGCAAGTTTATTGAGGGAAACATCTTCTAGACTTCAGACACATCAACCTTTTGATTTTAAGCCAGAGAAATAACAGTTCACTGTCTGATTCTCCAGACAGAGCGGGGGAGGGGGTGGGGGGGGGAACAAGAGAAAGCTTCAGTACGTTTCTCCTTACACAGAATCATAGAACTAACCAGGATGGAAAGGCCCTTTGAGATCAAGTCCAACCTATCACCCAACACCATCTGATCAACTAAGCCCTGGCACCAAGTGCCTCATCCAGGCCTCTTCCTAAACACCTCCAGGGATGGGGACTCCACCACCTCCCTGGGCAGCACATTCCCATGGCCAATCTCTCTTTCTATGAAGAACTTCTTCCTAACATCCAGCCTAAACCTCCCCTGGCACAGCTTGAGATTGTGTCCTCTTGTTCTGGTGATGGGTGCCTGGGAGAAGAGACCAACCCCTTCCTGGCTACAACCTCCCTTCGGGGAGTTTTAGACAGCAAGAAGGTCTCCCCTGAGCCTCCTCTTCTCCAGGCTAAGCAACCCCAGCTCCCATTGAAGAAGCTTTGTGAAGCCAGGGATAAAGTAGACTTTATTAATTGTTCCAGTTTTGAAAATACATATCAGTTACTGAAGGGTGAGGGGCCAGACCCTTTGCAGTGGTGCTCAGCAACAGCACAGGGGCACTGGGCACAAACTGGAGCCCAGGAGGATCTACCTGAACAGGAAGAGAAAGTTGTTTAGTGTGAGGGTGCTGGAGGCCTGGAGCAGGCTGCCCAGAGAGGTTGTGGAGTCTCCTGGTGTGGAGAGCTTCCAACCCCCCCTGGCCATTGTGCTCCTGGGCAGGCTGCTGTGGGTGCCCTGCTTTAGCAGGGGGTTGGACTGGATGAGCTCCAGAGGTCCCTTCCTGCCCTCACCATGCTGGGATTTGTACAGTCTCCACCACCTCCCTGGGCAGCACATTCCAATGGGCAATCACTCTCTCTGTATAGAACTTCTTCCTAACATCCAGCCTAAACCTACCCTGGCACAGCCTGAGACTGTGTCCTCTTGTTCTGCTGCTGGCTGCCTGGGAGAAGAGCCCAACCCCCACCTGGCTCCAACCTCCCTTCAGGGAGTTGGAGAGAGCAAGAAGGTCTCCCCCGAGCCTCCTCTTCTCCAGGCTAAGCAACCCCAGCTCCCTCAGCCTCTCCTCACAGGGCTGTGCTCCAGACCCCTCCCCAGCTTTCTTGCCCTTCTCTGGACACCTTCAAGTCTCTCAATGTCCTTCTTAAACTGAGGAGCCCAGAACTGGACACAGGACTCAAGGTGTGGCCTAACCAGTGCAGTGTAGAGGGGCAGGATGACCTCCCTGGATTTAATGAAGCTGGTCAGGATGGACCTTCTGATAAGTTTAACTTCACATTTGGGATTCTGCCTTTCTACTTTACATTCACTGGCTGCACTCAGCCTTGTGTGCCAGAAAGATCCCATGCACAGGGAGTGTCCTGTGCTGGAGCTGGAGCTGCTCTGCTATGAGGACAGCCTGAGAGAGTTGGGGTTGTTCAGTCTGGAGATGAGAAGGCTCCCAGGAGACCTTCTGGTGGCCTTCCAGGAGCTGCAGAGGGCTACAAGAAAGCTGGGGAGGGACTTTGGAGGGTGTCAGGGAGTGATAGGACTGAGGGGGATGGAAGAAAACCAGAGGAGGGGAGAACAAGATTGGATGTTAGGAAGTCGTTCCCCAGGAGGGTGGTGAGAGCCTGGCCCAGGCTGCCCAGGGAGGTGGTGGAAGCCTCCTGCCTGGAGGTGTTTGCAGCCAGGCTGGAGGTGGCTGTGAGCAACCTGCTGTGGTGTGGGGTGTCCCTGCCCATGGCAGGGGGGTTGGAACTGGCTGATCCTTGAGGTCCCTTCCAGCCATGATTCTATGTATTTCCCTGGGAACATGTGCACTGAGCTGGGACAGTCAACTGGCCCAGTGAAGCCAATACCAGCCTTTTACTGTTCCCTGACAGCTGCAAAATGTTAGCTGAAGTCTGGAGCCAGCTGGAAATAGTTCATTATTTGTGTGCCAATTAATGGCCAAGAAAAGAAAAAGGCAAAGCAAGGAAGGTTGTCTGGCAAGTAAAATAATCCCAGAGCAGTAAGGCTCGAGGGGAAAAGGCTGTTGATTAAGAACCCATGCACCAAGTCCCTCTAGAAGAAAAATCCTATAGAACAATGCAGAAAGAGGTCAACTTGAGCACCTTGTGAAGTGGAACAGGCAACCAGGGCATGCCTTGGAGTAGAAAATGAGATAAAGATGACTCTGCTCTCATAGATGCTGCTGCCTGCTTTGTCAGGGAGCTGGAGGGGCTGCAGAAGCATCACACTGAGTGCCTGCACCTCTTTATATGCATTCTATCAACATCATCTCTGTGCTTGGGTGAGAAATATGGATTGCTTGCCCTGGGTTTGAGGACTTCACTGATGAGCAGTTTAATAGATCCAGCGAGGAGCTGGACTCTCTGCTGATGTCTCTCTCATTGACTTGTGCAGCCTGTGGCAAATTGCCTAATATTTACATTGCTGGGGTTTGAAAAATGTTGGTGCTTATTCTTCTAGGATGCTTCTGGGGAAGGGGAGGGGGGGAAGCAAGCTCTGGAGTGAAAAATTGCTGGGTAAATTCATGTTTACTTTCTTTATATTAAACCCATCGCTCTGGGTTTTCTTCCAGATTTGCCTCCTCAGGCAGCTGCTCAATTTGGTGCTGGCTTCTGGCTGGTGCACTCCCCTGAATTGGTTTTTTGGGGGGGGGACTGATTGTAGTATTCAAAGGAGAGAGGAGGATGAAAGCAGGGGACTGTGGTTGGCTTGGGGTTTTTTAAGCTACATCCTCATACTTTACAACTGGCAGATGAGCTGCCAAGCCTCTCTGCATCAATTCCCTCCAGTCCTGGCTCACTGGTGAGGTCCCAGGGGACTGGAAATGGCCAATGTGGTCCCCATCCACAAGAAGGGTCAGATGGAGGAACCTGGGAACTCCAGGCCTGGCAGCCTGGCCTCAGTGCCAGGGAAAGTGATGGAGCAGATTATCCTGGGGGCAATAACTGCACCTGAAGGATGGCCAAGGGCTCAGGTCCAGCCAGCATGGATTAGGAGGGGCAGGTCCTGCCTGACCAACCTGATCTCCTTCTATGATCAGGTCACTGCCTGGGGGCTGTGGGGCAGGCTGTGGATGTGGTCTGCCTGGACTGCAGCAAGGCCTTTGGCACCATCCCCCACAGCAAACTGCTGGCCAAGCTGTCAGCCCCTGGCTGGGACAGCAGCACTCTGAGCTGGGTTAGGAACTGGCTGGAGGCTGAGCCCAGAGAGTGGTGGTGAATGGTGCCACAGCCAGCTGGCAGCCAGGCACCAGTGGTGTGCCCCAGGGAGCAGTGCTGGGCCCTGTACTCTTTAATATCTTCATTGATGATCTGGAGGAGGGCATTGAGTCAGTCATCAGCAAATTTGCAGCTGACAGCAAGCTGGGAGCAGATGTTGGTCAGTTAGAGGACAGGAAGGGCTCTGCAGAGGGACCTTGCCAGGCTGGGCAGATGGGCAGAGACTAACAGGATGGCATTCAACAAGTCCAAGTGCCAGGGGCTGCACTTTGGCCACAGCAACCCCAGGCAGAGCTACAGGCTGGGGGCAGAGTGGCTGAGAGCAGCCAGGCAGAGAGGGACCTGGGGGTGCTGATTGACAGCTGCCTAAACATGAGCCAGCAGTGTGCCCAGGTGGCCAAGAAGGCCAAGGGCATCCTGGCCTGCATCAGGAAGAGTGTGGCCAGCAGGAGCAGGGAGGTCATTGTGCCCTGTGCTCAGCACTGGTTAGGCCACACCTTGAGTCCTGTGTCCAGTTCTGGGCTCCTCAGTTTGAGAAGGACATTGAGAGACTTGAAGGTGTCCAGAGAAAGGCAAGAAAGCTGGGGAGGGGTCTGGAGCACAGCCCTGTGAGGAGAGGCTGAGGGAGCTGGGGTTGCTTAGCCTGGAGAAGAGGAGGCTCAGGGGAGACCTTCTTGCTCTCTCCAACTCCCTGAAGGGAGGTTGTAGCCAGGTGGGGGTTGGGCTCTTCTCCCAGACACCCAGCACCAGAACAAGAGGACACAGTCTGAAGCTGTGCCAGGGGAGGTCTAAAGTTGAAGAGAGGAGAAAGTTCTTCCCAGAGAGAGTCATTCATCATTGGAATGTGCTGCCCAGGGAGGTGGTGGAGTCCCCATCCCTGGAGGTGTTCAAGAGGGGATTGGATGTGGCACTTGGTGCCATGGTCTAGTCATGAGGTCTGTGGTGACAGCTTGGACTTGATGATCCTCGAGGTCTCTTCCAACCTTGGTGATACTGTGAGACTGTGAACTAGTAGAGTGGAGTTTAGCTCCAAACACAGCAGCACTTCTGTTGCACATCAGAATGTCCAGACAGATGTGGGGCAGTGGAAGGAAAGGTGATGTGTGATGACTCCAGAAACCCACTGGGGAAATGATATGGGCTTGAAAGTAAGAGAATAGCATTGTTCAGGGGGGATTTGAAGCTGAATTTTGCAGAAGAGCTTTGGATTTTTAACTGGAGTCAGGTTTGATCTTCAGCTTCTAATCAGCACTTGTGGAAAGCAAATGGCTTCCTTGCTGGCAAATATAATAATCATTCTATCTACATGAGAGGAGCAATGGATGAAATACCTCTGAAAGTTGCCATTTTCCCTGCTTGCAGGTGAGAGCAGCCCTGCAGAGAAGGACCTGGGGGTGCTGGTGGGGGGAGAAGCTGGCCAGCAGCCAGCAATGGGCACTGGCAGCACAGAAGGCCAAAGGCAGCCTGGGCTGCATCCAAAGCAGTGTGGCCAGAGATGGAGAGAGTGGATCCTGCCCCTCTGCTCTGCTCTGGGGAGACCTCACCTGCAGTGCTGTGTGCAGCTATGGGGTCCCCAACACAAGAAGGACCTGGAGCTGCTGGAGTGGGTCCAGAAGAGGCCACAAAAGTGATCAGAGGGCTGGAGAACTTCCCCTATGGCTGGGAGAGTTGGGGCTGCTCAGCCTGGAGAAGAGAAGGCTCCAGGGGGACCTTAGAGCAGCCTTCCAGTACCTGAAGGGCTCCAGGAGAGCTGGGGAGGGAGTTTGGACAAGGGCTGGGAGTGCCAGGATGAGGGAAGATGGTTTGAAACTGGAGCAGGGAGGTTGGACATAGGAGGAAGTTCTTGACAATGAGAGGGTAGATTTAGACTGGAGATTAGGAAGAAATGCTTTCTAGTGAGGGTGGTGAGAGCCTGAAACAGGTTACCCAGAGATGTGTTGAGGCCCCATCCCTGGAGACATTCAAGATCAGCCTTGATGTGTCCCTGGGCAGCGTGCTCTAGTTGGAGGTCTCTAGTTGGAGGGATGGACAAGATGTCCTTTACAGTATCACAGTGTCACCAAGGTTGGAAGAGACCTCAAAGATCATCAAGTCCAACCTGTCACCACAGACCTCATGGCTAAACCATGGCACCAAGTGCCACATCCAATCCCCTCTTGAACACCTCCAGGGATGGGGACTCCACCACCTCCCTTGGCAGCACATTCCAATGGTGAATGACTCTCTGTGGGAAGAACTTTCTCCTCTCCTCGACTTTAGACCTCCCCTGGCACAGCTTGAGACTGTGTCCTCTTGTTCTGGTGCTGGGTGCCTGAGAGAAGAGACCAACCCCCACCTGGCTACAACCTCCCTTCAGGGAGTTGGAGAGAGCAATGAGGTCTCCCCTGAGCCTCCTCTTCTCCAGGCTAAGCAACCCCAGCTCCCTCAGCCTCTCCTCACAGGGCTGTGCTCCAGACCCCTCCCCAGCTTTCTTGCCCTTCTCTGGACACCTTCAAGTCTCTCAATGTCCTTCTTAAACTGAGGAGCCCAGAACTGGACACAGGACTCAATGTGTGGCCTAAGCAGTGCTGAGCACAGGGCACAATGACCTCCCTGCTCCTGCTGGCCACACTCTTCCTGATGCAGGCCAGGATGCCATTGGCCCTCTTGGCCCCCTGGGCACACTGCTGGCTCATGTTTAGGCAGCTGTCAATCAGCACCCCCAGGTCCCTCTCTGTTTGACAGCTCTCAGCCACTCTGAGCCCAGCCTGTAGCTCTGCCTGGGGTTGCTGTGGCCAAAGTGCAGCCCCTGGCACAATGCCATCCAACAACTCCTTTGAGAGTCCCTTCCAACCCAGGGCAATCTCTGAAGCTGTGAACACAAACCCTGGATAAAGGCAAGCTGGGATTTCACTTCATGTCAGGTAGCTGGTCTGTGGTGGCAGTCATGCAGCTACTTCAATGTTTTCATAGATTCACAGGCTGGGTTGGGTTGGAAGGGACCTTTAAAAAAAGTCATGGAGTCCAAATGCCCTGCAGTCAGCAGAGCCAATGGCCAAGTAGAGCCCTAAACAACCTGCCCTAGACACCAAAACCCCTGCAGCAATTTGATTTCAGCAGAGACTTCAGCAGAGGCACTCAGCACAGTCTTACTGGAGAACATTTATCTTGCTTCCTTCAGTAAGCAATCTCCAACCCCCAAAATGTAAACTGTGCATAAATTAAGCTGAGAATGGAAATGTGAGATGAGAGATGAAGTTCCCACTGCAGCACCATGCCAGGCATAGCTGAATCTCCTGGACTGCTGCTGGCTGCACGTGAGTGAGAGGTGTCTGTGTGCAGGAAATCTCTTCCATCTGACATTTCTTTGAGAGCCTTCCCCTTTGCAAGCTCCTTGCTGCTTGTTTGTTCAAGGCCTAGTTCAAATCTCATGCCTGTTGGAACAGGGTGGCAGCAGTTCCATTTCTGTCTCCCAGATAAACAGAACGCTAATTTTGTGTCTGGTCTTGTGAAAGGGAAACTGCAAAGCTCCATCCCATAGCTGCTGGAAGGAGTGGGCAGGTTGAAGAGAGCTTAGGCAGAGCTAGCAAGGGGAATGGATTAGGTGCAGAAAGGGATTTATGAACCAAGATAAGAACACCTGAGCAGGTCAGGATTCACACTTCACAGTCTCACAGTATCACTAAGGTTGGAAGAGACCTCAAAGGTCATCAAGTCCAACCACCTGTATGGTTGTGGGTACATGTGAGTGCCCACAAGTGATCTCACAGCCCCAACACCATTCTGGACAGTGAAGCCTAGAGGGACACAGGCGCTGGAGGGCTGCTGGTCAGGTCAGTTGTGCTCTGAGGGGCAGCCTGCTACTGCCTCCCTTCTCCAGCAAGCTGGCCTAGGGCTGCCCTGCTCCCAGCACACAGGGCTGTGTGACTCTGCAGCTCTTTAAAAGCTTCTGCCCATGAGCCAAAGTCCTTCACAGTCCTGTCAGGTGGTCAGTCACTATATATTAGCCAAAATGAATAACCAGTGTCATGGGGCAGGGCTGGGCTGGTCACCAGCCGAGTGCCAGAGGCTCTCCTTGAGCCCCTCTGCCTCCTAAAGGGAAGAGAAAGGGAAGGAGGGAGAGAGTCTGATGGGAATGAGAACAACCCAATGAAACAGAGACACAGAGACACAAACCAACATGGAACCCAAGCCCTGGTGGCACTGACAGCACCATTGGCAGCACTGCTGCTGGGGGCAGGCACTGGGCAAGGCCCCTCACAGCAGAAGGGAACTGGATTCAGGAGCTCTGGGCTGGCTCACAGCAGGACAAAGAGTAATAACTAGAACTAGTGAAGGAAAGCAATAATGCTCAGTGAAACATTTATTTACACAGGGAGAAGATCAAAGAGTAGGAGACACGTTCAGGCACATACCTCACTCACCTAGGACTCATTGCTGTTACAGGCTGTGTAAAGCCTACACCATGTCTACACCACAGAAGTTGTACTCTGTGGACCTTCCGTGGTCCTATCTTGGCCAAGAGAACTGTTGAGGCTGGCTTGTGATGAAGGAAGAATAACCTGCAGCAGTACAGGTTAGGAGGTGATCTGCTGGAGAGCAGCCCTCTGGACCTGGGAGTCCTGGTGGACAAATCCTCCATGGGTCAGCAATGTGCCCTGGTGACCAAGAATGCCAATGGGATCCTGGGGTGCATTCAGAGCAATGTGTCCAGGGAGGTTCTCCTCCCTCCTTCTCTGCTCTGGTGAGGTCACACCTGGAATATTGCATCCAGTTCTGGGCTCCCCAGCTCAGGAGGGACAGGGATCTGCTGGAGAGAGTCCAAGGGAAGGCCACCAGGATTTTGAAGGGACTGCAGAACTGCCTGGGGAGGAGAGGCTGAGAGCCCTGGGGGTGTTCAGTCTGGAGAGGAGAAGACTGAGAGGGGATTGAAGAAAGATCTGCAGGCTGGGGGTCCAGAGGGAGGGGACATGGAGAGGCTCTGCTCAGTTGCACCCTGGGATAGGACAAGGGGCAATGGATATAAACTCCAGCACAGGAGGTTCCAGCTCAACATGAGGAGGAACTTCTCTACTGTGAGGCTCACAGAGCCCTGGAGCAGGCTGCCCAGAGAGGTTGTGGAGTCTCCTTCTCTGGAGCCTTTCCAGCCCTGTCTGGATGTGTTCTGTGTGACCTGGGCTGGATTCTATGCTCCTGCTCTGGCATGGGTTGGACTTGAGGATCTTCAGAGGTCCTTCCAACCCCAAACACCCTGTGAGCTGTGACCTGATGTATAAAATCCAGCAACAAAAGTGAGGCTCTTGTGCTTCTTCCCTTGGAGTTTTCATGCTGTCTGCCTTGAGTTTGTATTTCTGCCCTTGAGCTGTGCCTTCTGGTAGATGTTCCTCTGGCTTTACTTGGAAGGATCTTGGCCAGAGTAATCCAAAGAGCTTCCCTGCCTCAAGCAGTGAATCTGTGTGTGCTGCATTCAGGTATTGGCTACTGCACTGACCGATGCCCCTTGGTGAGAGGCCATTGTTCATCTCTCTGCCAACAGCCAAACTTTGCCTGTGGCAGACACAGGCAGGAGAGCTCACCTCAGCTGGCAGCAGAAGAAATTGTCAGCTCTCTCTCAGTCAGCTTTCCCTCAGTCAGCTGCTTCCATCAAATCCAAGCAACTGTTTCAAAGACAGGCTTTCATCCCCTGGTTTGGGTTTGGGTTTGTTTTGGTGTGGGTTTTTTTTTAGCACACAAATCTCTCTGCATTCAGATAATTAAAGTGCCCTAACAGTTTTCACATTTCATTGCCTAATTAACAGCAATAAAGGGCCACACTAAATCAGGATGAATCTGTAATTTCAGCACTAATCACACAAGTGTAAGTGTCAGCATGGTAATGAGATGCACAAATCTGGAGGTAATGAGGCTGGGGCTGCCTGGGAAATGAGAGCAAGTGCTGGCACAAATTGTGCAGCAAGGTTTGGGCCCATTTTATTAATTACATGCTTGCACAGGGAATTGTAACGAACTCAGATCACTTTAATTTGTGAAATTCGTGCTCCCGACAATGAACTTGACATCTGGGCATGAAGTTGGGGATCCCATCCCTCCCTCAGTGCATCAACAAGGGCTCTCAGCCTTCCCTCCTCACACAGCTGGTCCAGGCCCTTCAGCATCCTCACAGCCTCCTCTGGACTCTATACTGTGTCCAGTTCTGGGCTCCTCAGGTTAGGAAAGATGTTGAGCTGCTGGAAGGTGTCCAGAGAAGGGCAAGAAAGCTGGGGAGGGGTCTGGAGCACAGCCCTGTGAGGAGAGGCTGAGGGAGCTGGGGTTGCTTAGCCTGGAGAAGAGGAGGCTCAGGGGAGACCTTCTTGCTCTCTCCAACTCCCTGAAGGGAGGTTGGAGCCAGGTGGGGGTTGGGCTCTTCTCCCAGGCGACCAGCACCAGAACAAGAGGACACAGTCTCAAGCTGTGCCGGGGGAGGTTTAGGCTGGAGGTTAGGAAGAAGTTCTACACAGCGAGTGAGATTGGCCATGGGAATGTGCTGCCCAGGGAGGTGGTGGAGTCCCCATCCCTGGAGGTGTTCAGGAGGAGACTTGATAGGGTGCTTGGTGCCATGGGTTAGTTGATTAGGTGGTGTTGGATTGGTTGATGGGTTGGACTTGATGATCTTGAAGGTCTCTTCCAACCTGGTCTATTCTATTATTATTCTATTATTAAAGTGAAGAGTAGGAGAGACAGAAGCATTTGGGGTCCAGGTAATGACTGGTGGGATGTGATTGCAGCTCTGAGCCAGTGCACTACACCTGTTGAACTGATGAGCTGAAAGCTCACCTGCCTGGCTGGCTTTGGTTAGGCAAAGTCCACTTTTGCCTCCTAACAAAAACTGCTGCAGTGCTGCAGGTGAGAAATGACTGGCCCAGATGTGTTGGTCCATCTGAGGTGGGATGGTTTTATGAACACATCATGCAAGGTCAGCTGTGGGTTGGATCAAGGTGATTGAATGATTTGTGCTAATTCCACCCTAGAGCTGTTCAGGAAGCTTCTGGGTCCTTTGGAGGTTTGTCCAGCAGCACATGGATACCTTTTCTGTGAGAGCCAAGGGTGACACTGATCTTTCTTCCTCTGGAATCTTGTATAACTAATAATCAGCACTTCAATAAGATAGTCATAGAATAGTCTGGCTGGGAAGGGAACCCTTAAAGCCCATCCAGTCCAACCCCTCTGCACTCAGCAGGGACAGCCCCAGGCAGAGCAGGCTGCTCCCAGCCCCACACAACCTGCCCTGCACTGCTGCCAGCCATGGGGCAGCTCCACCTCTCTGGGCAGCCTGGGCCAGGCTCTCCCCACCCTCAGCACCAAACATTTCTCCCTTCTCTCCACTCTCAATCTCCCTCTTTTAGTTTATACCACCCCTCCTTGTCCTGTCACCACAGGCCCTGCTCCAAAGTCTGTCCCCAGCTTTCTGATCCTTCCCTTGAAGCACTGCAAGGCCACCAGAAGGTCTCCTTGGAGCCTTCTCTTCTCCAGTCTGAACAACCCCAACTCTCGGCCTGGCCTCACAGCAGAGGGCTTCCAGCCCTGCCAGCACTGCTGTGGCCTCCTCTGACCCCCCTCCAACAGGTCCCTGTCTGTGCAGTGCTGAGGAGCCTTAATCTTTCATTCTGAATGCTGCTAGACTGCTACAAGGACTCAATGATCTTAAAGGTCGTTTCCAACCAAATCAATTCTTTGTACTGTGCTCACAAAGCCTCTGTTCATCCTATCTGCACTCAGGTTTTACATTGCATTAACATTTCTCACCAAAGAGGCAAAATCCAATCTATTATCAGCCCCCAAAGGAGTGTTCACAAGGGGCTGGAGGAATTACATTTCCTGGGCTCTGTTTATCACAGTGTGGAGAAGTTGTAAA
Source organism: Melanerpes formicivorus (assembly GCF_026170545.1). Lineage (NCBI taxonomy): Eukaryota > Metazoa > Chordata > Aves > Piciformes > Picidae > Melanerpes > Melanerpes formicivorus. The sequence goes on along the minus strand of NW_027142368.1, from coordinate 742,917 downwards.
GATGTGGAGAAGTTGTAAAGGTGCCAGTGAGGTTAAGGATTAGCTTCAGCAGCATGATGAGCATTTTACAGGGAAAACACTGCAGTCCCACCGTGGGGAACACTCCAGTTACTCTCTTGCACTAGATAAAGTTGGTACTAGCAGGTAACTGGTAGAACAGAACAGAACAGAACAGAACAGAACAGAACAGAATAGAATAGAATAGAATAGAATAGAATAGAGTAGAATAGACCAGGTTGGAAGAGACCTTCAAGATCATCAAGTCCAACTTATCATCCAACACCACCTAATCAACTAACCCATGGCACCAAGCATCCTATCAAGTCCCCTCCTGAACACCTCCAGTGATGGTGACTCCACCACCTCCCTGGGCAGCACATCCCAATGGGCAATCTCTCTCTCTCTCTGTAGAACTTCTTCCTCACCTCCAGCCTAAACCTCCCCTGGCACAACTTGAGACTGTGTCCTCTTGTTCTGGTGCTGCTTGCCTGGGAGAAGAGACCAACCCCCACGTGGCTCCAACCTCCCTTCAGGGAGTTGGAGAGAGCAAGAAGGTCTCCCCTGAGCCTCCTCTTCTCCAGGCTAAGCAACCCCAGCTCCCTCAGCCTCTCCTCACAGGGCTGTGCTCCAGACCCCTCCCCAGCTTTCTTGCCCTTCTCTGGACACCTTCCAGCAGCTCAACCTCCTTCCTAACCTGAGGGGCCCAGAACTGGACACAGGACTCAAGGTGTGGCCTAACCAGTGCAGTGTACAGGGGCAGAATGACCTCCCTGCTCCTGCTGGCCACACTCTTCCTGATGCAGGCCAGGATGCCATTGGCCCTCTTGGCCCCCTGGGCACACTGCAGGCTCATGTTCAGCCTACCATCAACCAGCACCCCCAGGTCCCTCTCTGCCTGGCTGCTCTCAGCCACTCTGACCCCAGCCTGTAGCACTGCCTGGGGTTGTTGTGGCCAATGTGCAGAACCTGGCACTTGGATGTGTTCAATCTCCTGCCCTTGGCTTCTGCCCATCTGTCCAGCCTGTTGAGGTCCCTCTGCAGAGCCTCTCTACCCTCCAGCAGATCAACATCTGCCCCCAGCTTGCTGTCAGCTGCAAACTTACTGCTGATGGACTCAATGCCCTCCTCCAGATCATCAGTAAAGATGTTAAAGAGGATGGGGCCCAGCACTGATCCTTGGGGCAGGTTAATAGCTAAACTTTTTCCCACGTTGAAGAGAGGAGGGGGTTGGTCTCTTCTCACATGCACCAAGTGAGAGGACAAGAGGAAAGAGCCTCAAGTTGTCCCAGGGGAGGGTGAGGTTAGGTCTTAGGGAAACTTTATTCCCAGCAAGGGTTCTCAGGCATGCCCACTGAGTGCACTGATGCTCAACCTTTTCAGCACTGCTGAGGCCACAGCACAAACACTGGGCTCAGTTCTGGACCCCTCACTACACTGGGGGGGCTGCAGCATGTCCAGAGAATAGCAACCAAGCTGGTGAAGGGTCTTGAACACAAGGCTGAGGTTGAGGGAACTGGGGGGGCTTAGTTTTCGGTAGAGAACACTGAGGGAGACTTCATACTCCTCTACAACTACTGCAGAGGAGCCTGGAGCCAGGTGGGGGTTGGCTTCCTCTCACATGCACCAAATGACAGGACAAGAGGAAACAGCCTCAAGTTGTGCCAGGGGACATTCAGGTTGGGTATTAGGAAAAAAATTATCCCCAGCAAGTGTTCTCAGGCACTGGAACAGGCTGCCCAGGGAGGTGATGGAGTCCCCATCCCTGGAGGTGTTTGAAATACAGGTGAATGTGGTGGTGAGGGATGTGGTGCAGTGGAAGTGGCTTAGCAGCAGGGGTGGCATTGTGAGCTCTGGGCAAGCAGTTGGACTCGATGATCTCAAAGGTCCCTTCCAACCTCAACAGTTCTGTGCTCCATCCAGACCTGATGGCTTCTGCCTTTTCTGCAGCTGTATTGAATGCAGAGCTGCTTTTTTTTTCTCAGCCAAGTGTCCTACACCCACATTTTAAAGAGCAATGTAATTTCCAGTTGCAGAGTCAGTGGGAAGAGCCTGCATTGAGACTTGAAGGTGTCCAGAGAAGGGCAACAAGGCTGGGGAGAGGCCTGGAGCACAGCCCTGTGAGGAGAGGCTGAGGGAGCTGGGGTTGCTTAGCCTGGAGAAGAGGAGGCTCAGGGGAGACCTTCTTGCTCTCTCCAACTCCCTGAAGGGAGGTTGTAGCCAGGTGGGGGTTGGTCTCTTCTCCCAGGCAGCCAGCACCAGAACAAGAGGACACAGTCTCAAGCTGTGCCAGAGGTGGTTTAAGCTGGAGGTGAGGAGAAAGTTCTTCACAGAGGGAGTTGTTAGCCACTGGAATGTGCTGGCCAGGGAGATGTTGGAGTCACCACCCCTGGAGGTGTTCAAGAGGGGACTGGACTTGGTGCCATGGTTTAGTAGTCATGAGGACGTGGGTGACAGGTTGGACTTGATGATCTTCGAGGTGTTTTCCAACCTTATTGAGTCTATGATTCTATGATTGTCTTACCCTTGGATGGGTCAAGCTGTGGGTAAGGGGCTGCATGAGCAGCCAGCTCGTGTGTGGAGCAGCTGTGGATTGGGGTAGATCAGAACTGTCTTCCAATCAAGCCCAACAAACCCTGGCTGCGTTTTCTTGCATCTTTGCTTCCTCCTGGCTTGTGGCTTTAGCTCATGTTTCCAATCTTGTTAGGTCTTTTAGTTCTCTGCATTAAAGGGAGGGTGGGTGGCCTCCTAAAACCTGCAGCGGTTCAGGAGGTTGCTTCTCCATCTGGGTTGTCCTGCTCAGCCCAGCTGAGGACTGCCTCAGTGCCCTGCAGATACTCTGTGTCATTAGCCAACAGCAAAGGACGGCTGAAGGCATCCTAATGATTGTGCTCACATCCTCATCTGCTATTACCAGATGGGATTAGCAGAGGTTCAGTGTGGTCTTTTCATGAGACTTGCTGACTGCTGCTTCAGAAGAACATTTCCTTTGCTTAGTTTCCTGTCTGGCAAAACTCTCTCTGAAGCAATCTGACTTGCAAGTGGAAGTTTGACAAAGGCAGGCTTCTGACACGCAGCATAAGGCTGGCTGTTCTGTCGCAAGATGCCATCTGTCAGCAGCCTTGTTTGGAGCTTTCAGTTCCCTGCTAGAAGATTTTGGAAATCACAGGGCCCTCAAGAGTTTTTGCCCTGAAAGGGCAGGTGACAGACTGCAGCGTAGCCCACGCTGGCAGCAGCTGCGAGCTCTGCTCTCGGCTCGTCTCAAGGCGTTGAAGCGGAGCAGCCTTGTCCTCCTGACTCCCTCTCAGGAGGAAAACTTTCAGGGGAAGTTAGGGCTTCTTCTCAAGTCTTGTTCTCAGTTAGCTTTCATAGACAGTTCTGTGACTCATAGAATGGTTTGGGTTGGAAGGGACCTTAAAGATCATCTCGTTCCAACCTCCCCTGCCATGGACAGGGACAGCTCCCGCTGGAGCAGATTGCTCAAGGCCTCATTTCCCCACAAAGCAGTTAGATCTTTTCTGAGTTCAGCCTTGGCCTATAGCTGTGCATCTGCTCTGACCTTTTCTTTGGCTTTGTGAATGCTCTGTGATCATCAGAGGAGACCTCATTGCCCTCTACAACTACCTGAAGGGAGGTTGGAGCCAGGTGGGGGTTGGGCTCTTCTCCCAGGCACCCCAGCACCAGAACAAGAGGTCACAGTTTCAAGCTGTGCCAGGTTTAGGCTCGAGGCTGGAGGTTTAGGCTCGAGGTGAGGAAGAAATTCTCCCCAGAAGGAGAGATTGGCCATTAGAATGTGCTGCCTAGGGAGGTGCTGGAGTCACCATCCTTGGAGGTGTTTAGGAAGAGCCTGTATGAGGGCACTTGGTGCCATGGTTTAGTTGATCAGATGGTGTTGGGTGATAGGTTGGACTGGATGATCTCAAAGGTCTTTTGCAGCCTGGTGAATCCTCCTCTCCTCTCCTCTCCTCTCCTCTCCTCTCCTCTCCTCTCCTCTCCTCTCCTCTCCTCTCCTCTCCTCTCGCTCTCCTCTCCTCTCCTCTCCTCTCCTCTCCTCTCCTCTCCTCTCCTCTCCTCTCCTCCTCTCCTCTCCTCTCCTCTCCTCTCCTCTCCTCTCCTCTCCTCTCCTCTCCTCTCCTCTCCTCTCCTCTCCTCCTCTCCTCTCCTCTCCTCTCCTCTCCTCTCCTCTCCTCTCCTCTCCTCTCCTCTCTCTCCTCTCCTCTCCTCTCCTCTCCTCTCCTCTCCTCTCCTCTCCTCTCCTCTCCTCTCCTCTCCTCTCCTCTCCTCTCCTCTCCTCTCCTCTCCTCCTCTCCTCTCCTCTCCTCTCCTCTCCTCTCCTCTCCTCTCCTCTCCTCTCCTCTCCTCTCCTCTCCTCTCCTCTCCTCTCCTCTCTCTCCTCCTCTCCTCTCCTCTCCTCTCCTCTCCTCTCTCTCCTCTCCTCTCCTCTCCTCTCCTCTCCTCTCCTCTCCTCTCCTCTCCTCTCCTCTCCTCTCCTCTCCTCTCCTCTCCTCTCCTCTCCTCTCCTCTCCTCTCCTCTCCTCTCCTCTCCTCCCTCCCCTCCCCTCCCCTCCCCTACCCTCCCCTCACCTATCCTATCCTATCCTATCCTATCCTATCCTATCCTATCCTATCCTATCCTATCCTATCCTATCCTATCCTATCCTATCCTATCACTCTGGCATTGATTTATTATTTGTATCCCTCTACTGATGTGCTGCAACCAGGAGCTGAGACTTAAGGTTTGCATCTCTGTAGCTACCCAGGAGACTGATGAAGCTTGGAAGCAAAACACAAGGGGAAAGGAAACTTCAAACTATGTTTTGTCTTAGTATTCATTTTATTCAATGATTTAAGTTCCCTTTTACAATCTTTGTTCTGTTATTTTGCTTGAGCTCCTTTTGGAGGAAGTTCATTGGCTATCAGGAATCACAGACTCACACAGTGCCAGGTTGTAAGGCACCCCAAGGATCATCTGCTCCAACCTCTCTAGGTATCATAGTATCAGTCAGGGTTGGAAGGGACCACAAGGATCATCCAGTTCCAACCCCCCTGCCATGGGCAGGGACACCCCACACTAGATCAGCCTGGCCACAGCCTCAGCCAGCCTGGCCTTAAACACCTCCAGGGACAGGGCCCCAACCAACCCCCTGGACAACCCATTCCAGGGCTTCACCACTCTCATGGGGAAGAACTTCCTCCTCACCTCCAGCCTCAATCTCCCCACCTCCAGCTTCATTCCATTCCCCCTAGTCCTATCACTCCCTGAGATCCTGAGCAGTCCCTCCCCAGCCTTCTTGGAGCCCCCTTCAGATCCTGGAAGGCCACAATGAGGTCACCTGGGAGCCTTCTCTTCTCCAGACTGAACAGTCCCAACTCCTTCAGTCTGTCCTCACAGGAGAGGTGCTCCAGCCCTCTGATCATCCTCCTGGCCCTGCTCTGGACACCTTCCAGCCCCTCCAGATCCCTCTTGTCATAGGGCCTCCAGAACTGGAGGCAGTACTGCAGGTGGGGTCTCCCCAGAGCTGAGCAGAGGGGGAGAATCACCTCCCTTGCCCTGCTGGCCACACTTCTCCTGCTGCAGCCCAGGCTCTGGTTGGCTTTGTGGGCTGCAAGTGCACACTGAGAGCTCCTGCTGAGCTTCTCCTCCCCCAGCACCCCCAAGGCTCTCTCCTCCTGTCACCCAACACCTGATAACTAACTAAACCATGGCACCAAGTGCCACATCCAATCCCCTCCTGAACACCTCTAGGGATGGGGGACTCCACCACCTCCCTGGGCAGCACATTCCAACAGCCAACAACTCCTTCCATGAAGAACCCCCTCCCCACCACAGAGCTGGTGCAGCCCGAGACTGTGTCCCTTACTTGTGGCACTGGTTGCCTGAGAGAAGGGACCAACCCCCTCCTGGCCACAACCCTCCCCTCAGGTAGTTGCAGACAGCAACAAAGTCTCCCCTGAGCCCCCTAAGGTGATGGTGGAGGTGCAAGCAGCTGGCCCAGCACCCTGCCAAGCTGAAGCTTCAAACTGCCCTGTGCAGGGGACTCCAGTGCTGCCCTTGGGAGATGATCCTACTGTCCAACTGTGCTGATGGGAAAACATTTCCTGCTGGAGTGCAATGGGAATGTCCCCAGCAGTAACTTGTCCCCATCACCTCTTGTCTTTTCCATGGGAATCCTTCTCAAAAGGGAGTCTCCATCCTCCTGGTGGCCACCCTTTATGGTACTATGCACAGGGTGAATTAAATCTCACCACCATCCCAGCTCCTAGAGCTTCAGGAGTTTCTCTTTGTCTCAGAACTGAGGTCCAGGAATGTGAATTCTCTCACATCTCAGACAGAACTGTAAACTTCCCAGGTTCTCTGTGCAGAACTGGTGTGGCAGGGACTTCTGTAAGCTAGTACTGGTGGGATTCTAGGAACTGAGCAGGCAATGAGAGTGTAAGAGGGGCTGCAACAGAAGCAGCAGCTCAGCACTGGGAACTGGGGCTGGTTTGTGACCTACAACTTACAGGTGGTAGAGCTAGTCAGGGCAGTGTGTCATCATATATCAAATATTGCCTTCAGTTTTGGGCTTCTCACTCCAAGAAGGGCATTGAGGTGCTGGAGTGTCCAGGGAAGGGCAACCAAGCTGGGGAAGGGTCTGGAGAACAGGGCTGGGGAGAGCAGCTGAGGGACCTGGGAGATGTTTAGTGTGGAGCAGAGGAGGCTAAGGGAGACCTCATTGCTCTCTGCAGCTCCCTGAGAGGAGGCTGCAGGGAGCTGGGGGTTGGGCTCTGCTCCCTAGTCTCAGGTGATAGCCCCTCACTCCAAGAAGGACATTGAGGTGCTGGAGTGTGTCCAGAGAAGGGCAGTAAAGCTGGGGAAGGGTCTGCAGAACAGGGCTGGGGAGGAGCAGCTGAGGGAGCTGGGGGTGTTCAGTGTGAAGAGGAGGCTGAGGGAGACCTCATTGCTCTCTGCAGCTCCCTGAGAGGAGGCTGCAGGGAGCTGGGGGTTGGGCTCTGCTCCCCAGTCTCAGGGGATAGAAGGAGAGGAACTGGCCTGGAATTGTGCCAGGAGAGGCTTAGGTTGGAGGTTAGGAAAAATGTGTTTGCTGCAAGAGTGGTCAGGGATTGGAAGAGGCTGTGCAAGGAGGTAGTGGAGTCCCCATGGCTGGAGGTGTTCCAGAACCCTGTGGCCATGGCCCTTGGGGCCATGGTTTGCTGGCCATGGTGGGGTTGGGTTGGTGGTTGGACTCCATGACCTTAGAGGTCTTTTCCAGGCGAAACAATCCCATGATGTTCTGTGGTCCTAATATCTGATTCTTGCATCTTTTCTTTCTCTTCCCTTGCCCTTCTATGCCTTTTGGAAGGGTAAGCAGTCCTGGGGCACCATTAAACCCTGGGTGCTAACATCTGAAGTGCTTTGTGCAGGAGCCTACAGCAGCAACTCGAATTAGAGCTGACCCAGTTCTTTACGACTGGATAAGCTCGAGCTGGCTTTGGAAGCAGCCAGGCTTCCATCCCATAAAGTGTTCTTCTGAAATGTGGTTGTCCTGTTGAACTGTGGTTAAAATTCTTTGCTGCTTCATTCATTATTCAGCAGACTGAAGCCTTAGCTTAAGATCCCTGTCATGTATTTGTAATGCATTAATTCACTCTCGGCAGCCATCGGTGCTTAATGCCTAATTAACAAGCAGATTGTCTGTGAGGACCATGCTCTCTGTTGCAGAAATGTTGTGCTCATACCTCACCAAATTCAGGGCACAGAGAGGCCACCAGAGAATGCTTGTCACCACTGCAGCGTGGCTGTTCGACAAGCACAGAGGAGGTGGCGCTGGGTTGCAGAGGATAATGTTTGTGCCTCCTGTTAGTGTGGAGCTGGTGCTGGCAGGCAGAGCGGAACAGAACCTGCTGGATCTGCAGCTCAGGGACTCCTGCATCATACAATGGGTTGGGTTAGAAGGGACCTTAAAGATCAGCCAGTTCCAAGCCCCTTGCCATGGGCAGGGACACATCCCACGAGCCCAGCTTGCTCAAGGTTCATCCAGCCTGGCCTCCAACACCCTCCAAGGGAAGGGGCATCCAGAACCTCCCTGGGCAACTGGTCAAGTGTCTTACCACCCTCACTGGCAAGAATTCCTTCCTACCTTCCAGTCTCAATAGAATGGCATAGTATAGCATAGCATAGCATAGAATAGCATAGCATAGCATAGAATAGACCAGGTTGGAAGAGACCTTCAAGATCGTCACATCCAACCTATCAACCAATCCAACACCACCTAATCAACTTACCCATGGCACCAAGCACCCTATCAAGTCTCCTCCTGAACACCTCCAGTGATGGTGACTCCACCACCTCCCTGGGCAGCACATTCCAATGGGCAATCACTCTTTCTGTATAGAACTTCTTCCTAATATCCAGCCTAAACCTCCCCTGGCACAGCTTGAGACTGTGTCCTCCTGTTCTGGTGCTGGCTGCCTGAGAGAAGAGACCAACCCCCACCTGGCTCCAGCCTCCCTTCAGGGAGTTAGAGAGAACAAGAAGGTCTCCCCTGAGCCTCCTCTTCTCCAGTCTAAGCAACCCCAGCTCCCTCAGCCTCTCCTCACAGGGCTGTGCTCCAGACCTCTCCCCAGCTTTGTTGCCCTTCTCTGGGCACCTTCCAGCAACTCAACCTCCTTCCTAAACTGAGGGCCCCAGAGCTGGACACAGGACTCAAGGTGTGGCCTAACCAGTGCAGTGTGCAGGGGCAGAATGACCTCCCTGCTCCTGCTGGCCACACTCTTCCTGATGCAGGCCAGGATGCCATTGGCCCTCCTGGCTGCCTGGGCACACTGCGGGCTCATGTTCAGCCTACCATCCACCAGCACCCCCAGGTCCCTCTCTGTTTGGCAGCTCTCAGCCACTCTGACCCCAGCCTGTAGCACTGCCTGGGGTTGCTGTGGCCACTGTGCAGCACCTGGCACTTGGATGTGTTCAGTCTCCTGCCCTTGGCCTCTGCCCATCTGTCCATCCTGGCAAGGTCCCTCTGCAGAGCCTCTTCACCCTCCAGCAGATCAACTCCTGCCCCCAGCTTGGTGTCAGCTGCAAATGAACCTTGGGTGATCTGTAAGAACATCAGAAACCAGATCCCTCTTTTGTGTGATGTCTGTGTGTGTTGCTGTCTCACAATACCCTTCAGCAGCAGGATAATTGAAAGGTGCAGAGGGACTTGTTGCTGGAAACAGCCCCTCCCTTTGCTTGCACACTTTAAATTAATGAATGCTGTTGTGCTGCTGTAGAGCAGTGCTCAAGGGTTTCATCTATGCAGGTGTAGAGTGTTTGAATATTGTCCTGCTGGGAGCCAGCCCAGGGCCAGCTCTGCCCAGTGCTGGCCCTGCCCAGCTCAGGCCCTGCTCACTGAGGCACTTGCTGCAGCCCAGGGCAGCTTGGCACAGCCAGGGGCTGCTCCTAGCAGGCAGAAGCTGCTGGGGACAGATCCTGCCAAGGGCTGGGCTGCAGAAAGCCTCTGCCTGAGACTTGCTCCTGGGCACACCAAGGGCACTGCCACAGCTTGTGCCACACCTTGGGGGGCAGGAAGGCAGAGGTGGAGCTGTGGGGAGGAGCAGCCAGGAGAGGGGAGCCTCAAGTGCCCCCCAAGGGATTGCAGCCCATGGAGGGCATCTCCAGGAGCAAGCTGAGGGATCCCCAGGGTCAAGCCTCTTCTTCCCTGGGCAGTGTCCCAGCAGGACTCTGTCCCTTCTGCCTTCCAGTCTGATCCCTGTGTTCCTGAATCCACTTCTGAATCCAGCTCCTGAATCCAGCTCCCTTCTGCTGCTGAGTCCAGTCTGGGCCTTGCCCAGTGCCTGCCCCCAGCAGCAGTGGTGCCAATGGTGCTGTCAGTGCCACCAGGGGTTGGTTCCATGCTGGTTTGTGTCTCTGTGTCTCTGTTTCATTGGGTTGTTCTCATTCCCACCCCAGCTGGTTCAGTTTCTTTCCCACCCCATCAGCCTCTCTCCCTTCTTCCTTTCCTCTTCCCTTTGGGCAGGCAGAAGGGTTCCTGGAGAGCCTCTGGCACTGGGCTGGTGGCCAGCCCTGCCTTGCCCCTTGACAAATACTGCAGGAACTGCTGGCTGAATGCAAACTGCTCTGTTCACTTCAGTCTTAGGAATTTCTGCAAGTACAGCCCTGTTTCAGAAGCATCCTTAGCCTGGGCTCTTCACTGCTGCCCAGCATGGCTATTGCTACTGGGTTGGGTTTGAAACCCTGAAATACAGAGAGTATCCAAGAGATTCTAAGCAGCAAAATCTTGCTGCTATTCTTTGTGTCACACTGCCTTGCTGGCTTGCTTTGAGGATGCTGAAGTGTTGATAACCTCTCTGAGACATTTGCAGTACAGCATGGCAGTCTGCTATTCATATGCACAGTGAGGAGCTGCCTTGGTGAACAAAAATACACTCTTGATGTACTTCAACACAATTCTCATGTAACAAGCCGTTAGAATAGGTTGTGTATGGAGAAAGTGAGAAGTCTCTGCACATGAAACATGAGAATGTTATCTCTGGGAGCAGAAGTGCTCTCTGCAGCACTCTGTCCAGTTCTGGAGGCCCTGTTACAGGAAGGCTCTGGAGGGGCTGGAAGGTGTCCAGAGCAGGGCCAGGAGGAGGAGCAGAGGGCTGGAGCTGCTCTGCTCTGGAGACAGCCTGAGAGAGTTGGGGTTGTGCAGGCTGGAGAGGAGAAGGCTCCCAGGAGACCTTCTGGCGGCCTTCCAGGATCTGCAGGGGGCTACAAGCAAGCTGGGGAGGTACTTCTGAGGGTGTCAGGGAGGGATAGGACTGGGGGGCATGGAGCAGAACTAGAAGTGGGGATATTGAGATTGGCTGTGAGGAAGAAGTTGCTGCCCAGGAGGGTGGTGAGAGCCTGGCACAGGCTGCCCAGGGAGGTGGTGGAAGCCTTCTGCCTGGAGGTGTTTGCAGCCAGGCTGGAGGTGGCTGTGAGCACCTTGGTCTAGTGTGAGGTGTCCCTGCCCATGGCTGGGGGATCAGAACTGGCTGATCCTTGAGGTCCCTTCCAGCCCTGACAGCTCTGTGTTTCTGATTCAAATGAAGCAGTGTCCTATCTAGTGGGAGTGACAGTCTGTTCTCCTAAGGAACAAGAAGAAATGGTCTCAAGATGTTGGTCTCAAGATGTGCCAGGGGAGGTTTAGGTTGGACATGAGGAACAATTTCTTTCCCCAAAGGGTTGTCCAGCCCTGGCCCAGGCTGCCCAGGGCACTCATGGATTCTCTATCCCTGGAGGGGTTTCAAAGCTGTGTGATGTGGTGCTGAGGGCCATGGCTTAGTGGTGACCTGGCAGTGCTGGGTTAATGGTTGGGTTGGTGATCTTAAAGGTCATTTCCAGCCAAACCAATTGTGTGGCTCTGAGATTCTAATAGTAACTGTGGACTCTCCACACAGGATTGCAGCTGGTTAGATGTTGTGTTGCTTGATGGCTCTTGGTGCAAACACTCACTTGGCCACACGAGATTGTGAAACCACTGGAGCAGAGATGCTGTAGCAGCCCTTAGGCAGCCCCTCAGAGCACTGACTTCCTGACCTCACTCCTCATCCAACCAGGCACTTGACAGGCTTTTCATTTTAGACTTCTCCACACACTTGACTGCAGCTGTAGCCTATTGATCTGCTTTTTCTGACAGGAGCTGGGTAGAAGAGGTAAAACCCAGGGTCCTGTCACCAAGTGGGACACTGCTCAGAGCCCCCTGGGAAAGGGCAGTGCTGAGGAGGTGATGCTGCTGCACTGCATGGGAAGCACCATGAGCATGCCTGACAGCAGCAGCTGTAGCAATTAGCCACTTAAACAGTTTTTATTGATGATCTGCATGAGCTAATAAACTTTTAACAAGCTATAAAACACCCCCTGGATCCATCTTGCTATGAACAGGCTGGATCCTAACCAATTCTTATTAATTCTAACTAACATTATTGTTTGGGAGCTGGAAGGAGGAAGTGGACTCTGCCAAATCTGAAAGTGGAGCCATCAGTCCAAATAAATTCTGGTGGTTTGGGGAATATTTCTAATGTCCTTCAGCAAATAAAGCAGGCAATGATTCACAAAATAGTTTGGGATGGAAGGGACCTTAAAGATCCTCCAGTGCCAGCCCCACTGCCATAAGCAGGGACACCTCCCCCTAGAGCAGATTGCTCAAGGCCTCGATGGCAACACTCTGAGCTGGGTTAGGAAGTGGCTGGAGGCTGAGCCCAGAGAGTGGTGGTGAATGGTGCCACAGCCAGCTGGCAGCCAGGCACCAGTGGTGTGCCCCAGGGAGCAGTGCTGGGCCCCATCCTCTTTAATATCTTCATTGATAATCTGGAGGAGGGCATTGAGTCCATCAGCAGTGAATTTGCAGATGACACCAAGCTGGGAGCAGATGTTGGTCAGTGAGAGGACAGAAGGGCTCTGCAGAGGGACCTTGCCAGGCTGGACAGATGGGCAGGGGCCAACAGGATGGCATTCAACAAGTCCAAGTGCCAGGGGCTGCACTTTGATCACAACAACCCCAGGCAGAGCTACAGGCTGGGGGCAGAGTAGCTGAGAGCTGCCAAACAGGGGCCTGGAAGTGCTGGTTGACAGCTGCCTGAACATGAGCCAGCAGTGTGCCCAGGTGGCCAAGAAGGCCAATGGCATCCTGGCCTGCATCAGGAACAGCGTGGCCAGCAGGAGCAAGGAGGTCATTGTGCCCTGTGCTCAGCACTGGTTAGGCCACACCTTGAGTCCTGTGTCCAGTTCTGGGCTCCTCAGTTTAAGAAGGGCATTGAGAGACTTGAAGGTGTCCAGAGAAGGGCAAGAAAGCTGGGGAGGGGTCTGGAGCACAGCCCTGTGAGGAGAGGCTGAGGGAGCTGGGGTTGCTTAGCCTGGAGAAGAGGAGGCTCAGGGGAGACCTTCTTGCTCTCTGCAACTCCCTGAAGGGAGGTTGTAGGCAGGAAGGGGTTGGTCTCTTCTCCCAGGCAAGCAGCACCAGAACAAGAGGACACAGTCTGAAGCTGTGCCAGGGGAAGTTTAGGCTGGAGGTGAGGAGAAAGTTCTTCACTGAGAGAATCATTCACCATTGGAATGTGCTGCCCAGGGAGGTGGTGGAGTCCCCATCCCTGGAGGTGTTCCAGAGGGGATTGGATGTGGCACTTGGTGCCATGGTTTAGTCATGAGGTCTGTGGTGCCAGGTTGGACTTGATGATCTTTGAGGTCTCTTCCAACCTCAGTGATTCTGTGAACCAGATACTGTGAATCCAGCTTGGTCTTGAACAATTCCAGGCTTGGAGCCTCCACAGCTTCTCTGGGATACCTGTTCCAGTATCTCACCCCTCTCACAGTGAACTTCTTCCTAATGTGGCAGGGGATGTGTTGAAGAGTCTGAAGAGATCTCACAGGCTTTGTCATCTGACCAAGCACTCAAGCTTACTAATGGATTTCATGTTTCAGACTCCCTTTGGAGTCAGGAAGGCTTTCAGAGTTCCCCAGAACTGTGGCAGGAGGGTTGGAACTAGATGATCTTTAGGGTCCCTTCCAGCCCAACCTATTCTATGCTCTATAAACTCTGCCTGTAGACAAATGCAAGCAGCCTAGCACAGGCTTATCTCTGCACTTGCCATTTCCCCTACAGGCACCCCACCACACATCCCTTCAGTTCACAGCTTCAAGGGAAGGAGAGCAAAAGGACTTTGCTGCCACCATGCAGGGAAGTCTGACTCACATTTGGAGCATTTATTTTGTTTCCTTTTAACTGAACCAAACTCCTGAGCAACAAGTTTGAAGATTGCTCCCCCAGGGTAGGAACATGGTGGTACAAATTACCCTCCAGAGAGGGCTCTGTGACTCAAGGTTTATCCAGAGACAAGAGGTTAAGGCAAAACATTAGGGCACCAACAGGATCAACACTTCAGTTGTTTACTAGACTTCTGACAAGGGCTTGTGGTGATAGGATGAGAGAGAATGGATTGAAGGTCAAGGAGGGGAGATTTAGACTGGAGATGAGGAAGAAATTGTTGGCAGTGAGGCTGGGGAGACTCTGGCACAGGCTGCCCGGGGAGGCTGTGGCTGCCTCCTGCCTGGAGGTGTTCAGGGCCAGGCTGGATGAGGCCTTGAGCAGCCTGTGCTGGTGGGAGGTGTCCCTGCCCATGGCAGGGGGTTGGAGCTGGCTGAGCTTTGAGCTCCCTTCCAAGCCAAGCCCTCCTATGAATCTATGAAGCTGCCACGATCCCTGTGTGTGTCCAAGCATCCCCTTAGGCCCTTACAGCTGGGAAATAATTGTGCTTAATTATCCTCTGCTTAGCTCTGTGCTTGCAAAGCCCTCACCTCAGGGTTCTTGCATGAGGAGTGCAAACAATGCAGTCTTGCACGAGAGTGGAGGCTTCATGTGTAAGATATGATGTCTCTAACCCAGAGCTGTGTTTCCTGTCCTGAAGGGCTTTGCTTCCTCTTCCTCACTGGCATGCTAATGGGAATGTGTTGCACTGGAAGGATCCCAGAGCATTGCTGTAAATATTTGCTTGAATGCTTTAGAAATATTTGCTGCAGCCTGCAAATGTGTGGAGTTGGCACTGAAAATATTTGTGCTCAGAGCCACCAGAGGAAAAACCAAACCCAACACTCCCAGGGTGTTGGGATTTCCCCAGGAAACTCTTTGCAGGAGCTGGCAACAAGGAAGCCTTGGGGCAAGGAATTGCAGTGGTGCCACAGCAGCGCTCGGTTCTCTTGCTGCCGGTGCAGGCAGCTGGCTTTGAAGTTCACCTTCATGCTCATACCTTGGCTGGGGCTTGCATGGTTACTGTGCTGTCCTTCTCCTCCCCTTCCTGATGGAGGCAGATCCTTCTTTGTTCCCCCACAGTGAACTCAACCTTGCAGCTGGTTTCTGTAAGCCCCCGGCCGAGCATGGATGCTGCCAGGGCAGTTAGCACAAACCCTCCCTCAGCTCCTGCTCTCCACTTGTGTTTGGCTGTTTCTCTGGTCGAGTGTTTCTGATTCAACAAGTGAAACAAACAAGGAAATGCCCACTGGGACTTGCTGATGGCTCCAAGAAAGCAAACACTCCTCACTTCAGCTGGAGGAAGAAACGTACAGAGGGCAAGCCCATAAATGTCTGTGTATTTCTTGTGCTTGGGCTTTCTTCAGGGAGTGTTATTTGAAGGTAGCACCCCAGGTCATTCCTCCCCTCCTGCACAGAGCTTTTATTCTTCTGCTCAGACAAAAACAAATTACAGAATCACAGAACTGTCAGGGTTGGAAGGGACCTCAAGCATCAAGTTTCAACCCCCCTGCCATGGGCAGGGACACCTCACACTACAGCAGGTTGCTCACAGCCACCTCCAGCCTGGCCTTCAAATCCTCCAGGGATTAGGCTTCCACCACCTTCCTGGGCAACCTGTGCCAGTATCTCACCACCCTCATTAGCAACAACTTCTTCCTGACATCCAATCTGCATCTCCCCTCCAGCTTGGATCCATTCTCCCTACTCCCCTCACTACCCCACACCCTCAAAAGTCCCTCCCCAGCCTTCTTGTAGCCCCTTTCAGATCCTGGAAGGCCACAAGAACATGTCCTTGGAGCCTTCTCTTCTCCAGACTGAACAGCCCCAACTCCTTCAGTCTGTCCTCACAGGAGAGGTGCTCCAGCCCTCTGCTCATCCTCCTGGCCCTTCTCTGGACACCTTCCAGCACCTCCAGATCCCTCTTGTCATAGGGGCTCCAGAACTGGAGGCAGGACTGCAGGTGGGGTCTCCCCAGAGCTGAGCAGAGGGAGAGAATCACCTCCCTTGCCCTGCTGGCCACACTTCCCTTGCTGCAGCCCAGGCTCTGGTTGGCTTTCTGGGCTGGCTGAAATGGAGAATCTGTTCAACTCTTCCTTTTTAAAATTTACTGCTGGGTCAGGTGGCAAAATCATGGCAGTGAGAGGAGGAAGGTACAGCTGGGCCTGGAATCAGAAAGAAGTTCTTTCTCTGTTACAAATGTCTGAATAATGTGGGAGTATATCAAGAGGCTTGTTGAATTCAAGCCCCTTTCAGATCCTGGAAGGCCACAAGAAGGTCTCCTTAGAGCCTTCTCTTCTCCAGGCTGAACAACCCCAACTCTTTCAGCCTGTCCTCATAGGAGAAGTACTCCAGCCCTATGAGGACAGGCAGCTCTTTCCTCCCAGAGAGCCATTATGTGCCCCCTGCTTTTCTAGTCCTTCATCTCTTTTGTCTCTTTCCCTTGTCAGAGGATCAAAGTTAGTTCATGTATTCAGAGCCTGTTAGAATTTAAATGTAAAAGTGAGCTGTATCTGGTGCAGCAAGCTGTCCTCCAGGGATGCTCCCTCTGAAGAGCTGGTCAGCAAAGGAGGCTTTATTGCACTTGAGCTGGGAGATCAGATGCTGCTGTGATAGACAACTGCAGCCTGTGTGTGGCCTGAGGCCATAAGGGCTTCCATGTTTTCATCACCAAAACTCCTAAGGCAGTGACAGTCTCTGGGCTGTCAGAGGCACTCGGTGGAAATGCTTTGTCCTCCTGCACTGGTCAGGCTGCAGCTCCAGTAGTGGGTTCAGTCTGGGGCCTCTCACTCCAAGGAAGACATTGAGGTGCTGCACTGGGTCCAGAGAAGGGCAACAAAGCAGGGGAGGGGTCTGGAGAACAGGGCTGGGGAGGAGCAGCTGAGGGAGCTGGGGTTGCTTAGCCTGGAGAAGAGGAGGCTGAGGGGAGACCTCAGTGGACCTCAGTACAGCTCCCTGAAAGGAGGTTGGAGTGATGTAATGG
Organism: Melanerpes formicivorus; assembly: GCF_026170545.1. NCBI lineage: Eukaryota > Metazoa > Chordata > Aves > Piciformes > Picidae > Melanerpes > Melanerpes formicivorus. The sequence goes on along the minus strand of NW_027142368.1, from coordinate 726,189 downwards.
TTAGTGTGCTCTCCCTAGGAACAAGTGACAGGTGCAGAGGAAGTGGCCTCAAACTTGCTCCACTGGAGGTTTAGGTTGGAGATGAGGAACAATATCCTCCCAGGAAGGCTTGTCAAGACCTGGACCAGGCTGTCCAGGGCAGTGGTGGAGTCCCAATTCTGGAGGGGTTTCAATGCTGAGGGATGTGGTCTAGTGGTGACCTGGCAGTGCAGGGTTAACAGCCAGACCGAATGGTATCATAGCAGTATCATAGTATCATAGAATCAGTCAGGGTTGGAAGGGAGCACAAGGATCATCCAGTTCCAACCCCCCTGCCATGGGCAGGGACACCCCACACTAGATCAGCCTGGCCACAGCCTCAGCCAGCCTGGCCTTAAACACCTCCAGGGACAGGGCCCCAACCACCTCCCTGCACAACCCATTCCAGGGCTTCACCACTCTCCTGGGGAAAAACTTCCTCCTCCCCTCCAGCCTCAATCTCCCCACCTCCAGCTTCATTCCATTCCCCCTAGTCCTAGCACTCCCTCAGATCCTGAGCAGTCCCTCCCCAGCCTTCCTGCAGCCCCCTTCAGATCCTGGAAGGCCACAATGAGGTCACCTGGGAGCCTTCTCTTCTCCAGACTGAACAGCCCCAACTCCTTCAGTCTGTCCTCACAGGAGAGGTGCTCCAGCCCTCTGCTCATCCTCCTGGCCCTGCTCTGGACACCTTCCAGCACCTCCACATCCCTCTTGTCCTAGGAGCTCCAGAACTGGAGGCAGTACTGCAGGTGGGGTCTCCCCAGAGCTGAGCAGAGGGGGAGAATCACCTCCCTTGCCCTGCTGGCCACACTTCTCCTGCTGCAGCCCAGGCTCTGCTTGGCTTTCTGGGCTGCAAGTGCACACTGAGAGCTCCTGCTGAGCTTCTCCTCCCCCAGCACCCCCAAGGCTCTCTCCTCAGGGCTGCTTTCCAGCCAGTCCCTGCCCAGCCTGCATTTGTGCCTGGGATTGCCTCCACCCAGCTGCAGGACCCTGCCCTTGCTCTGGTTGAACCTCCTGAGGTTGGCTTGTGCCCACCTCTCCAGCCTGTCCAGCTCCCTCTGGATGGATCCCTTCCCTCCAGCCTGTCTGCTGCACCACACAGGTCTCAAAGGCCTCTTCCAACCCAAACAATTCCATGATTCTATGAAATGAATTCTACAAGATGTAGTGGGGGCTGTGCTCTGGGACCTCTACTGCAGAACTGCTGAGAAAATATTCTGGGAAGCTGATTGTGATGCTGCTTGTGGAGAGAACAAGGCTGGAATGGGTAATGCAAAGGCTTGTTAGGGCAAGTGAAAGCAACAGGGTGTTTGCACAGGCAGGGATGGAGAAGGAGCAAATGAAGACACATCTCTTGATTATCTCCCCAAAATGAAGTTTGTCAGTGCAAGGGCTCTGGAATCCATTTCTGCTTAAGTCTATAAATAAATATTGCACTTCATTACCAGGAGGCAGGCTGCATGCATCATAGCTTTTGAATTGGGATTAAATGGCAACATTTGCATTCAAAAGGCAGCAGAAAGGAGCAGGAGGGGCACTGGGTTGGCCAGCTTCTGGCTTGCAGTGGGATGCCATTGCTGAATCCTCTTTCACTCCGTTGAAGGTCTTAATTTTCTGTGTTTGTTGTTCTTTTCACCTGCACTAAGTGACAAGTGGCCAGAAGGATGAGCAGAGGGCTGGAAAACCTCCCCTGTGGGGAGAGACTGAGCAAGCTGGGGCTGTTCAGCCTGGAGGAGAACTCAGAGCAGCCACCCAGCACCTGAAGGGGCTGCAGGAGTGCTGGAGGCTGAGCAAGCTGGGGCTCAGAGCAGCCACCCAGTACCTGAAGGGGCTACAGGAGTGCTGGAGGCTGAGCAAGCTGGGGCTGTTCAGCCTGGAGGAGAACTCAGAGCAGCCACCCAGTACCTGAAGGGGCTACAGGAGTGCTGGAGGCTGAGCAAGCTGGGGCTGTTCAGCCTGGAGGAGAACTCAGAGCAGCCACCCAGTACCTGAAGGGGCTACAGGAGTGCTGGAGGCTGAGCAAGCTGGGGCTGTTCAGCCTGGAGGAGAACTCAGAGCAGCCATCCAGCACCTGAAGGGGCTGCAGGAGTGCTGGAGGCTGAGCAAGCTGGGGCTGTTCAGCCTGGAGGAGAACTCAGAGCATCCATCCAGTACCTGAAGGGGCTACAGGAGTGCTGGAGGCTGAGCAAGCTGGGGCTGTTCAGCCTGGAGGAGAACTCAGAGCAGCCATCCAGTACCTGAAGGGGCTACAGGAGTGCTGGACCTTTGACAAGGGATTGTAGTGATAGGACAAGGGGCAATGGCTTTGAGCTGGAAGAGGGGAGATTGAGACTGGAAACAAGGAAGAAATTCTTGCCAGGGAGAGTGGGGACACACTGGAATAGGTTGCCCAGGGAGGCTGTGGATGACTCCTCCCTGGAGGTGCTTAAAGCCAGGTGGGATAAGGTCTTGAGTAACTTGGGCTGGTGGGAGTCCAGAACTGCACAGTGGGCAAAACATAGAGCACTGAGGGCTGGAGCATGACCAGAGAAGGCAACCAAGCTGGGGAAGGGTCTGGAGAGCAGGGCTGGGGAGGAGCAGCTGAGGGAGCTGGGGGTGTTCAGTGTGGAGCAGAGGAGGCTGAGGGAGACCTCATTGCTCTCTACAGCTCCCTGAGAGGAGGCTGCAGTGAGCTGGAGGTTGGGCTCTGCTCCCTAGCCTCAGGTGATAGAAGGAGAGGAACTGGCCTGAAATTGTGCCAGGGGAGGCTTAGGTTGGAGAGGAGGAAAAATTTCCTTGCTGCAAGAGTGGTCAGGGACTGGCAGAGGCTTCCCAGGGAGGTGGTGGAGTCCCCATGGCTGGAGGTGTTGAAGAAATGTGTGACCATGGCACCTGGGGCCATGGTTTGCTGGCCATGGTGGGGCTGGGTTGGTGGTTGGTCTGAGAGGCATCTTCTAACCCAAACATCTCCATGATTCCATGTTTTGTGACCTTGGTTCTGGAGATTTTGCTCTTTTCATTTTGCAAGTGAAGAATTCTCAGCTTTCTGCCTCTCCTGCCACTTTGCAGCGTTTTGTTCAGTCTTCTTTTGAATCCTCAGATCTCACAGCAGTGTCTGAAGTGTCATAGCTCACACCCAGGAGACTGCAGCTGTGAAATCCCTGCAGCACCTCACGTTGCAGTTACAGCCATCGTGTTCAGCCACGGTGCCATCGCAGCACCACCTCTCTTCATGGCCCTGGGGTGCTTGAGTGAAGCTTTAATATGCTGCAATTACAGCCTGCAGGTAGGCTTTGCAGCTCTGCACATAAAGTGTTTGCTGCCTCTTGGCCTGTATCAGGAGCAGTGTGGCCAGCAGGAGCAAGGAGGTCATAGTGCCCTGTGCTCAGCACTGCTGAGGCCACACCTTGAGTCCTGTGGCCAGTTCTGGGCTCCTCAGTTTAAGAAGGACATTGAGAGACTTGAAGGTGTCCAGAGAAGGGCAACAAAGCTGGGGAGGGGTCTGGAGCACAGCCCTGTGAGGAGAGGCTGAGGGTGCTGGGGTTGCTTAGCCTGGAGAAGAGGAGGCTCAGGGGAGACCTTCTTGCTCTCTCCAACTCCCTGAAGGGAGGTTGTAGCCAGGTGGGGGTTGGGCTCTTCTCTCAGGCACCCAGCACCAGAACAAGAGGACACAGTCTCAAGCTGGGCAGGGGAAAGTTTAGACTTGGCCTTAGCAAGAAGTTCTTCACAGCCAGAGAGATTGGCCTGGGGACAGGCTGCCTAGGGCGGTGGTGGAGTCCCCATCCCTGGAGGTGTTTAGGAAGAGCCTGGATGAGGCACTTGATGCCATGGTTTAGTTGATCAGATGGTGCTGGGTGAGAGGTTGGACTTGATGGTCTCTGAGGTCTTTTCCAACCTGGTTAATTCTATTCTATTCTAGTCTAGTCTAGTCTAGTCTAGTCTTTGTCACACAATTGGAGTGTCAATGTTGATGTGTCTGTTTGTCCTCAATATAACCTTTCTATGGGGCCTAACTGACTGGCACTGACTTTTTTTGTCAGTCAGTGACCACTCTGCTTTGGAACCTGATCATACAATCATAGAATGGTTTGGGTTGGAAGGGACCTTAAAGACCATCCAGTTCCAAGCCCCTGCCATAGGCAGGGACACCTCTCACCAGCCCAGCTTGCTCAAGGCCTCATCCAGCCTGGCCTTCAACACCTCCAGGCAGAAGGCAGCCACAGCCTCCCTGGGCAGCCTGTGCCAGAGTTTCCCCAGCCTCACTGCCAAGAATTTCTTCCTCATCTGCACTCTCAATCTCCTCTCTCCCAGCTCAAAGCCATTATTCCTCATCCTGGCACTCCCAGCCCTTGTCCAAAGTCCCTCCCCAGCTCTCTTGGGGCCCTCTTCAGGCACTGCAAGGCTGCTCTGAGGTCTCCCTGGAGCCTTCTCTTTTCCAGGCTGAACAGCTCCAACTCTCCCAGCCTGGCCCCACAGGGGAGGTTCTACAGCCCTCTGAGCATCTTTGTGGTCTCCTCTGGAGCCTCTCCAGCAGCTCCAGGTCCTTCTTGTGCTGGGGGCCCCAGAGCTGGAGGCAGTGCTGCAGGTGGGGGCTGAGCAGAGCAGAGCAGAGGGGCAGAATCCCCTCCCTGTGCTGCTGCTCTCCCTGCTCTGGCTGCAGCTCAGCACTCAGCTGGCTCTGGGCTGCCAGGGACCAGTGCTGGCTCCTGGGGAGTTTGTCACCAACTGACACCCCCAAGGCCTCCTCCTCCATGCTGCTCTCAGCCACTCCTCACCCAGCCTGGATCTGTGCTTGGGATTGCCCTGACCCAGGTTCAGGAGCTCCTTGCACTTGGCCTTGTTGAGTTTCATGAGGTTGGCTTGGAGCCACATCTCCAGCCTGTCCAAGTCCCTCTGGGTGGCATCCCTGCCCTCCAGCCTGTCAAGCAGATCATGTTTAATGATCTTGGTGTTACAGAGCCCACACAGAGAAGCCAAATCAAGGCCTTCTCTCTCTGGAAGCCGTTTCTCAGCGTGTTTGCATGGTGTGTGCTCCTCAGAAGCAAATATGCTACCCATCCTCACAGCTGTGGACCCTGTAAGTATCTTGCACAATCAGGGTGGCAGATTAGATCATTAAGGTGCCAGGTCTGCTGCAATTAAGAACCTGCTTCTGTGTCTGATGCTTTTCTAAGTACTGCCAAGTGAACCTACTTGCTGAGGTTTGGGCTGTCTCCTGGCAAGGCTTAAGCACCACATCAGCACTTGTTGGGTTCCACATCTCAGCTGCTCTGCTCCTAATTCCCCTTCAGCCTGCAGAGCTTCCTGGTGATTGACAGGTTCTATTAGTGCTCATTCTGATATGGAGATTAAACCATGACTAAGGGAGCTGTGCTCCAGACTCTTTCATTTCTTCAGTGGCTCCTCATGCAGTGCAGTGGCACCTTCTTGCCCCCTGGGAGAGCAAAGCTGAGAGAGCAAAGCTGAGAGAGCTGCTCAGGCCAAGATTAGTTTTACATTCACCTAACTGATGGCAGCAGTATGGGCAAAGCAGCCCAAAGGATTTCTGCTTTGTGATTGATTTCCTGCTTGGAGGGGATGTGCAGCAGACACTGGGATTGGATGGAGACTGGTCAGAGGCTGGTTAAAGGTGACCCTAAGCTGGAGGGTTTGATGCATTGCACCTGATACCTGTCACAGGCTTTCAAGCACCAGAGCTGGGAGTTGCATCCAGGCTGCTTTGTAAGTGAGTGAGAGGTTTTATCACAGATTCAGAGCTAGTATTGGGTTGGAAGGGGCCCTCAAAGGGCATCTTGACCAACTCCCCTGCAGGCAGCAGGGACACCTCCATCTAGATGAGGTTGCTCAAGGCCACATCCAGTCTGATCTTGAATGTCTCCAGGGATGGGACCTCAACCACCTCCCTGGGCAACCTCTTCCAGTGTCTCCCCACCCTCCTTGTGCAGAACTTCCTCCTGGTGTCCAACCTAACTCTGCCCTGCTCCAGTGTCAAACCATTGCCCCTTGTCCTGTGCCCATAGACCCTTTTGAACAGTCCCTCCTCAATCTTCCTATATGTCTCCTTGAGAAACTGGAAGGCTGCTCTAAGGTCTCCCTGGAGCCTTCTCTTCTCCAGGCTGAACAGCCCCAGCTCTCTCAGCCAGTCCCCATAGCAGAGGTTCACCAGCATTCTGATCATCCTTGGGATCCCCTCTCATGTCTCTCTTGTGCTGGGTGCCCCACAGCTGGATGCAGTACTCCAGGTGAGGTCTCACCAGAGCAGAGCAGAGGGGCAGAATCACCAGGCTGCCCTCGGCCTTCTGTGCTGCCAGTGCCTATTGCTGGCTCCTGTCCAGCTTCTCCCCCACCAGCACCCCCAAGCCCTTCTCTGCAGGGCTGCTCTCAATCTCATCATCCCCCAGCCTGGACTGATGCTGAGGATTGTGCTGCCCTAGGTGCAGGACTTTGCACTTTGCCTTGCTGAGCCTCCTGAGATTCACTTGCAGTCCATCTTTCTGTGGTCCTTCCTTTCTTGCTAATTGCTGGTATTCTGTTGGACTTCTTGGCCAGTCCCTAGACTGATGCTGAGAGAGAACCACCTATAGAAACCCCAAGGTGATTTCTCTGGGTGATCTCACCTTATCCAGAGCCCATATTCTGGTTGGCTTACAGTTGTTGTTCTGTATTCATTGGCATCAGAATTTGGTTGCCACTTTACTGCCACATAACTCATTGCTGTCAACTTCTGCAGCTTCTTTCAGTCAATTTTGGTGTTAATGAGCTCTGAATATCTTCACATCAACAGGGAATTTTGCTCCCCTGTAATTGCTCCTTTTCCAGATTTTGATGTGTGTAGATGGAACAAAAGTCACAACCCAGAGATCTGGGGAAAGGGTGGCTGAGAGCAGCCAGGCAGAGAGGGATCTGGGGGTACTGGTTGATAGTAGGCTGAACATGAGCCTGCAGTGTGCCCAGGGGGACAAGAAGGCCAATGGCTGGCCTGCATCAGGAAGAGTGTGGCCAGCAGGAGCAGGGAGGTCATTCTGCCCCTGTATACTGCACTGCTTAGGCCACACCTTGAGTCCTGTGTCCAGTTCTGGGCCCCTCAGGTTAGGAAAGATGTTGAGATGCTGGAAGGTGTCCAGAGAAGGGCAAGAAAGCTGGGGAGGGGTCTGGAGCACAGCCCTATGAGGAGAGGCTGAGGGAGCTGGGGTTGCTTAGCCTGGAGAAGAGGAGGCTCAGGGGAGACCTTCTTGCTCTCTCCACCTCCCTGCAGGGAGGTTGTAGCCAGGTGGGGGTTGGTCTCTTCTCCCAGGCAGCCAGCACCAGAACAAGAGGACACAGTCTCAGGCTGTGCCAGGGGAGGTTTAGGCTGGAGGTTAGGAAGAAACTATACACAGAGAGAGAGATTGCCCATTGGAATGTGCTGCCCAGGGAGGTGGTGGAGTCCCCATCATTGGAGGTGCTCAGGTGGAGACTTGATAGGGTGCTTGGTGCCATGGGTTAGTTGATTAGATGATGCTGGGTGATAGGTTGGACTTGATGATGTTGAAGGTCTCTTCCAACCTGGTCTGGTCTGGTCTGTTCTATTCTATTCTATTCTATTCTATTCTATTCTATTCTATTCTATTCTATTCTATTCTATTCTATTCTATTCTATGAATCCCCTCTCCTGACCTGCTGGCCATCCTTCTTTTGATGCATGCCAGTTTGGAGTTCAAAACCCCTTGACTGCTCCTCAGGCTTGGTGTTGCAGAAGAGCAGGAACTCCATGAGGCCATCTCTGCACTGAGGGATTTCTGTCCTGAGTGACTAATGCTTAAGTGCAGCTCTTGCTGCCACCCCCAGCCCACGCTGCTCTGGACTGAAATGTTCCTTTCCTTTCTGTTGGAAAAAGGAGCAGGCCCTTCATGTGGGGGGTGGTGCAAAATTGATGAACCTCTGAATTATTCATTGCAAAGCTTTTATCAGTGTGTAGCTGTATTTAAATGCCACAATAGATGATCACCCTGCCCCTTACCACCCCTTCAAATAAAGTACTATGGATTAGGAACTCATCAGGCCTGAGCCTGCTCTTCTCCCAGGCACTTTAGGTAGGAGCTCTTGACATTGCAAGTCAGGTTGTCCAAAGCATTTGGGTACTTGGTTCTTAATGCAGTTTGATGTCCAGAGAAGGTCCAGGAGAATGATCAGAGAACTGTAAAGGCTGCCACGTGAGGACAGGCTGAGAGAGCTGGGTTTGTTGAGTCTGGAGAAGAGAAGACTGAGGGCAGACCTTAGCACCATGGACCAGGACAGCAAAGGTGGCTACCAGGACTTTGGAGAGTCCCTCATGACAAGGAGTCCCATGGGGCAGCCAAGGGCTGATGGGGACAAGTCACTGCTGGGGAGATTCCCACTGGGCTGCAGAAGGAAATGTTCCCCATGAGCACAGCTGGGCACTGGAATCATCTCCCAGGGGCAGCAGTGGATGCCCTGCACTGGGGAGGGTGGAGGCTCAGCCTGGCAGGGGGCTGGGCCAGCTCCTTGCAATTCCACCATCACCTGGAAAGCTTGGACCACAAGATCCATGGGCTCCCTTCCAACCTGTGAGTCTGTTGTGAAGGGTCCTAACAGAAATGAATCCTGTAGACATTGATCAGATCTCCTCTCAGCCTTCTCCAGGCTGAACACCCCCAGCTCCCTCAGCTGCTCCTCCCCAGCCCTGCTCTCCAGACCCTTCCCCAGCTTGGTTGGCCTTCTCTGGACCTGCTCCAGCCTCTCAATGTCCTTCCTGGAATGAGAGGCCACAAACTTGGAAACTTTTATCAGGTGACTGCCTGGGGGCTGTGGGGCAGGCTGTGGATGTGGTCTGCCTGGACCTCAGTAAGGCCTTGGACACCATCCCCCACAGCAAACTGCTGGCCAAGCTGTCAGCCCCTGGCTTGGACAGCAGCACTCTGAGCTGGGTTAGGAACTGGCTGGAGGCTGAGCCCAGAGAGTGGTGGTGAATGGTGCCACAGCCAGCTGGCAGCCAGGCACCAGTGGTGTGCCCCAGGGAGCAGTGCTGGGCCCTGTGCTCTTTAACATCTTCATTGATGATCTGGATGAGGGGGTTGAGTTCATCATCAGTAAATTTGCAGCTGACACCAAGCTGGGGGCAGGAGTTGATCTGCTGGAGGGTGAAGAGGCTCTGCAGAGGGACCTTGCCAGGCTGGGCAGATGGGCAGAGGCCAAGGGCAGGAGATTGAACACATCCAAGTGCCAGGTGCTGCACATTGGCCACAGCAACCCCAGGCAGAGCTACAGGCTGGGGTCAGAGTGGCTGAGAGCAGCCAGGCAGAGAGGGACCTGGGGGTGCTGGTTGATGGTAGGCTGAACACGAGCCAGCAGTGTGCCCAGGGGGCCAAGAAGGCCAAGGGCATCCTGGCCTGCATCAGGAACAGTGTGGCCAGCAGGAGCAGGGAGGTCATTGTGCCCTGTGCTCAGCACTGCTGAGGCCACATCTTGAGTCCTGTGGCCAGTTCTGGGCTCCTCAGGTTAGGAAGGAGGTTGAGATGCTGGAAGGTGTCCAGAGAAGGGCAAGAAAGCTGGGGAGGGGTCTGGAGCACAGCCCTGTGAGGAGAGGCTGAGGGAGCTGGGGTTGCTTAGCCTGGAGAAGAGGAGGCTCAGGGGAGACCTTCTTGCTCTCTGCAACTCCCTGAAGGGAGGTTGTAGCCAGGTGGGGGTTGGGCTCTTCTCCCAGGCAGGCAACACCAGAACAAGAGGACACAGTCTCAAGCTGTGCCAGGGGAGGTTTAGGCTGGAGGTTAGGAGGAGGTTCTACACAGAGAGAGTGATTGCCCATTGGAATGTGCTGCCCAGGGAGGTGGTGGAGTCCCCATCCCTGGAGGTGTTCAGAAGGAGACTTGATAGGGTGCTTGGTGCCATGGGTTAGTTGATTAGGTGGTGTTGGATTGGTTGATGGGTTGGAATTGATGATCCTGAAGGTCTCTTCCAACCTGGTCTGGTCTATTCTATTCTATTCTATTCTATTCTATTCTATTCTATTCTATTCTATTCTATTCTATTCTGGTTTTAGCTTTACCTTCCCCTCTGTGAGCAGCCATCCTTCTGGGGGACACAAGGAAGATTATCTGGAGTGCTGGAAAGAATTTTCAGGAGTTTATATAATATTCTGATCTCTCTTTTTTTCCCTCAGTGCTTTCCCCCCTAGACATCTGCTAACTCTGTTGCCATGCTTCTACAGAAATATTTATACTTGGTGGCAGATTCCTTGCTGCCCTTGCAGGGAAAAGTCCTCCTTGTTTGCTTGCACACAATCCCCACAGTTCCAGGCTGGATTGGGTGTGCTCTCCTCTAGTTAATTACAGCATCACCCCAGACTTCCCTCTTGCAGAGGAAGAACTTGTTTCCAAACAGACTCTCTATGGGAATCTGTAGCCTTCCCACCTCTGCCTTAATTGCTTCATGTTTATGCCTCATCCTGAAGTGTGAAGAGCTGTGACAATCTGATGGGTTTGTGAATTCTTTCAGCACTCTTCTGCTCAATATGTTCCCAGCTCATTGTAAGGTGCAACTGCAACAAAGATGAGAGGTTACAGCTTCACAGATTGCATCTGGGTGGAAGGGAACCTCCAAGGGCCTCTTGTCCAACCCCCCCCCGCAGGCAGCAGGGACACCTCCAGCTAGAGCAGGCTGTCCATGCCCAGAGCAAGTCTGATCTTGAATGTCTTCAGGGACAGGGCTTCAGCCACATCCCTGGCCAACTTGTTCCACTGTTTCACCACTCTCATTGCATAGAACTTCTCTCTGGTGTCCAACCTAAACCTCCCCTGCTCCAGTTCCAAACTCATTGTGAAGAACTTCTGTCATTAGGTTTGAAAGCAGGGGTGCAGGTCAGACCTCTTCTGCCATGGGAGGAGAATCTGCACCATCTGCCAGCTGCCAAGTTCATTGAATGATGTTGTGATAGACACAGGCTAGCTTCTTCCACCCTTAAACTCTGCTGGGTCAAAGAATTAGTGCTGCTTGATTGTGTTGGACTTGGACACTCACAAGCCCATGGGACCAGATGGGATCCACCCTAGGGTGCTGAGAGAGCTGGCAGATGAGCTGCCAAGGTGCTCTCCATCAATTCACTCCAGTCCTGGCTCACTGGAGAGGTCCCAGGGGACTGAAACTGCACAATGTGGTCCCCATCCACAAGAAGGGTCGGATGGAGGAACCTGGAAACTCCAGGCCTGGCAGCCTGACCTCAGTGCCAGGGAAAGTGATGGAGCAGATTATCCTGGGGGCAATAACTGCACCTGAAGGATGGCCAAGGGCTCAGGTCCAGCCAGCATGGATTTAGGAAGGGCAGGTCCTGCCTCTCCAACCTGATCTCCTTCTATGCCCAGGTGACTGCCTGGGGGCTGTGGGGCAGGCTGTGGATGTGGTCTGCCTGGACCTCAGCAAGGCCTTGGACACCATCCCCCACAGCAAACTCCTGGCCAAGCTGTCAGCCCCTGGCTTGGACAGCAGCTCTCTGAGCTGGGTTAGGAACTGGCTGGAGGCTGAGCCCAGAGAGTGGTGGTGAATGGTGCCACAGCCAGCTGGCAGCCAGGCCCCAGTGGTGTGCCCCAGGGATCAGTGCTGGGCCCTGTGCTCTTTAACATCTTCATTGATGATCTGGAGGTGGGGATTGAGTCAGGTGACACCAAGTTGGAAGCAGATGTTGGTCAGTTAGAGGGAAGAAGGGCTCTGCAAAGGGACCTTGCCAGGCTGGACAGATGGGCAGAGGCCAACAGGATGGCATTCAGCAAGTCCAAGTGCCAGGGGCTGCACTTTGGCCACAACAACCCCAGGCAGAGCTACAGGCTGGGGTCAGCCAAACAGAGAGGGACCTGGGGGTGCTGGGTGATGGTAGGCTGAACATGAGCCTGCAGTGTGCCCAGGGAGCCAAGAAGGCCAATGGCATCCTGGCCTGCATCAGGAAGAGTGTGGCCAGCAGGAGCAGGGAAGTCATTCTGCCCCTGTACTCTGCATTAGTTAGGCCACACCTTGAGTCCTGTGTCCAGTTCTGGGCTCCTCAGTTTAAGAAGTACATTGAGAGACTTGAAGGTGTCCAGAGAAGGGCAAGAAAGCTGGGGAGGGGTCTGGAGCACAGCCCTGTGTGGAGAGGCTGAGGGAGCTGGGGTTGCTTAGCCTGGAGAAGAGGAGGCTCAGGGGAGACCTTCTTGCTCTCTCCAACTCCCTGAAGGGAGGTTGGAGCCAGGTGGGGGTTGGTCTCTTCTCCCAGGCAACCAGCACCAGAACAAGAGGACACAGTCCCAAGCTGTGCCAGGGGAAGTTTAGGCTGGAGGTGAGGAGAAAGTTCTTCCCAGAGAGAGTTGTTAGCCATTGGAATGTGCTGCCCAGGGAAGTGGTGCAGTCCCCATCCCTGGAGGTGTTCAAGAGGGGATTGGATGTGGCACTTGGTGCCATGGTTTAGTCATGAGGTCTGTGGTGACAGGTTGGACTCGATGATCTTTGAGGTCTCTTCCAACCTTAGTGATACTGTGAGACTGTGCTGTGTTTTATTGCAAGAGAGCAAGTAATGAAAGAGGTTCTTTCAATGTCTGTGGGGCCAGAAAGGCTCAGCAGCTTGTTGGAATGGGAATATGATTTGTGAATATTAATTAATAGGTCAAACAATCTCTGTCTTCATAGAATCACAGAATCAATAAGGTTGGAAGAGACCTCCAAGGTCATTAAGTCCAACCTGTCACCCAAGACCTCCTGACTACTAAACCATGGCTCCAAGTGTTCATCCCCTGGGGCCCAAAAAAGCATCCCGCAGGTCTGAGTTGCTGTTTTTTGCTCAGAAGCATAAGTGGCTAAAAACTGGCTCTTGGCCTCACTGTTTGCTTTTGGTTTAGCTCTTCTTGTCAGCTTAAGAAACCCCTTTCAGTGTTTTCTTTCCTTCAGAAGGTCGTTTGCCCAGCTCCAGTGCATCTCCACCAATGCACACAGCATGGGCAACAAGCAGGAGGAGCTGGAAGCCACTGTGGAGCAAGATAGCTCTGGCTTAGTGACCAGCACAGAGACATGGGATATTTTGGTTCTACTCATAGTTTAGTCCTCTGTATGGAAGCTTTCTTCTCTTGATCTGGCACACCTCAGGCAGCATACAAAATGCACAATTAACCAGGTTGGAAAAGACCTTCAAGATCATCAAGTCCAACCCAGCACCATCTAATCAACTAAACCTTGGCACCAAGTGCCTCAGCCAGGCTCTTCCTAAACACCTCCAGGGATGGTGATTCCACCACCTCCCTGGGCAGCACATTCCCATGGCCAATCTCTCTTGCTGGGAAGAATTTCTTCCTAACCTCCAGCCTAACCTCCAGCCTAAACCTCCCCTGGCACAGCTTGAGACTGTGTCCTCTTGTTCTGGTGCTGCTTGCCTGGGAGAAGAGACCAACCCCCACCTGGCTACAACCTCCCTTCAGGAAGCTGTGGAGAGCAAGAAGGTCTCCCCTGAGCCTCCTCTTCTCCAGGCTAAGCAACCCCAGCTCCCTCAGCCTCTCCTCACAGGGCTGTGCTCCAGGCCCCTCCCCAGATTTGTTGTCCTTCTGATCATCTGTCTGATTGTCCTTCTGATCATCTGTCCATCTGATCAAGGCCAGCAGTCACCATAATCCACAACTGGAGAGTCTGGGGGAGAGGAAGATTACTCACAACATCCTGTTTGGGATTTCAAGGCAGCAGGTGTGAAAATCAATCAGCAGAAGCTTGTTCAGCTCATCCCAGCCATGGAATCAGCTGATTGAACAGCCAGGAACCTGCACTTTTGTCATGCTCTGAGGAGGTCATTTCTATTTCTCTTCAGAGCTGCTGGATTTGATTCACCAACCTTTTGTTGTCCTTTTTTCTTTTGCTGCTGAGCACAGACTCTGTCACCCAGCAGTAAGAGTTCTGTGCTCCAAGCTGTGCCACCCTGAGGGGGTTGAAGTGGGAGAGCTTCTGCAGTGGTGCAGTTGCTGTCTCATAGACTGCAAACCCTTGAAGCAGGCCTGAGCTGTGTTGCAGTAGCCTCAACAACAACATGAAACAGGTTGGAGCCCTCCACCAATTAAAATGCCAGCCAGCAGAAGCCTCAGCAGTGCCAGGCACAGGTCAGTGAGGCTCTCACTGCTTGCAGCTGCAACTTTTTCATCTCCTCCAAGCACTCTTCTCCAGGTTCTTCATCTGCCTGCATTGGAGGGCTTTGCAGTTTTACAGCTGACAGTCCCATCTGTTTCTCTTCAGCTTCTGGCTGCCCTAGCATCCTCTCCTTCTGTTTTCTTCCCTTCACAAGGGCATTCACACCTCATCTCATCTCCCCAGGGAGGGGGAAGTGGAGGTTGGAATGGTCTGGGTTGGAAGTGACCTCCAAAGGTCATCTAGTCCAACCCCATCTGCAGTAAGCAACTAGAACAGGTTGCCCAGAGCCCTGTCCAGCCTCACCTTGAATATCTCCAGGGATGAAGCCTCAACCACCTCCCTGGGCAACCTGTTGCATTGTTCCACCACCATCCTGCTGCAGAACTTGTTCCTCACATCCAATCTCAATCTGCTCTGCTCTAGTTTGAAGCCATTGCCCCTGGGGCTGTCCCTGCAGGCCTTTGGGAACAGTCTCTCTTCTCTCCATGGGAAGTCAAACTTCCTTCTTCCCTCAGCCTGCGTCCTGGGCTGCATCCCCAGCAGTGTATGCAGCAGGTGGAGGGAGGAGATTAAGGGGTGATGGGTTTAAACTAAAAGAGGGAAATTTGCACTAGATCTAAGGAAGATTTTTTTTTCACACTGAGCTCCTGGCCCAGGTTGCTCAGAGAGTTGGTAGATGTCCCATCCCTGGAACCATTCCAGGTTAGGTTGGAAAGGGCTCTGAGCAACCTCCTCTAGCTGAAAGCATTCCTGCTGTGACTATAATTCCCCTTTACACTTTTCCTCTCAATCAGCTTTTTCTTCAGCAAAACAAAGATCCTTTGAGTACCTGGCAGGGGGTTGTGCTTGCTGTGAAAAGCAGTGCTGTTTATTTTCAAGCTTAAAGCCCCAATAAATCCATACAGAGCTGTTGGAGGTAAACCAGCACTGCACTGGGAAAACTCCAGGGAACTGAAAGGGCAGAAGATGTGGTGGCCATCATTTCATCCCTTGCTTTGTACTCCCAGGGTTGCCATTTGATTGAAGCAGCAGTTCTTTTGGAAGTCATTTTGAATACATACATGCATGGCCCAGAGTCCTCACATGGAGGGGTTTGAAAGAACCTCTGGGGATCAACCAGTCCAACCCCCCTGCTATTGAGATTGGCTGTGAGGAAGAAGTTGTTGCCCAGGAGGGTGGTGAGAGCCTGGCCCAGGTTGCCCAGGGAGGTGGTGGAAGCCTCCTGCCTGGAGGTGTTTGCAGCCAGGCTGGAGGTGGCTGTGAGCAAGCTGCTGTGGTGTGAGGTGTCCCTGCCCATGGCAGGGGGTTGGAGCTGGCTGAGCCTTGAGCTCCCTTCCAGCCCTGCCAGTTCAGTGATTCTGTGAGAGTGATGTGGGGAAAGGCAGACAGGAGCCTAACAAAGAGCCATGGCTTCTTGTAGGATTGAGGAATGACCTGCAGCTGTGGTGGGACACAGCTGCCCCAAGGCAGGGAAGAGCTGCAGCTGTGCTGCTTCTGAGAGGACAGGGTTTGCTTCTTACTTGTGTTGAAACCATACCAGTACTAAGAAGAGAGCTCCAGTGACAATTCCACAGGAGACTTCACACACACTGATGTGGTGCAAGGCATAGCATCTCAGCATGGAAGGGAGCTCTGGAGCTCACCCAGTCCAACCCCCTGCCCCAGCAGGGCACCCCCAGCAGCTTGCCCATCAGCACAGTGCCCAGGGGGGGTTGGAAGCTCTCCACCCCAGGAGACTCCACAACCTCTCTGGGCAGCCTGCTCCAGGCCTCCAGCAGCCTCACACCAAACAACTTTCTCCTCCTGCTCAGATCCAACCTCCTGGGTTGCACTTTGTGCCCCTTGCTGTCCCTTGTGCTGTCCCTGGGCACCACTCAGCAGAGTCTGGCCCCAGCCTCTTGCCCCCCACAGCTCCTTTAGCTCTTGCTGAGCATTGCTCAGCTGCCCTCTGGGGCTGCACTTCTGCAGGCTCTCAGCCCCAGGGCTCTCAGCCTTTGCCCCTCCCAGAGCTGCTCCATGCCCCTCAGAAGTTTTATAGCCTCTGCTGGACTCTCTCCAGTCTCTCTTGAGAGTGTCCAGAGAAGGGCAACGAGGCTGGGGAGAGGCCTTGAGCACAAGCCCTACAAACAGAGGCTGATGGAGCTGGGGTTGCTTAGCCTGGAGAAGAGGAGGCTCAGGGGAGACCTTCTTGCTCTCTCCAACTCCCTGAAGGGAGGTTGTACCCGGGTGGGGGTTGGTCTTTTCTCTCTAGCAACCAGCATCAGAACAAGAGGACACAGTCTCAATCTGTGCCAAGGGAGGTTTAGGCTGGAGGTGAGGAGAAAGTTCTTCCCAGAGAGAGTTGTTAGCCATTGGGATGTGCTGCCCAGGGAGGTGGTGGAGTCCCCATCCCTGGAGGTGTTCAGGAGGGGATTGGATGTGGCACTTGGTGCCATGGTCTAGTCATGAGGTCTGTGGTAACAGGTTGGACTTGATGATCTTTGAGGTCTCTTCCAACCTTGGTGATACTGTGAGACTGTGACACTGTGACTCTCCCTGTCTCTTGAACTGGGGAGCCCAGGACTGAACCCAGTGCTCCAGCTGTGACACAGGACTCCAGCTGTGACTATTGAGGCTTCTATGCAGGTTGGCACTTTGAGTTCTGCTTCCAAATTTAGCCTTGTGCTTACACCAACCTTAATAAGTCTAAATAAACATTAGCAGCCTCCACAGCTCTGTCTGCTCAGCAGGAACTATCCAGCCACAGGCACACAAATATTTGGGGGAGTCCCAGCCAAGATGCCAAAGACATTCAGCTGGAGTTGCATGATGGGCATTGGCTTTGCTTTGAAATGGAGCAGTCAGATGAATATGGATTAGTTTAACTAAACAGCAAGAGATGTCTAATCCCATGTTCTCAAGTATTTGCTTAACTGCCCTGATGAAGATAGTTGCTTAAAAGGGGCACAAATCTCCTTGGATAAAAAGGGAGAAATCATTTATTACTTCCCAGCTCATCTTCAATTCAAGGCTTGCCAGAGCTGGAGGCATTACATGTCATCCAGCTTCTCCTAAAGCATGCTCAGAATGGGCTAACCCTGGGAGATTTGCATTATTTATGGGAGATTAACAGTGATCTGCCTGAATTTGTCATCTCTCTATCTCTTCAGAAAACAAAAGCCTGAAAGTCTTCCATTAGAGCTGGTGCTGTAAATCCAGGCTAAATCTCCTGATAGGGACTGAACCTGTGGTCAGTGCAGAGGGGGGAAAATAATCCCTCTGCCAAGGATTGAAAAAGAACTCAGAAGTCAGCAGAAGTGTTCATTCCTCTCTTCACTTGGGCCCAAGGGATGTCAAAGTCCTTAGCACCCTGGGACAGTTGTACAGTTCACCTCTCTGCCTTAGGTTTCAATTCAGTGTTGTTGCCACTTGCTGCTCCAATCCTGACAGTCATAGTATCATAGTATCACAGAATCAGTCAGGGTTGGAAGGGACCACAAGGATCATCCAGTTCCAACCCCCCTGCCATGGGCAGGGACACCCCACACTAGATCAGCCTGGCCACAGCCTCAGCCAGCCTGGCCTTAAACACCTCCAGGGACAGGGCCCCAACCACCTCCCTGCACAACCCATTCCAGGGCTTCACCACTCTCATGGGGAAGAACTTCCTCCTCCCCTCCAGCCTCAATCTCCCCACCTCCAGCTTCATTCCATTCCCCCTAGTCCTATCACTCCCTCAGATCCTGAGCAGTCCCTCCCCAGCCTTCCTGGAGTCCCCTTCAGATCCTGGAAGGCCACAATGAGGTCACCTGGGAGCCTTCTCTTCTCCAGACTCAACAGCCCCAACTCCTTCAGTCTGTCCTCACAGGAGAGGTGCTCCAGCCCTCTGCTCATCCTCCTGGCCCTGCTCTGGACACCTTCCAGCCCCTCCAGATCCCTCTTGTCATAGGGGCTCCAGAACTGGAGGCAGTACTGCAGGTGGGGTCTCCCCAGAGCTGAGCAGAGGGGGAGAATCACCTCCCTTGCCCTGCTGGCCACACTTCTCCTGCTGCAGCCCAGGCTCTGGTTGGCTTTCTGGGCTGCAAGTGCACACTGAGAGCTCCTGCTGAGCTTCTCCTCCCCCAGCACCCCCAAGGCTCTCTCCTCAGGGCTGCTTTCCAGCCAGTCCCTGCCCAGCCTGGATTTGTGCCTGGGATTGCCTCCACCCAGCTGCAGAACCCACCAGTCATGGGTTGAATTTAGGATTTCTGTCCTGTGAAGGCAGAATCTTCCTGCTCTGTGTCACTGACATTTGGTGCAGTGCATCAGAATGACTTCTTAGCAAAAACTGGCCCTGAGCTCTGGCTTTCTTTTCATAGAATCATAGAATGGTTAGGTTTGGAATGGGCCCTAAACATCATCCAGCTCCAAGCCCCTGCCCTGGGGCAGGGACACCTCCCACCAGCACAGGCTGCTCAAGGCCTCATCCAGCCTGGCCTTCAACACCTCCAGGCAGGAGGCAGCCACAGCCTCCCCGGGCAGCCTGTGCCAGAGTCTCCCCAGCCTCACTCTCAACAATTTCTTCCTCCTCTCCACTCTCAATTTCCTCTCTCCCAGCTCAAAGCCATTGTTCCTCAGCCTGGCACTCCCAGCCGTTGTCCAAAGTCCCTCCCCAGCTCTCCTGGAGCCCCCTTCAGGAACTCCAGACTGAGCAGCCCCAACTCTCCCAGCCTGTCCCCACAGGGGTGGTTCTCCAGCCCTCTGAGCATCTTCTCAGCCTCCTCTGGAGCCTCTTTGAGGTCTTTTCCAACCTTATTGATTCTATGATTCTATGATTCCAGCAGCTCCACATCTCCCTGGAGCCTTCTCTCCTCCAGGCTGCACAGCCCCAACTCTCCCAGCCTGGCCCCACAGGGGAGGTTCTGCAGCCCTCTGAGCATCTTGGTGGCCTCCTCTGGAGCCTCTCCAGCAGCTCCAGGTCCTTCTTGTGCTGGGGGCACCAGAACTGAAGGTAGTGCTGCAGGTGGGGTCTCAGCAGAGCAGAGTTTTCTTACTGGAGGTGGTGGTCAGGCCTTCAGATGCTGAACTTAATATATGATATGGAGAAGTTCTGAAGCATTATTCTGCTTTATGAAAGCTAGGTTGAAGGACCAACATTTATCTGACTTGCCAGCTAATTAAAGTAAAAATTGGAATAGAAGAAGCTGCAAATTTTCCAGAGCTATCTGTCTGATAGCCTCAAAGTTCTGTTTTAGTCAGGATTATCACCAATAGCCAGGTCATAGAATCCCAAACTGCTTTAGGTGGGAAGGGACCTTTCAAGGTCATGCAGCCCAAGCCCCTGCACCCAGCAGGGACATCTGCAAGCAGGGCAGGTTGTTCACAGCCCCAAACAGCCTGCCCTGCACTGCTGCCATGGATGGGGCACTGACCACCTCTCTGGGCAGCCTGGGCCAGGCTCTCCCCACCCTCAGCACCAAACATTTCTCCTTCTCTCCACTCTCAATCTCCCTCTTGCAGTTCCAACCATCCTCCCTTGGCCTGGCCCAACAGGCCCTGCTCCAACCTCTGTCCCCAGCTCTCTGCTCAGCCCTTGGAGCACTGCAAGGCCACCAGAAGGTCTCCTGCAGCCTTCTCCTCTGCAGGCTGTCCAAGGCCAACTCTCAGCCTGGCTCCCAGCAGAGGGCTTCCAGCCCTGCCAGCGCTGCTGTGGCCTCCTCTGGCCCTGCTCCAGCAGCTCCCTGCCTGTGCTGAGATCTTTCCCTTCTGCCCCAGGATCTTTCTGCCATACCTGGTGACCTGTGGTGCTTGCCCCCAACACCCATCCCCTATATTACACCAAATGAACTTCACTTAGCAGGTGTAGCCTTCCTGTAACCATGCCCTGGCTGGGGCTGCCCCTGCCCAGCTGTCTCAGCCAGGGCCTTCTGGCAGCTGTGTGCAAAGGGCTTGAGCAGCTCCCTGGCAGTGGTGTCCTGGCAACCACAATGGTTGTCCTCCAGGAGCCCAGCCCCAGGCCAGCCAGGGCTGAGGTGGGAGCCTGGGAGAAGAACACAAACCTTGAGTCCTGTGTGCAGTTCTGGGCTCCTCAGGTTAGGAAGGAGGTTGAGATGCTGGAAGGTGTCCAGAGAAGGGCAACAAAGCTGGGGAGGGGTCTGGAGCACAGCCCTGTGAGGAGAGGCTGAGGGAGCTGGGGTTGCTTAGCCTGGAGAAGAGGAGGCTCAGTGGAGACCTTCTTGCTCTCTCCAACTCCCTGCAGGGAGGTTGTAGCCAGGTGGGGGTTGGGCTCTTCTCCCAGGCACCCAGCACCAGAACAAGAGGACACAGTCTCAAGCTGCACCAGGGCAGGTTTAGGCTGGAGATGAGGAGAAAGTTCTTCCCAGCGAGAGAGATTGGCCATGGGAATGTGCTGCCCAGGGAGGTGGTGGAGTCCCCATCCCTGGAGGTGTTCAAGAGAGGATTGGATGTGGCACTTGCTTTCTCTTTTGCCCTCACACAGGGAGAGTTCTGTCTGGTGAGGTTCTGCCAAGGGTCAGGGCTGGGCTGGCCACCAGCCCAGTGCCAGAGGCTCTCCAGGAACCCTTCTGCTTCCCACAGGGGAGAGGAAGGGAAGGAGGGAGAGAGTCTGATGGGTGGGAAAGAAACTGAACCAGCTGGGTTGGGAATCAGAACAACCCAATGAAACAGAGACAAAGAGACACAAACCAGCATGGAACCCAAGAACCCAACCCCTGGTGGCACTGACAGCACCATTGGCACCACTGCTGCTGGGGGCAGGCACTGGGCAAGGCCCCTCACAGCACTGCAAGTTGTCAGGAGGTGTTGGGTGGTGATCTTTGCACTTGATGCTCTTTGAGGTCTTTTCCAACCTTACTGATTCTGTTCTGTGACCTGCAGTGCCCCTTTCCTGACAGAGGGTGAGGAGGAGACATCCCTGCTGGCTTTGGGGGTTGTTAAATCTGGTGGGGACGTCGCTCTTGACCTTGGGTTTGTGCTGAATGTTTTGCCTCAATGCTTTTGCAGCTAGAGCTGGTAAAAATGAGATCATTCTGGAATAAAATGAGCTACTCTGCTGCTGCTTTCTCCTGGTATCATCACATAGAGCTGGAACATTACCTTGATTTAAAAATCAAGGGTAAAATGAATAGAGAGTTGTAATAGCTAGGTGCAGAGGATGGGATGTGACACACAGGGGCATAATGAGTGCAGCTGTTGCCACCTCTGCAGATTCTGTTGAAATTGTCTCTTCATTAGGAGTGTAACAGTGTTTCACCTCTATTTAGGACAATTTGCATGCATGGAGATGTTAAGGATGCAGATGAAACAAAACTGGGGGGGAGTGATCACCTGCTGGAGGGGAGGGAGGCTCTGCAGAGGGATCTGGCCAGGCTACTGATGACACCAAGCTGGGGGCAGGAGTTGGTCTGCTGGAGGGTTGAGAGGCTCTGCAGAGGGACCTTGCCAGGCTGGACAGATGGGCAGAGTCCAAGGGCAGGAGATTGAACACATCCAAGTGCCAGGTTCTGCACATTGGCCACAGCAACCCCATGCAGTGCTACAGGCTGGGGTCAGAGTGGCTGAGAGCAGCCAGGCAGAGAGGGATCTAGGGGAGCTGGTTGATGGTAGGCTGAACATGAGCCTGCAGTGTGCCCAGGCAGCCAAGAAGGCCAAGGGCATCCTGGCCTGCATCAGGAACAGTGTGGCCAGCAGGAGCAGGGAGGTCATTCTGCCCCTGTACACTGCACTGGTTAGGCCACACCTTGAGTCCTGTGTCCAGTTCTGGGCTCCTCAGGTTAGGAAGGAGGTTGAGCTGCTGGAAGGTGTCCAGAGAAGGGCAAGAAAGCTGGGGAGGGGTCTGGAGCACAGCCCTGTGAGGAGAGGCTGAGGGAGCTGGGGTTGCTTAGCCTGGAGAAGAGGAGGCTCAGGGGAGACCTTCTTGCTCTCTCCAACTCCCTGAAGGGAGGTTGGAGCCAGGTGGGGGTTGGTCTCTTCTCTCAGGCAACCAGCAGCAGAACAAGAGGACACAGTCTCAGGCTGCGCCAGGGGAGGTTTAGGCTGGAGGTGAGGAAGAAATTCTACACAGAGAGAGAGTGATTGCCCATTGGAATGTGCTGCCCATGGAGGTGGTGGAGTCACCATCATTGGAAGTGTTCAGGAGGAGACTTGATAGGGTGCTTGGTGCCATGGGTTAGTTGATTAGGTGGTGTTGGATTGGTTGATAGGTTGGAATTGATGATCCTGAAGGTGTCTTCCAACCTGGTCTGGTGTATTCTATTCTATTCTATTCTATTCTATTCTATTCTATTCTATTCTATTCTATTCTATTCTACATCGATGGGATGAGGTTCAACACAGCCAAGTGCTGGGTCCTGTACTTGGATCACAACAACCCCATGAAGGCTCCAGGCATGGGGCAGAGTGGCTGAAAGCTGCCCTGCAGAAAAGGACCTGGGAGTGCTGGTTAACAGCAGCTGAAGATGAGCCAGCAGGGCCCAGGTGGCCAAGAAGGCCACCAGCAGCCTGGCTTGGATCAGCAGTGCTGTGACCAGCAGGAGCAGGGCAGGGATTGTGCCCCTGGGCTGGGCACTGGTGAGGCTGTACCTTGAGTCCTGGGTTTTGGGCTCCTCACTCCAAGAAGGACACTGAGGGCCGGAGCAGGTCCAGAGAAGGGGAACAAAGCTGGGGAAGGGTCTGTAGAACAGGGCTGGAGGGGAGCAGCTGAGGGAGCTGGGGGTGTTCAGTCTGGAGAAGAGGCTGAGGGGAAACCTCATTGCTGTTCACAGCTCTCTGAAAGGAGGGTGGAGTGAGGTGGGGGTTGCTCTCTTCTCCCCAGTATCAGGTGATAGAAGGAGAGGAACTGGCCTGAAATTGTGCCAGGGGAGGGTTAGGTTGGGGGTTAGCAAAAATGTCTTTGCTGCAAGAGTGGTCAGGGCCTGGAACAGGCTGCCCAGGGAGGTGGTGGAGTCCCCTTGCCTGGAAGTGTTCCAGGAATATGTGACCATGGCACTCTGGGATGTATGGGTTAGATGGCTGTTGGGTTGATGGTTGGACTCAATAATCTTGGAGGCCTCTTCCAACTGAAACAATTCTCTGTGATCCCCCCAGGTAGTTCTTGGCTTTTGGTTGGCCCTGCATGTGCTGGTGCAGGTGAAGACTTCAACCTGGCTCCTCCTTGCCTAGCACCTACAAGACACATTGTAGGGTTTAGACATTACAGAGAAGGTTGTCTGCACAGAGAGCCTCCAGGACCCTGTGTCTGGATAAGCACTGCTGGGACTGTCAAGCTGTGTGGACCAGTGAACCTCTGTGGAGCAATGTTGATAAGTGAGGGAAATGAGGTTTCTTACTTGTTGTAGGGCTGCTGGTCATCAGTGTGTCCTGCAGCTCTTGTCATAGAGTTAACAGAGCTGTGGGTGGTGGTGGTGGAGGGTGTGAATCTGGAGCAAAATCAGTTTGGTTTCACAGGGTGCTGTGTTCTAGAGCTGCAAAATATCATCTGACAATCCACTGTAAGTCAGGCAGCAGAAAGAAGCTGCCCCTGCTGTATTGCAGAGACAGTGGTGGGGGCTAATGACACCACCTTCAGTTAGGAGAGAGGAAGTGTGACAGAGGGAGGGTCTACTTCAGACCAGCTTTTAGACTAGCAAATTATTTATGCTGGACTCCTGTACCCTTCTGCTGCTTTCTCTTTTACCCAGGGAGAGTTCTGTCTGGTGAAGTTCTGCCAAGGGGCAGGGCTGGGCTGGCCACCAGCCCAGTGCCAGAGGCAGTCTGGGGACCCTTCTGCTTCCCAAAGGGGAAAGGAAGGGAAGGAGGGAGAGAGACTGATGGGGTGGGAAAGACAGAAGGGCCACAAGGATGATCAGAGGGCTGCAGCACCTCTCCTATGAGGGCAGACTGAAGGAGTTGGGGCTGTTGAGTCTGCAGAAGAGGAGGCTCCCAGGTGACCTCATTGTGGCCTTCCAGGATCTGAAGGGGGCTCCAGGAAGGCTGGGGAGGGACTGCGCAGGATCTCAGGCAGTGCTAGGACTAGGGGGAATGGAATGAAGCTGGAGGTGGGGAGATTGAGGCTGGAGGGGAGGAGGAAGTTCTTCCCCAGGAGAGTGGTGAAGCCCTGGAATGTGTTGTCCAGGGAGGTGGTCGAGGCCCCATCCCTGGGGGTGTTTAAGAGCAGGCTGGATGAGGCTCTGTCCAGCCTGATCTAGTGTGGGGTGTCCCTGCCCATGGCAGGGGGGTTGGAACTAGGTGATCCTTGTGGTCCCTTCCAACCCTGAATGAAACTATGAAACTATGAAACTGAACCAGCTGGGGTGGGAATGAGAACAACCCAATGAAACAGAGACACAGAGACACAAACCAGCATGGAACCAAAGCCCTGGTGGCACTGACAGCACCATTGGCACCACTGCTGCTGGGGGCAGGCACTGGGCAAGGCCCAGACTGGACTCAGCAGCAGAAGGGAGCTGGATTCAGGATCTGGATTCAGGAATTGGATTCAGGAACACAGGGATGAGGCTGGAAGGCAGAAGGGACAGAGTCCTGCTGGGACAGTGCCCAGGGAAGAAGAGGCTTGACCCTGGGGATCCCTCAGCTTGCTCCTGGAGATGCCCTCCATGGGCTGCAGTCCCTTGGGGGGCACTTGAGGCTCCCCTGTCCTGGCTGCTCCTGCCCACAGCTCCACCTCTGCCTTCCTGCCCCCCAAGGTGTGGCACAAGCTGTGGCAGTGCTCTTGGTGTGCCCAGGAGCAAGTCTGAGGCAGAGGCTTTCTGCAGCCCAGCCCTTGGCAGGATCTGTCCCCATCAGCTTCTGCCTGCTAGGAGCAGCCCCTGGCTGTGCCAAGCTGCCCTGGGCTGCAGCAATTGCCTCAGTGAGCAGGGCCTGAGCTGGGCAGGGCCAGCACTGGGCAGAGCTGGCTCTGGGCTGGCTCCCAGCAGGACATTATGTTTTTATTGAAGGCTTCAAATGGACCATTCGATAGTATTAAAGACTAAAATGAAATAGAATATGTATTTAAGAGCCCCATCCCTTGCCTGGGGAAGCTCAAACTTCCAGCTCATAGACAAATGGAAGTATATTAAGTATGACTAAACAGCTCTGCTAGGTGAGCTTGTTCCTGATGATGTGCTTTCATTCCATTTGCTGATGCTTTTTGTTTCTGTAAGCTTGCTTCAGCCCTGCTTTTTATTCCAGCACAGTCAACTCTTCTACCATTAAGTTGTCTCCTGCCTGACAGGAGGCTGCCCTTTGGCAGAGCAGGCAGGGCAGTGCAGATGATACAGCTTTTAGAGGCAACACACTCATTCTTTCAAGACATCAAAAGCAGTCCAGTCCAAGCCCAGCTATAAATAGTGACCTGGCATGTGTTAGGTTGGCTAAATCAGAAAGGAAGAATCAAGGTCTGGGTGCACAAATGCAAGCCAAAAGATTGGCATAACTGAGCCAGGAAGCTGAGGCTTGGTCCAGAGCAGAAAAGATTAGAATGTATAGAATGTACAGAATAGAGCAGGTTGGAAGAGACCTTCAGGATCATCAATTCCAACCTATCATCCAACACCACCTAATCAACTAACCCATGGCACCAAGCACCCTATCAAGTCTCCTCCTGAACACTTCCAGGGATGGTGACTCCACCACCTCCCTGGGCAGCACATTCCCATGGCCAATCTCTCTCTCTGTGTAGAACTTCTTCCTAACCTCCAGCCTAAACCTCCCCTGGCACAGCTTGAGACTGTGTCCTCTTGTTCTGGTGCTGGCTGCCTGGGAGAAGAGACCAACCTCTGCCTGTCTACAACCTCCCTTCAGGGAGTTGGAGAGAGCAAGAAGGTCTCCCCTGAGCCTCCTCTTCTCCAGGCTAAGCAACCCCAGCTCCCTCAGCCTCTCCTCACAGGGCTGTGCTCCAGACCCCTCCCCAGCTTTGTTGCCCTTCTCTGGACACCTTCCAGCATCTCAACATCTTTCCTAACCTGAGGAGCCCAGAACTGGACACAGGACTCAAGGTGTGGCCTAACCAGTGCAGTGTACAGGGGCAGAATGACCTCCCTGCTCCTGCTGGCCACACTCTTCCTGATGCAGGCCAGGATGCCCTTGGCCTTCTTGGCCACCTGGGCACACTGCAGGCTCATGTTCAGCCTACCATCAACCAGCACCCCCAGGTCCCTCTCTGCCTGGCTGCTCTCAGCCACTCTGACCCCAGCCTGTAGCACTGCCTGGGGTTGCTGTGGCCACTGTGCAGAACCTGGCACTTGGATGTGTTCAATCTCCTGCCCTTGGCCTCTGCCCATCTGTCCAGCCTGGCAAGGTCCCTCTGCAGAGCCTCTCTACCCTCCAGCAGATCAACTCCTGCCCCCAGCTTGGTGTCATCTACAAATTTACTGCTGATGGACTCAATGCCCTCACCCAGATCATCAATGAAGACGTTAAAGAGCACAGGGCCCAGCACTGCTCCCTGGGGCACACCACTGGTGCCTGGCTGCCAGCTGGCTGTGGCACCATTCACCACCACTCTCTGGGCTCAGACTCCAGCCAGTTCCTAACCCAGCTCAGAGAGCTGCTGTCCCAGCCAGGGGCTGACAGCTTGGCCAGGAGTGTGCTGTGGGGGATGGTGTCAAAGGCCTTGGTGAGGTCCAGGCAGACCACATCCACAGCCTGCCCCACAGCCCCCAGGCAGTCACCTGGGCATGGAAGGAGCTCAGGTTGGTCAGGCAGGACCTGCCCTTCCTAAATCTATGCTGGCTAGGCCTGGTCCCTTGGCCATCCTGTAGGTGCTGTGTGCATCTTGTGCATCTTGATTGCACTCAGGATGACCTGTTCCCTAGTCTTGCCTGGCACTGAGGTCAGGCTGACATGTCTATAATTCCCTGGCTCATCCAACCAGCCTGGTCCATCCCTGATGGAAATGATGCAAAGTGGATGCAACAAAAAGCAACACAGGAAACAGTTGTGGTCATCAATAATGCACACTGGGCAAAAAAAGTTCACAGTTTGTAGCCTCAGGTGTCTTGGGAAATCAAACACCAACAGCAAAGAGAAATCCTTTGCATTATAAACTAAAGTGGAGCAGCTGAAGAGCAGTGTGGGGTTGATGGTAGGCAGAGAGGTTTGTAACACAGAACCACACAATTGTCAGGGCTGGAAGGGAGCTCAAGGCTCAGCCAGCTCCAACCCCCTGCCATGGGCAGGGACACCTCACACCACAGCAGGTTGCTCACAGCCACCTCCAGCCTGGCTGCAAACCCCTCCAGGCAGGAGGCTTCCACCACCTCCCTGGGCAACCTGGGCCAGGCTCTCACCACCCTCCTGGCCAACAACTTCTTCCCCACATCCATTCTGAATTCACACATTTCTAGCTTTGCTCCATTCCCCCCAGTCCTATCACTCCCTGACACCCTCAAAAGTGCTGCCCCCCACTCCTGCCCCCAGCTTGGTGTCAGCTGCAAATTTACTGCTGATGGACTCAATGCCCTCCTCCAGATCATCAATGAAGCTATTGAACATGATGGGGCCCAGCACTGCTCCCTGGGGCACACCACTGGTGCCTGGCTGCCAGCTGGCTGTGGCACCATTCACCACCACTCTCTGGGCTCAGCCTCCTGCCAGTTCCTAACCCAACTCAAGAGTGCTGCTGTCCAAGCCAGGGGCTGACAGCTTGGCCAGGTGATTTCAGGGGCTCCAGGAGAGCTGGGGAGGGACTTTGGACAAGGGCTGAGAGTGCCAGGATGAGGAACAATGGCTTTGAGCTGGGAGAGAGGAGATTGAGAGTGGTGATGAGGAACAAATTGTTGAGAGTGAGGCTGGGGAGACTCTGGCACAGGCTGCCCAGGGAGGGCTCTCACTCTGCACTCATGAGACCCTACCTGCAGCACTACATCCAGTTCCTGGGCATCGAGCTTAAGAAGCAAATAGAACTGCTTGGAGAAGGTCCAGAAGAGGTCTCAGAGATGCTCAGAGGGCTGGAGAGCCTTCCCTGTGGAGACAGGCTGGGAGAGTTGGGGCTGTGCAGCCTGGAGAAGAGAAGGCTCCAGGGAGACCTCAGAGCAGCCTTCCAGTACCTGAAGGGCTCCAGGAGAGCTGGGGAGGGACTTTGGACAAGGGCTGGGAGTGCCAGGATGAGGAACAATGGCTCTGAGCTGGGAGAGGGCAGATTGAGAGTGGAGAGGAGGAAGAAATTGTTGAGAGTGAGGCTGGGGAGACTCTGGCACAGGCTGCCCAGGGAGGCTGTGGCTGCCTCCTGCCTGGAGGTGTTCAGGACCAGGCTGGATGAGGCCTTGAGCAGCCTGTGCTGGTGGGAGGTGTCCCTGCCCCTGGCAGGGGCTTGGAGCTGGCTGAGCTTTGAGCTCCCTTCCAACCCAGCCCATTCTGTGATTGGATGATTTTATCCTTCAGCCTCTCCCCAACCTTTCTCTCTGCACCATGTGCAGGGCTGTGCACACACCTAGAATGTTATGCTGATTAGTGACTCTGCAGCTAGGCTCTTCATCAGTTTGTGGAGGCTGACAGAAACATTTTGAAGAGTAAGAGCTGGAGATTGTTAAATTGCAAAGCACCTCTGCCTGTTGCAAGCTTCAAGTGAGTGAGAGCTCAACAGCTCTCCCTAATCTTCTCCCCTTGCACATTTTCTGCCTTTCCTGCTTTCATTTATTGCCATTGAAGGCATCTGTTATCAAAACTCTTAGCTCCATGGTTGAATTATTTAGTAGCTGGTAGTATATTCAGCAGTTTTGCAGCTGTTCTTTAGGAATGAGCTGCTGAAAAGCAGACAAGGCCTCCAGAAAAAAACCCCAACCCCTAAACTAAACACCAAAGGGGCTCAAGCTGTCCAACCCTTTCCATTTAGAGCTTCAAAATGCCTCCAGATTCTCCTGGCCCTTGACATTTTCTCCACCAAAAAGGAAGAGGTTTCAGCAACAGGCTACAGTAAAAGGGAGTTATCAAAGTATCATAGTATCAGTCAGGGTTGGAAGGGAGCACAAGGATCACCCAGTTCCAACCCCCCTGCCATGGGCAGGGACACCCCACACTAGATCAGCCTGGCCACAGCCTCAGCCAGCCTGGCCTTAAACACCTCCAGGGACAGGGCCCCAACCACCTCCCTGCACAACCCATTCCAGGGCTTCACCACTCTCATGGGGAAGAACTTCCTCCTCCCCTCCAGCCTCAATCTCCCCACCTCCAGCTTCATTCCATTCCCCCTAGTCCTAGCACTGCCTCAGATCCTGAGCAGTCCCTCCCCAGCCTTCCTGGAGCCCCCTTCAGATCCTGGAAGGCCACAATGAGGTCACCTGGGAGCCTTCCCTTCTCCAGACTGAACAGCCCCAACTCCTTCAGTCTGTCCTCACAGCAGAGGTGCTGCAGCCCTCTGCTCATCCTCCTGGCCCTTCTCTGGACACCTTCCAACCCCTCCAGATCCCTCTTGCCATAGGGGCTCCAGACCTGGAGGCAGTACTGCAGGTGGGGTCTCCCCAGAGCTGAGCAGAGGGGGAGAATCACCTCCCTTGCCCTGCTGGCCACTCTTCTCCTGCTGCAGCCCAGGCTCTGGTTGGCTTTCTGGGCTGCAAGTGCACACTGAGAGCTCCTGCTGAGCTTCTCCTCCCCCAGCACCCCCAAGGCTCTCTCCTCAGGGCTGCTTTCCAGCCAGTCCCTGCCCAGCCTGCATTTGTGCCTGGGATTGCCTCCACCCAGCTGCAGGACCCTGCCCTTGCTCTGGTTGAACCTCCTGAGGTTGGCTTGTGCCCACCTCTCCAGCCTGTCCAGCTCCCTCTGGATGGATCCCTTCCCTCCAGCTGTCTGCTGCACCACACAGCTTGGTGTCATCAGCAAACTCGCCGAGTTATGTCATATCTGTGTCTCCTGTGCTGGCTGTTGAGCCTTTCACATGCGCTCCTGATCCACACAGAGCAGTGGGGACACATGTAAACATGTTGTTTCCCTGGGCCTGAGCACAGCCTTCCACACTGTCCCACACCACATCCTGGGCTCCAGGCTGGTGACACATGGGTGTGATGGGTGACCACTGGATGGATACAGAACTGGCTTGAGGGCTGCACCCAGAGAGTGGCTGTCCATGGCTCCATGGCCCAGGGGAGGCCAGGGACAAGCAGAGTCCCTCAGGGATCAGTCCTGGGCCCAGGCTTGTTCAACATCTCTGTGGGTGCCAGGGACAGTGGCACTGAGTGCAGCCTCAGCAGGGTTGCTGATGACACCAAGCTGTGTGGGGCAGCAGACAGCTGGAGGGAAGGGATCCATCCAGAGGGAGCTGGACAGGCTGGAGAGGTGGGCACAAGCCAACCTCAGGAGGTTCAACCAGAGCAAGGGCAGGGTCCTGCAGCTGGGTGGAGGCAATGCCAGGCACAAATGCAGGCTGGGCAGGGACTGGCTGGAAAGCAGCCCTGAGGAGAGAGCCTTGGGGGTGCTGGGGGAGGAGAAGCTCAGCAGGAGCTCTCAGTGTGCACTTGCAGCCCAGAAAGCCAAGCAGAGCCTGGGCTGCAGCAGAAGTGTGGCCAGCAGGGCAAGGGAGGTGATTCTCCCCCTCTGCTCAGCTCTGGGGAGACCCCACCTGCAGTACTGCCTCCAGTTCTGGAGCCCCTATGGCAAGAGGGATCTGGAGGGGCTGGAAGGTGTCCAGAGCAGGACCAGGAGGATGAGCAGAGGGCTGGAGCACCTCTCCTGTGAGGACAGACTGAAGGAGTTGGGGCTGTTGAGTCTGGAGAAGAGAAGGCTCCCAGGTGACCTCATTGTGGCCTTCCAGGATCTGCAGGGGGCTCCAGGAAGGCTGGGGAGGGACTGCTCAGGATCTGAGGGAGTGATAGGACTAGGGGGAATGGAATGAAGCTGGAGGTGGGGAGATTGAGGCTGGAGGGGAGGAGGAAGTTCTTCCCCATGAGAGTGGTGAAGCCCTGGAATGGGTTGTGCAGGGAGGTGGTTGGGGCCCTGTCCCTGGAGGTGTTTAAGGCCAGGCTGGCTGAGGCTGTGGCCAGGCTGATCTAGTGTGGGGTGTCCCTGCCCATGGCAGGGGAGTTGGAACTGGCTGATCCTTGTGCTCCCTTCCAACCCTGACTGATACTATGGTACTATGATACTATGATCAGTCCTGTTTGCAAGTGAGGTAGCAAAGAAGGAATGTCCTTAGCCGTCCTGCCAGGAAAACAGAGAGGGAAGGGAATGAAGCTTGAGGAGGGCAGATTGAGACTGGAGATGAGAAAGAAATCCTTAAGAGTGACGGTGGGGTGATCCTGGAACATGTTGCCCAGGGAGGTTGTGGATGCAGTACTGCATCTTGTTCCTGGGTCCCAGTCTTAAGAAGCAAATGGAACTGCTTGGAGAAGGTCCCGAGAAGGTCACCAAGATGCTCAGAGGGCTGCAGAACCTCCCCTGTGGGGCCAGGCTGGAAGAAATGGGCCTGCTGAGTCTATAGGAGATAAGGCTTCAGGGAGACTTCAGAGCAGCCTTCCAGTACCTGAAGGGCTCCAGGAGAGCTGGGGAGGGACTCTGGACAAGAGCTGGGAATGCCAGGCTGAGGAACAATGGCTTTGAGCTGGGAGAGAGGAGATTGAGAGTGGAGAGGAGGAAGAAATTGTTGAGAGTGAGGCTGGGGAGACTCTGGCACAGGCTGCCCAGGGAGGCTGTGGCTGCCTCCTGCCTGGAGGTGTTCAGGTCCAGGCTGGATGAGGCCTTGAGCAGCCTGTGGTGGTGGGAGGTGTCCCTGCCCATGGCAGGGGCTTGGAGCTGGCTGAGCCACTCCAACCCAAACCTTCCTGTATGAATCTCTGTGAAAGGGATGCATGCTCACTAATGGTTTCCTTCTCAGGGAAGGGAGTGACTCAGGAGTAGTAAAGCAAGGCAGCTGAGGATTAAGAGAGTCAGGCTTCATCCATAAATCCTGGTGTAAAATATCTGTGTGAGGGTAGATATTTTCCTGGAATGGATATTGTTGTGAAAGATAGAGCAGAGATTTGCTGCTTTATATTCTTGGTGGAAAAGGATATTATCCATGAAGATAAATACCTCCTTCAGGGGGACTGTAGATCCTGGGGCTTACCTGAGCATATTCCAGGGCCATACCATCTGTCATGCTTTGCAGGAAACGTGTCTCAGAAGCAGAGCACCAGGCCATCAATCCTGAGGAGCCTCTTGCTGGATCCTGCTGTTCTGAGCTGGCTGTGCAGCAAAGGGTAGCAGTGTGTGGGGGCAGCTCTGCTAGTGCTGTTCATAGACACACATCCTTGGCAGGACTGGCTTTCAGGTGCTCCAGAGTACCTGTGTCTGGCAATCACTCTGCAGAAGGGAATGCTTCTGGCAGTCCAAGGCTGCCCAGTGAGGGGGAACCAGGAGGATCAGATTGCTGTCTGCAGGCCAAGAAGTGCCCTTTCTAGCAGAGGTAGGTGTCTGGCTGGGAGCCAGCCCAGAGCCAGCTCTGCCCAGTGCTGGCCCTGCCCAGCTCAGGCCCTGCTCACTGAGGCACTTGCTGCAGCCCAGGGCAGCTTGGCACAGCCAGGGGCTGCTCCTAGCAGGCAGAAGCTGATGGGGACAGATCCTGCCAAGGGCTGGGCTGCAGAAAGCCTCTGCCTCAGACTTGCTCCTGGGCACACCAAGGGCACTGCCACAGCTTGTGCCACACCTTGGGGAGCAGGAAGGCAGAGGTGGAGCTGTGGGGAGGAGCAGCCAGGACAGGGGAGCCTCAAGTGCCCCCCAAGGGATTGCAGCCCATGGAGGGCATCTCCAGGAGCAAGCTGAGGGATCCCCAGGGTCAAGCCTCTTCTTCCCTGGGCAGTGTCCCAGCAGGACTCTGTCCCTTCTGCCTTCCAGCCTCATCCCTGTGTTCCTGAATCCAATTCCAGAATCCAGATCCTGAATCCAGTTCCCTTCTGCTGCTGAGTCCAGTCTGGGCCTTGCCCAGTGCCTGCCCCCAGCAGCAGTGGTGCCAATGGTGCTGTCAGTGCCACCAGGGGTTGGTTCCATGCTGGTTTGTGTCTCTGTGTCTCTGTTTCATTGGGTTGTTCTCATTCCCATCCCAACTGGTTCAGTTTCTTTCCCACCCCATCAGCCTCTCTCCCTTCTTCCTTTCCTCTTCCCTTTGGGCAGGCAGAAGGGTCCCCAGACTGCCTCTGGCACTCTGCTGGTGGCCAGCCCAGCCCTGCCCCTTGGCAGAACTTCACCAGACAGAACTCTCCCTTTTGCGCTCAGTTCTAAGCAAGAATTTTCCTCCTCCTCCCAGTTAAGATGAGATGAAGGGTAAAGGAGAAAGCAGCAGATGGGTACAGCAGTCCAGCCTAAATAATTTACTGCTTTAAAAGTTGGTCTGAAGTAGATCCTCCCTCTGTCACACTTCCTCTTTCATAATTGACAATGTGGTCATTAACCATTCTTTTCCCTCTGGGAAGGGAGAGAGGTTGGTGGCAGAGATCTGTCACTTGCTGGTGACTCTTGGCAGCCTGGCAGCACAGCACTGCAGAGTTGAGGTCCTGCAGGCCATGTGGCAGGCAGGCTGGAAATGGTTTCCAAGCACTTGGGTGTTCTGGGGCCCAGTTTTCACCTGGCTGTAACCCTCAAACTTTCCAAGTCCAGCAGCTGGGTTGATGCCTAAGCTACTCAGCTGTGGTTTTGTTTTCTGAAGGAAAAAAAGTGCTGGTTTGGGTAGGAGAAATGAGCCAGGATGGCAGATCTCTGGTGAAGGGCAGGTACCTTCCAGGGCGCCACAGAGGTGACCTCTGCCTTTTGTTACTACCTCTGCTAGTTCACCATCCCTGCTAGTTCATCAGCTCTACACTCTGCAGGGGCACTTCAGCTGAGAAGCATCAAGGCTCTGGAGCCTGCTGGAGGCAGTATTCCAGGTGGGCTCTCACTATGCACTCATGAGACCCTACCTGGAGCACTGCATCCAGTTCCTGGGCCCCCACCACAAGAAGGACCTGGAGCTGCTGGAGAGGCTCCAGAGGAGGCCAGGAAGATGCTCAGAGGGCTGGAGAATCTTCCCTGTGGAGACAGGCTGGGAGAGTTGGGGCTGCTCAGCCTGGAGAAGAGAAAGCTGCATGGAGACCTCAGAGCAGCCTTGCAGTACCTGAAGGCACTCCAGGAGAGCTGGGGAGGGACTTTGGACAAGGCTTGGGAGTGCCAGGCTGAGGGACAATGGCTTTGAGCTGGGAGAGAGGGGATTGAGAGTGGAGATGAGGGAGAAATTGTTGAGAGTGAGGCTGGGGAGACTCTGGCACAGGCTGCCCAGGGAGGCTATGGCTGCCTCCTGCCTGGAGGTGTTGATGACCAGGCTGGATGAGGCCTTGAGCAGCCTGTGCTGGTGGGAGGTGTCCCTGCCCATGGCAGGGGCTTGGAGCTGGATGATCTTGCAGGTCCCTTCCAAACCTATCTGTGCTGGCCTTGTTTCAGGCTCAGGGCAGAGGCAGAGCAAGGCTTTCTCTGGAAGTGGTCACAATCTTCCCAGGCAGGGTGAGGCAGGGAGCTGAGCTTTCAGTGTTCATCATGGCCCAACTGCTGAGGCTGCCTGGTGAAAGAAGACAGCTCCTGAGTGAGGAGCTGACAGATGGGGAAGCCAATAAATTCATCTGGCTGGGACTGTAAAAGCAGGTTCACACTGGGACAGTGGCAATAGAAAGAGGGATAAATTAGAAAGAGAGGAGAGAAAAACAGCAATAAATATGAACTGATGGGAGAAGAGTGAGGTGAGAGGTGGACAGAAGAAGGATGTCTGGCTGTGAAGAGTTCCCTGCCCTATCCCTTTTCCACTTTGAAGAAATGGAGATGAATCTTGTTCTCATGGGGCCCTGCAGTGACTGGGGCTGATCACTGCAGAATGGGAATGGATTGTTCCCAGGTTAGGGCAGTAGAAAGCCTGAGTGAAACAGCTCTGGTATGCTGCTGCCTCTGCCAGGCTCTTCACAGCAACCTTAGAGTAGAATGGAATGGAATGGAATGGAATGGAATGGAATGGAATGGAATGGAATGGAATAGAATAGAATAGAATAGAATAGAATAGAATAGAATAGAATAGAATAGAATAGAAAAGAATAGGTTGGAGGAGACCTTCAAGATCATCACATCCAACCTATCATCCAACACCATCTGATCAACTAAACCATGGCACCAAGAAGGCCAATGGGACCACCCTGGATGGGCATTCAGAGGAGTGTGCCCAGGGATCCAGGAGGGTTCTTCTCCCCCTCTGCTCTGCCCTGGTGAGACCTCACCTGGAATATTGCATCCAGCTCTGGGCTCCCCAGCTCAGGAGGGACAGGGATCTGCTGGAGAGAGTCCAAGGGAGGGCTGCAAGGATGCTGAAGGGACTGCAGCACTGCCTGGGGAGGAGAGGCTGAGAGCCCTGGGGGTGGTTAGTCTGGAGAGGAGAAGACTGAGAGGGATCTGATCGATGTCTATCAATAGCTGAGGGCTGGGGGTCAGGAGGAAGGGGACAGGGACAGGCTCTACTCAGTTGCACTCTGAGATAGGACAAGGGACAATGGATATAAACTCCAGCACAGGAGGTTCCATCTCACCATGAGGAGGAACTTCTTCACTGTGAGGCTCCCAGAGCCCTGGAGCAGGCTGCCCAGAGAGGTTGTGGAGTCTCCTCCTCTGGAGCCTTCCCAGCGTGACCTGTGCTGGATTCTATGCTCCTGCTCTGGCAGGGGGTTGGACTTGATGATCTCCTGAGGTCCCTTCCAACCCCTAACATCCTCTGATCCTGTGACCCTGAACATCTCAAGGTGGAGCAGCTTTAAACAGTGTGTGTTTCCAGAGGGGCTGGGCAGGCTTTAAGGTTTCTCTGGTGTGCTTTGTAAAGATTCATTCTTTTGTTGTGTGCTGAGGAGGAGTGTTGGAGCTGCTACCATCTGGTTGCTTATGTAGGTACTTCAAAGGTGTTCCTGGTGTGAGTTCATCTGACTTCAGTGCAAAATGAGAATCTCTTCTAAATCTGCCAGCAGCAGGTGACAGTTTCCCCAGGTGTGAATCAGCAACCCACGGCGAAAGGGAGAAGCTGTCCCTGCAGTGCTGAGTGCTGGAGCTGCAAAACCACCAAAGGAGAGAATACATCCCCTGCATAGAGTCAGAGAGGTCTGGCTGGGAAGGCACCTCCCAAGCTCATCCAGTCCAACTTCCCTCAATCCCTCTATCTGGCCTGCATCAGGAACAGTGTGGCCAACAGGAGCAGGGAGGTCATTGTGCCCTGTACTCTGCATTGGTTAGGCCACACCTTGAGTCCTGTGGCCAGTTCTGGGCTCCTCAGTGTAAGAAGGACATTGAGAGGCTGGAAGGTGTCCAGAGAAGGGCAAGAAAGCTGGGGAGGGGTCTGGAGCACAGCCCTGTGAGGAGAGGCTGAGGGAGCTGGGGTTGCTTAGCCTGGAGAAGAGGAGGCTCAGGGGAGACCTTCTTGCTCTCTCCAACTCCCTGAAGGGAGGTTGTAGCCAGGTGGGGGTTGGTTTCTTCTGCCTGGCAACCAGCACCGGAACAAGAGGCCACAGTCTCAGGCTGTGCCAGGGGAGGTTTAGGCTGGATGTTAGGAGGAAGTTCTTCATAGAAAGAGAGATTGGCCATGGGAATGTGCTACTCAGGGAGGTGGTGGAGTCACCATCCCTGGAAGTGTTTAGGCATAGCCTGGCTGAGGCACTTGGTGCCATGGTTGAGTTGATCAGATGCTGTTGGGTGATAGGTTGGACTCGATGATCTCCAAGGTCTTTTCCAACCTAGTTAACTCTGTATTCAGCTTGATACAGCTGCTCAACAGCCCAGCATGGCAAACCTGCTGCCTCAGGAATGTCTGCAGTGTGATGTCACAGCTTGCCTTTCAGCAGCACCCATCCCACCTCTGTGCTTTGTATCCTGCAGGTACATTGAGACCTTGAGGGAGCACAAGCCAAAGATCGTCTGGGACGAGCAGATCGCTGAGCACTACTTTGAGTACAAAAAGTGAGTCACAGTCCCTCCCTTCCCCTTCTGCAAGCACTGTGGGGGGCACTGAGGCACTCTGAGAAAGAAATAAGAATTAGATTGTTCCAGAGAATCACAGGATCATAGAATAGGCCAGGTTGGAAGAGACCTCCAAGATCATCAAGTCCAATCAATTACCCAACCCTAACTAATCAACCAGACCATGGCACTGAGTGCCTCATCCAGGCTCTTCCTAAACACCTCCAGGGATGGGGACTCCACCACCTCCCTGAGCAGCACATTCCCATGGCCAATCTCTCTCTCTATGAAGAACTTCTTCCTAACATCCAGCCTAAACCCTGGCACAGCTTGAGACTGTGTCCTCTTGTTCTGGTGCTGGCTGCCTGGGAGAAGAGCCCAACCCCCACCTGGCTACAACCTCCCTGCAGGGAGTTGTAGAGAGCAATGAGGTCTCCCCTGAGCCTCCTCTTCTCCAGGCTAAGCAACCCCAGCTCCCTCAGCCTCTCCTCACAGGGCTGTGCTCCAGACCCCTCCTCAGCTTTGTTGCCCTTCTCTGGACCAACCCCCTCCTGGCCACAACTGCCCTTCAGGTAGTTGCAGACCCTTCAGGGTAGTTGTAGAGTTGTAGTTTGAAGCCATTGCCCCTTCTCCTGTCACTGCAGACCTCTGCAAACAGTCTCTCTCCATCCTTCCTGTAGGCTCCCTTCAGGTACTGGAAGGCTGCTCTAAGGTTTCCCCAGAGCCTCTTCTCCAGGCTGAACACCCCCAACTCCCTCAGCCTGCCCTCACAGCTCCAACCCCCTGATCATTCTCATGGCCTCCTCTGGACCTGCTCCATCAGGTCAATGTCCTTCCTATATTGAGGGCTCCAGACCCATGCATAGCACTCCACCTGAGGTCTCAGCAGAGCAGCCATGGCCCAGCACACAATGAATTAGCAGTTAGCTCTAGCAGGCAGCTGAATTCAGCCAGTGGAGGTTCTGCTGTTTGTGATCTGTGTGCCAACACTGAAGTACAAAGTAAAAGAGTGCCTCAGGCAGGGGGAGTCCATCACAGAAGGATTAATGCAACAACATAAGCTAAAGCAATCCTTAGAAGTCTGGTGAGTCACATCATCAGAGCTTCCCCATCAAAGTCAGCTGCTGAGTGGCAGTTCAGCAGAGGCTCTGAGATTACTGCTGAGCTGTTGAGTGATTACCAATCACTTGGCCAAAAGTAGTTCTGAGAAGAATTTGTGGTTGCCCCCTCCATGGAGGTGTCCAAGGCCAGGCTGGATGAGGCCTTGAGCAAGCTGAGCTGGTGGCAGGTGTCCCTGCCCATGGCAGGGGCTTGGAACTGGATGATCTTCAAGGTCCCTTCCACCCCAAAGCATTCTCTGAATCTACAGATGTCTGGGTTTACAAGTCCTAGGGATAAAACAGGTCAAGCCAAACAGCTCTGCTAAATGAAATGGACTGCAGAGAAGTGCTGGGAGAATCAGACCCAGTGTCTTCCAGGTAACTTCTTACAGCATTGAGAGCATGAGGGGAAAAGGTCATAACTTTCTTTGTCCTCCTTTTGTTCATCCTGAAATAACAAGAGGATTCCTGATCACAGGATCACAGCTCACAGGATGTTAGGGGTTGGAAGGGACCTCTGGAGATCATCCAGTCCAACCCCTGCCAGAGCAGGAGCAGAGAATCCAGCACAGGTCACACAGAACACATCCAGACAGGGCTGGGAAGGCTCCAGAGAAGGAGACTCCACAACCTCTCTGGGCAGCCTGCTCCAGGGCTCTGGGACCCTCACAGTGCAGAAGTTCCTCCTCATGCTGAGGTGGAACCTCTTGTGCTGGAGTTTCCATCCATTGCCTCTTCTCCTATCCCAGGGCACAGTGAGCAGAGGCTGTCCCTGTCCCTTCCTTCCTGCCCCCCAGCCCTCATGTATTTACAGGCATTGCTCAGATCCCTTCTCAGTCTGCTCCCCAGACTAACCACCCCCAGGTCCCTCAGCCTTTTGCAAGCCTTATGCTAGCCAAAATCTGGTTTGCAAAAGGAGCAGCACCTTCCTGAGGCTGGCTGGTGACTGGCTGGGTTTGGATACAAATGGATCAAGGCACACAAATTTCTGTACCCAAAATACAGAGAAATCTGCAATCCCAGGATCAAATGGTGCAAACAAGAACTTGCTAGTTCTACCAAACCATGGCTGGCATTTTAGAGCACAAGCCTTGTGAAGAGCAGCTGAGGCAACTGGGGTTGTCTGGCCTGGAGATGAGGAGGCTGAAGGGAGACCTCATTGCTCTCTACAGCTCCCTGAAAGGTGGTTGGAGCTGGGTGGGAGTTGGTCTCTTGTCCCTCTTAACAAGGGATAGGACAAGAGGAAATGGTCTCAAGTTGTGCCAGGGGAGGTTTAGGTTGGATGTGAGGAACAATTTCTTCCCCCAAAGGTTTATCAAGGCTGCCCAGGGCAGTGGTGGAGTCCCCATCCCTGGAGAGATTTCCATTTCCTCTCCTTCTATCACCTGAGACTGGGGAGAAGAGAGCCACCCTCACCTCACTCCAGCTTCCTTTCAGGGAGCTGCAGACAGCAATGAATCTCCCCTCAGCCTGCTCCTGGATGGAGTGCTGCACCCAGAGGAGTTTGGCACTTTCATTTTAGTCATGAGAGTTACCTGATTGCCTCCCACACTGTCTGATAGGTACTGGGAAACTCTGCTCTGTGCTTTAGATGTTTCAAGAGGCCTAATCCTGAAGCCTTCAAGGGAATCCTTTAGATAACCAGGAGTTTGTTGTTGTTGTGGCTTGGATACTGGCTCCTGGTTTGGGCCCCTCATCACCAGCAAGACATTGAGTTGCTGGAGAGGTTGCAAAGCAGGGCAATGAATCTGGGGAATTGTGTGGAGAGCAGGTCTGGTGAGGAACGGCTGAGGGCCTTCAGTTGTTCTGCCTGGAGAAAAGGAGGCTGAGGGGAGACCTTCTGCTTCTTTTTGCAGGGCTCCACCACAGCCCTGTTCTCCAGACCCTTCCCCAGCTTTGTTGCCCTTCTGTGGACCTGCTCCAGCAACTCAATGTCCTCCTTGGAGTGAGGGACCCAAAACTGAACCCAGTATTCAAGGAGTGGCCTCAGCAGTGCCCAGTACAGGGGGCCACTCACTTCCCTGGTCCTGCTGGCCACACCATTGCTGATCCAGGCCAGGGAATGAATGGGAAGTATGGAGTGAATTGGATGGCAAAAGTGTTTGACTGCAGAGTGCCTCAGATTGCAGAGAGCAATCAGTGCCAAATCCCAAAGAGAGGAGCATTCTGTGAGTGCTGGTGTGCTGCAGCTGCCTTAGTCTGCATGGCAGTGATGGCTTCAGAAGAAACTCAGCACTTTCCTTCAGCACTGTCTTTGCTTCCTTCTGGTGGGAAGGAAAAATCTCTGGGTTGGCATTCTAGGCTCAGCTAAAAATCCTCTGGGACTCTGTCAAAGCTGTGGTGACTGTTTTGTTGTCCTGTTTTGCAGAAGCAAAGGAGGCAAACATGCTGTCTTCTACCCAACACTGATGGTAGGTGCCACTTTCCCACCTCAGGGGGCTGCCAGGGGAAAGAGAGGATGTGTTGCATTATTGAGACACTGCACAGAGTGTTGAGCAGGTTTGAGGCTCCTGTGGAAGAAGTTTAGCCTCATGCAGTTTTGATGATTCCATGCTCCAGCTGCTTGTACAAGATTGTTTCTTCCTACCTCAGGCATTAGAGGGGTTGGGGATCTTTGAAGTGGAGACATGTCTACAAACAAGGCACACCAGGGCAGATCAGTGCTTGAGAGGATCTATTAGTGAGCACAGAGACACCCCAGGGCAAACCAGGGCTTGAGAGGATCTATTAGTGAGCACAGAGACACCCCAGGGCAGATCAGTGCTTGAGAGGATCTATTAGTGAGCACAGAGACACCCCAGGGCAAACCAGGGCTTGGGAGGATCTGTTTGAGTGCACAGAGACACCCCAGGGCAGATCAGTGCTTGAGAGGATCTGTTTGAGTTCACAGAGACACCTCAGGGCAGATCAGTGCTTGAGAGGATCTGTCTGAGTGCACAGAGACACCCCAGGGCAGATCAGTGCTTGAGAGGATCTGTGTGAGTGCACAGAGACACCCCAGGGCAGATCAGTGCTTGAGAGTATCTATTAGTGAGCACAGAGACACCCCAGGGCAGATCAGTGCTTGAGAGGATCTGTGTGAGTGCACAGAGACACCCCAGGGCAGATCAGTGCTTGAGAGCATGTGTGAGTGCACAGAGACACCCCAGGGCAGATCAGTGCTTGAGAGCATGTGTGAGTGCACATAGACACCCCAGGGCAGATCAGTGCTTGAGAGGATCTGTGTGAGTGCACAGAGACACCCCAGGGCATATCAGTGCTTGAGAGGATCTGTTTGAGTGCACAGAGACACCCCAGGGCAGATCAGTGCTTGAGAGGATCTGTTTGGGTGCACATAGACACCCCAGGGCAGATCAGTGCTTGAGAGGATCTATTAGTGAGCACAGAGACACCCCAGGGCAGATCAGTGCTTGAGAGGATCTATTAGTGAGCACAGAGACACCCCAGGGCAGATCAGTGCTTGAGAGGATCTGTGTGAGTGCACAGAGACACCCCAGGGCAGATCAGTGCTTGAGAGGATCTGTGTGAGTGCACAGAGACACCCCAGGGCAGATCAGTGCTTGAGAGGATCTGTTTGAGTGCACAGAGACACCCCAGGGCAAACCAGTGCTTGAGAGGATCTGTTTGAGTGCACATGTGCTCACAGACATGTTGATGGTCAGGCAGGAGACAGAAGATTCTTTCCTTGTGATTATGCTGGCTGGGATTACAAGCAACTTTTGCCTTCCTCTGTAACAGAGGCTGCTTCTCCCTGGCAGTCTGTGTCACCCTGGTTTCTTGCTTCTGTGCACCCTAAGGCAGTGCTTTGACACCTGAATCACTTGGCCTGACTCAGGTCCTTTGGCAGGACACACAATTTCTGTCTCCACTATAGTCTGCAGTGTACCAGAACAGAGGACAAAATGGTTACTTGCAGCCTTAGTTCCTAGCAAGCTGTCTTTAGGTTGTCACAGAATGGCAGGGGCTGGAAGGGACCTCTGGAGAGGCAGGTTCACACAGGAACACACCCAGGCAGGTTCTCACAGGAACACATCCAGGCAGGTTCTCACAGGAACACATCCAGGCAGGTTCTCACAGGAACACATCCAGGCAGGTTCACAGAGGAACACATCCAGGCAGGTTCACACAGGAACACATCCAGGCAGGTTCTCACAGGAACACATCCAGGCAGGTTCACAGAGGAACACATCCAGGCAGGTTCACAGAGGAACACATCCAGGCAGGTTCACACAGGAACACATCCAGGCAGGTTCTCACAGGAACACATCCAGGCAGGTTCACAGAGGAACACATCCAGGCAGGTTCTCACAGGAACACATCCAGGCAGGTTCACACAGGAACACATCCAGGCAGGTTCACACAGGAACACATCCAGGCAGGTTCACACAGGAACACATCCAGGCAGGTTCACACAGGAACACATCCAGGCAGGTTCACAGAGGAACACATCCAGGCAGGTTCACACAGGAACACATCCAGGCAGGTTCTCACAGGAACACATCCAGGCAGGTTCACACAGGAACACATCCAGGCAGGTTCTCACAGGAACACATCCAGGCAGGTTCTCACAGGAACACATCCAGGCAGGTTCACACAGGAACACATCCAGGCAGATTTGCAATGTCTCCAGCAATGGAGTCTCTACCACCTCTCTCAGCAGCCTGTTCCAGTGCCCTGTCACCCTCAAGTTACTGAAGTTTCTCCTCATGTTTAGATGGAGCTCCTGATGTTCAAGTCTGTGGCAATTACCCCTTGTCCTGTCACTGGGCACCACTGAGCAAAGCCTGGCCCCATCCTCAGTGAGATCCCCCTCAGGCTGCTCTTTGCCAGACTACACAGCCCAAAATCTCTGTGCCTTTCCTCATAAGAGAGATGTTCCAGTGCCCTCAGCATCTTTGTAGCCCATTTCTGAACCCTCTCAAATTCCTGTCCTTGAACTGGGGAGCACAGAACTGGACACAATAATCTAGATGTGGCCTCACCAGGGTAAAGTAGAGGGGTAGAAGAACCTCCCTTGACCTGCTGGCCACACTGTTCTTAATACACACCAGAAGACCATTGGCCTTCTTGGCCACAAGTGCACATTGCTGGCTCACAGGCATCCTGTTGTGCACCAGCACTCCCAGGGCCTTTTCCCCAGAGCTGGTCTCCAACAGATCAGCCCCCAACCTGTGATTAGAAGAGAACAGAACAGAACAGCACAGCACAGCACAGCACAGAATAGAATAGAATAGAATAGAATAGAATAGAATAGAATAGAATAGAATAGAATAGAATAGACCAGACCAGGTTGGAAGAGACCTTCAAGATCATCAAGTCCAACCTATCATCCAACACCACCTAATGAACTAAACCATGCAACCAAGCACCCTATCAAGTCTCCTCCTGAACACCCCCAATAATGGGGACTCCACCACCTCCCTGGGCAGCACATTCCCATGGCCAATCTCTCTGTCTGTGAAGAATTTCTTCCTAACATCCAGTCTGAACCTCCCCTGGCACAGTTTGAGACTGTGTCCTCTTGTTCTGGTGCTGGCTGCCTGGGAGAAGAGACCAACCCCCACCTGGCTCCAGCCTCCCTTCAGGGAGTTGGAGAGAGCAAGAAGGTCTCCCCTGAGCCTCCTCTTCTCCAGGCTAAGCAACCCCAGCTCCCTCAGCCTCTCCTCACAGGGCTGTGCTCCAGACCCCTCCCCAGCTTTGTTGCCCTTCTCTGGACACCTTCAAGTCTCTCAATGTCCTTCTTAAACTGAGGAGCCCAGAACTGGACACAGGACTCAAGGTGTGGCCTAACCAGTGCTGAGCACAGGACACAATGACCTCCCTGCTCCTGCTGGCCACACTCTTCCTGATGCAGGCCAGGATGCCCTTGGCCTTCTTGGCCCCCTGGGCACACTGCAGGCTCATGTTCAGCCTACCATGGGCCAGCACCCCCAGGTCCCTCTCTGACTTGTCCTTCCTGACTTTAATTGGATTTCTTCCTGCCCAGCTCAACCTGTCTAGGCCACACTGGGTAGCAGCACAATTTTCTCAAGCTGAAGACCTCTGCTTGCTTCTCCTACTGGAAGGGAATTGCTTCTGTAGTGGAAACCAATCATATTTACAGGGAACAGAGACATTTTGCATGGTTAAACTGGTGTCAAATGATGCAAGGCTGTGTTTTGCTGAGCAGGATTGTTATCTTAAGTTCCATTAGTATAAGGGTAATTCCCTTTGCTAATTGAACATTGGTGGAAGGATCAGCACAGATGGGATATTAATGACCATGCCTAACTGCAGCCTTGCTAGGAGCTCTAGGGTGGTAGAAAGTTTTATTGCAAACTTGTAAGAGAGAAGAGAAGAGAAGGGAAGGGAAGGGAAGGGAAGGGAAGGGAAGGGAAGGGAAGGGAAGGGAAGGGAAGGGAAGGGAAGGGAAGGGAAGGGAAGGGAAGGGAAGGGAAGGGAAGGGAAGGGAAGGGAAGGGAAGGGAAGGGAAGGGAAGGGAAGGGAAGGGAAGGGAAGGGAAGGGAAGGGAAGGGAAGGGAAGGGAAGGGAAGGGAAGGGAAGGGAAGGGAAGGGAAGGGAAGGGAAGGGAAGGGAAGGGAAGGGAAGGGAAGGGAAGGGAAGGGAAGGGAAGGGAAGGGAAGGGAAGGGAAGGGAAGGGAATTAACCAGGTTGGAAGAGACTTTTGAGATCATGCAGTCCAACCTGTCACCCAGCACCATCTGATCAAATAAACCATGGCACTAAGTGCCTCATCCAGGCTCTTCTTAAGCATCTCCAGGGATGGTGACTCCACCACCTTCCATGCTACATTTTGTTCTGCTGTATTCATCTACAAGTTTGCTGTCTGGTCAGGTTGACAGGTTGGAG
This sequence comes from Melanerpes formicivorus, assembly GCF_026170545.1. Classification (NCBI taxonomy): domain Eukaryota; kingdom Metazoa; phylum Chordata; class Aves; order Piciformes; family Picidae; genus Melanerpes; species Melanerpes formicivorus. Next base: position 681,250 of record NW_027142368.1, on the reverse strand, counting down.
GGCAAGGAAGACATCCAGAGGGACTTGGACAGGCTGGAGAGGTGGGGCCATGCCAGCCTCATGAAGCACAACAAGGCCAAGTGCAAGGGCTGGAGCTGCTCGGCTCTGGAGACAGCCTGAGAGAGTTGGGGTTGTGCAGGTTGGAGAGGAGAAGGCTCCCAGGAGAACTTTCTGGTGGCCTTCCAGGGTCTGCAGGGGGCTACAAAAAGCTGTCAGGGTGTTATAGGACTGGGGGGGATGGAGCAAAACTAGAAGTGGGGAGATTGAGATGTTAGGAAGAAGTTGTTGCCCAGGAGGGTGGTGAGAGCCTGGCCCAGGTTGCCCAGGGAGGTGGTGGAAGCCTCCTGCCTGGAGGTGTTTGCAGCCAGGCTGGAGGTGGCTGTGAGCAACCTGCTGTGGTGTGAGGTGTCCCTGCCCATGGCAGGGGGTTGGAGCTGGCTGAGCCTTGAGGTCCCTTCCAGCCCTGACAGTTCCATGATTCTATGATCAGAACCAGAGGGACAGGCCATGGGGATCAGGCCCATGATGCCTTGACCATTTGTTGTTTGGCATGGAAGTGAGGTTTGAACACATTCCTGGTGAGAACAGGTCCAGCATTGCAGTGCTGCACTTCACAGTAAGCAAAACTGAGTGTCAGAGGCTGAAAGATAAGGATTTTTATTGTCTGGACCGACGGAAGAGGGATGTGGAGGTGCTGGAAGGTGTCCAGAGAAGGGCCAGGAGGATGAGCAGAGGGCTGGAGCTGCTCTCCTGTGAGGACAGACTGAAGGAGTTGGGGCTGTTCAGTCTGGAGAAGAGAAGGCTCCCAGGTGACCTCATTGTGGCCTTCCAGGATCTGAAGGGGGCTCCAGGAAGGCTGGGGAGGGACTGCTCAGGATCTCAGGGAGTGATAAGACTAGGGGGAATGGAATGAAGCTGGAGGTGGGGAGATTGAGGCTGGAGGGGAGGAGGAAGTTCTTCCCCAGGAGAGTGGTGAAGCCCTGGAATGGGTTGTGCAGGGAGGTGGTTGGGGCCCTGTCCCTGGAGGTGTTTAAGGCCAGGCTGGCTGAGGCTGTGGCCAGGCTGATCTAGTGTGGGGTGTCCCTGCCCATGGCAGGGGGGTTGGAACTGGATGATCCTTGTGCTCCCTTCCAACCCTGACTGATTCTAAGTGCAGCACATGGATTTGTTGCATTGCCTCCCTCACAAGCCAGTGGCCACAGCACCTCCACAGGAGTGGCTGGAGCTCAAACAGAGAGGCTTTGAGCTATCAATCTCCCAGAACCTCTTTCAAATAGAACTGTGATAATGCAAATGGTGACTGTGTCCTGGGAGAAGGCAAGGGGAGGTAGGAGATCTTGATGGGGTTTGACAAGTTGTTCCTAATTGTCTTCATTGATAAAGTTTTATTTCACCCCTGAGACATTTCAGGGAGAGTTATCCTGGCTGTGTGTCAGGAAATGAGAGCCTCAATTACACCAGTCCTCAGAGTTCATAAAGCTGATTTATTCCTCTGACATTTGCTCTGTTTAGCTGGTTATTTTTTATTAGGTCATTGAATTAACTGGAGCAATTAACTGTCTCTCACTGGATGATGGCTTGCTAACCAGAGAGCAGTTGAGATACAGGCTGGGTTCTACAGCCTCTGCTTCAAGGAGAGAGGTGTTTAACAAGCCTGACAACGAGATGGGAGCATGGGGAGGCTGCTGTCCCTGACTGATGTCCCTGCTCTGTGTCTCTCTTAGTCCATCCAGCTGCTGTCCCTGACTGATGTCCCTGCTCTGTGTCTCTCTCCTAGTCCATCCAGCTGCTGTCCCTGACTGATGTCCCTGCTCTGTGTCTCTCAGTCCATCCAGCTGCTGTCCCTGACTGATGTCCCTGCTCTGTGTCTCTCTCAGTCCATCCAGCTGCTGTCCCTGACTGATGTCCCTGCTCTGTCTCTCTCTCAGTCCATCCAGCTGCTGTCCCTGACTGATGTCCCTGCTCTGTGTCTCTCTCTCAGTCCATCCAGCTGCTGTCCCTGACTGATGTCCCTGCTCTGTGTCTCTCCTAGTCCATCCAGCTGCGCTTGGAGCTTGCAAAGGAACTGGGCACTGGAATCTCCATCTGGGAACTGGGACAAGGCCTGGACTATTTTTATGACCTGCTTTAATATGAGAAATGAACTGAGGAAGACTCTGCTGCACCAAGCCTCTGCCTTCAGTCAGTGTGGGTATCCTACAGGTGTGATGATGAAACAGTTTTGTACTTCCTGCCCTGTCTGAGCCCTTTCCTTTTTCCTAATAAAGAACCTTTTCTGATTTGCCACACAGACTGCAGTGCTGCCAGCCCAGGAAAGGCACTGGGAAAGACCTACTGAATGTAACAGACCAATACAGCTGGGGTGCTGTGCCAAGGGGCAGGGCTGGGCTGGCCACCAGCCCAGTGCCAGAGGCTCTCCAGGAAGCCCTCTGCCTGCCCAAAGGGAAGAGGAAAGGAAGAAGGGAGAGAGACTGATGGGGTGGGAAAGAAACTGAACCAGCTGGGGTGGGAATGAGAACAACCCAATGAAACAGAGACACAGAGACACAAACCAGCATGGAACCAAGCCCTGGTGGCACTGACAGCACCATTGGCACCACTGCTGCTGGGGGCAGGCACTGGGCAAGGCCCAGACTGGACTCAGCAGCAGATGGGAGCTGGATTCAGGAGCTGGATTCTGGAAGTGGATTCAGGAACACAGGGATGAGGCTGGAAGGCAGAACAGAGTCCTGCTGGGACACTGCCCAAGGAAGAAGAGGCTTGACCCTGGGGATCCCTCAGCTTGCTCCTGGAGATGACCTCCATGGGCTGCAAGCCCTTGGGGGGCACTTGAGGCTCCCCTGTCCTGGCTGCTCCTCCCCACAGCTCCACCTCTGCCTTCCTGCCCCCCAAGGTGTGGCACAAGCTGTGGCAGTGCCCTTGGTGTGCCCAGGAGCAAGTCTCAGGCAGAGGCTTTCTGCAGCCCAGCCCTTGGCAAGATCTGTCCCCAGCAGCTTCTGCCTGCTAGGAGCAGCCCCAGGCTGTGCCAAGCTGCCCTGGGCTGCAGCAAGTGCCTCAGTGAGCAGGGCCTGAGCTGGGCAGGGCCAGCACTGAGCAGAGCTGGCTCTGGGCTGGCTCCCAGCAGGACATGGCATCAGAGCTCAAAATATTCTCTGACATGCTTTCTATGAGAAATGAAATGGAGAAGTTGATGCCACCTGGTCACAGTTCAAGACAGAGAGCTCTCCAACAACTGCTGTTAATAGCCAAAGTAAGTGAGCAGATAAACCCATGGGATTATGTCCAGCAGATTCACTATCTGCCAGACCCTTGGCATCTGCTGTCTTCTGGTAAGGTAAGTTGATGGGAAATGGTGAGGGGAAGACCAATTAGGACCTCCTCAAGATGGTAGCAAAGCAAGCACTGACAAGCTAAGCTGTCAGCTCTGGTTTCCTCATGTTAGTGAGTCCCTCAAGTAGTTCCCAGTCACAGCAATTGCAGTGTAGGACTTGTTGCTGAATCAGTCTTGTGCCAAGTGCTGCTCTCTGATTCCTTCCTCTGCTTAGCCTGCAGAGCTCTCAGCATTTAGCAGCAGTGTGTGATGCCTTAGTGGTCAGTCTGGGGGCACTGCAGTGCTGAGCACCCAAGGCAATGATGGATTACATGGAGAACAAGCACAGCCCTGTGAGGAGAGGCTGAGGGAGCTGGGGTTGCTTAGCCTGGAGAAGAGGAGGCTCAGGGGAGACCTTCTTGCTCTCTCCAACTCCCTGAAGGGAGGTTGTAGCCAGGAGGGGGTTGGTCTCGTCTCTCAAGCAACCAGCACCAGAACAAGAGGACACAGTCTCCAGCTGTGCCAGGGGAAGTTTAGGCTGGAGGAGAGGAGAAAGTTCTTCCCAGAGAGAGTTGTTAGCCATTGGAATGTGCTGCCCAGGGAGGTGGTGGAGTCCCCATCCCTGGAGGTGTTCAAGAGGGGATTGGATGTGGCACTTGGTGCCATGGTTTAGTCATGAGGTCTGTGGTGACAGGTTGGACTTGATGATCTTTGAGGTCTCTTCCAACCTTAGTGATACTGTGAACCCCAACAGACAGAGCCCCAGAGCAGCTCAGACAACCCCCTGGCTGCAGTGGGTGCTGGGACTGTGATCAGCTTCTTTGTGCCCCATGCTGTTGTTCTGCCTGCCTGCTTTCACCTCCATAAAGCAGGTTTCTTCCCCAGCCCCAGAGCTGTCACAACCCAGCAGGCTGAAAGCAACCCCCAGAACTGGGGGCCCTGCTCTTTTTGGGGTTGCAGTAGTTGTGGGGCTTAAGGCTTTAAGGCAGTTTCTTCCAAGGGACTGAGAGGTGCTGGGAGTTTGATGAGGGTGTCACTGGCCACCAGCAGAGACTCAGGTAATAGCTCTGTCCTCCCACTGCTGTTCTTCTTGCCTCTTGCAGCTGTCACTGCACTCTTCTGTTGGCATCCACCCTTGCCAGTAATTAATCTCAGTGGGGAATTTATCTGCCCCTGCTGATTTCAGCAGAATAAATCCCCCTGTAATCCACCATTGATTAAAGCACTATTGATCTTCACCTCTCTGATTCAGTTCTGGCATCTCTCAGCTCCTCACATTACAAGTATCCAGCAGGGCTGTGCTAATCAGGCTGCTTGCTTTCATACCATTAGTGGTAAGATAATTTGCTACATGGGTCCTCCTGTTCAATTAACTTGAACTTTCTGCTTGGTTCAAAGGCAATTTAAAGTCACTCTGGCAGTGGATCCTAGAATAGCACAAGGATTAACTTCTATTCTTTAGAGGGGGCTTTGTTGTTGGGGTTTGGTTGGGGTGTTTTTTTCTCCCTTTCAGTGGCACAGCAGAACCAGGATGTCTCAGAGAGAATCAGGCTGTAAGGGTTGGAAGGGGTTGTGAGCTGACATCAGGTGTGGGGAAGGGAAAGAGCACAGGCTCACAGGATGTTAGGGGTTGGAAGGGACCTCTGGAGATCAAGTCCAACCCCCCTGCCAGAGCAGGAGCATAGAATCCAGCACAGGTCACACAGAACACATCCAGACAGGGCTGGGAAGGCTCCAGAGAAGGAGACTCCACAACCTCTCTGGGCAGCCTGCTCCAGGGCTCTCGGACCCTCACAGTGAAGCAGTTCCTCCTCATGCTGAGGTGGAGCCTCCTGTGCTGCAGTTTCCATCCATTGCCCTTCATCCTATCCCAGGGCACTACTGAGCAGAGCCTGTCCCTGCCCCCTCCCTTCCTGACCCCAGCCCTCAGCTATTGATAGACATTTATTAAGTCTCCTCTCAGCCTTCTCCTCTCCAGCCTGCACAACCCCAGCTCTCTCAGGCTGTCTGCAGAGCAGAGCAGCTCCAGCCCTCTGCTCCTCCTCCTGGCCCTGCTCTGGACACCTTCCAGCCCCTCCAGAGCCTTCCTGGCACAGAGGCTCCAGAGCTGGCCCCAGAGCTCCAGCTGTGGTCTCAGCAGAGTGGAGCAGAGGGGCAGAATCCCCTCCCTGCCCTGCTGGCCACACTTCTGCTGCTGCAGCCCAGGCTCTGCTTGGCTCTCTGGGCTGCAAGTGCTCACTGCAGGCTCCTGTTGAGCTTCTCCTCCCCCAGCACCCCCAAGGCCTTTCCTTCAGGTGTGATCTCAAGCCAGTCCCTGCCCAACTTGGGGTTGCCCCAGCCCAGCTGCAGGACCTTGCCCTTGGTCTTGTTGAACCTCATGAGGTTGTCATGGGTTCACTTCTCCAGCCTCTCCAGGTCCCTCTGGATGGATCCTTCCCTCCAGCCTGTCCAGGTCCCTCTGGATGGATCCCTTCCCTCCATCCTGTCAGCTGCCCCACGCAGCTTGGTGTGCTCAGCAAACCTGCTGAGGGTGCACTGGGTGAAGGCCCAGCAGGAGCACTGTCAGCATTCCTGTGCTGTGTAAGGTGGGACAGAGATGCCTGGGAGGGTTGAGTGACCACACTGAGAGCAGTTCCTGTCATTAGCAAAGCTGGTTCCTGTCAGAGGGGATTGTGGTGGGGTGGCACAGCTCAGCACAGCTGCTGCCTGTGGGCTGGTTTCCCTTTTGTGCTGTTTGAGCTGCTGGGGTGGAAGGTTTGGGGGTGGGGGGAAAGCTGTTGTGCTATTTTTGCTCCGCTCTTTGGTGTCCTCCTGTGAAAAACCTCGGTGCTGATCATGTTTTGGTCTCATTAAAACAAGGAAGTGAGAGGCAGAGAGCCCTCTGTGCTGCACTGGAGCTGGGGGTAGAGCTGAACCAGGCTTAGTCAGTGCAGAGCAGTTCTGCTAATGCAGACAGGTTGGGCAGGAGTGCAGGCTCCCCTCTTCACAGGGAAACTTCAAATCATTTCAGTTGCAAAAGCCCTTCAAGACCATCCAGTCCAGCCATGCTCTAACTCTACCACATCTGGGGCTAAACGCTGGCCCTCAGCACCACAGCTCTGCCTCTTTGAAACACCTTCATGGGTGGGGTTCAACCACCTCCCTGGGCAGCCTGTGCCAGGGCTTGACATCCAGCCTAAACCTCCCCTGGTGCAGCTTGAGGCCCTTTCTCCTCATCCCATCACTTGTTTACAAGGGAGAAGAAACTGACCCTAACCAGGCTACAGCTTCCTTTCAGGGAGCTGTAGAGAGCAATGAGGTCTCCCCTCAGCCAACCTCTTCTTCCCCAGGCTAAACCCCAGGTCCCTCAGCTGCTCCTCACCAGCCCTGTTCTCCAGACCCTCAATGTCCTTGCAGTGAGGGCCCCAATCTGAACCCAGTACTCAAGCTGTGACCTCACAGCCAGGTGGGGCTTGGTCTCTGCTCCCAGGCACCCAGCACCAGAACGAGAGGACACAGTCTCAAGCTGCGCCAGCGGAGGTTTAGGCTGGAGTGAGGAAGAAGTTCTTCCCAGAGAGAGAGATTGGCCATGGGAATGTGCTGCCCAGGGAGGTGGTGGAGTCCCCATCCCTGGAGGTGTTCAGGAAGAGACTGGATGGGGTGCTTGGTGCCATGGTTTAGTTGATCAGATGGTGCTGGGTGAGAGGTTGGACTTGATGATCTTGAAGGTCCTTTCCAACCTGGTCTGGTCTAGTTCTGTTCTATTCTATTCTATTCTATTCTATTCTATTCTATTCTATTCTATTCTATTCTATTCTATTCTATTCTATTCTATTCTATCCTATCCTATCCTATTCTATTCTATTCTATCCTATTCTATTCTATTCCATGTAGCAACTGCTGGTCGAACTTGCAAGCGTTCCATTTCTGTGGCGTCCAGGTGGCTGGCTGGTGTCATTAGCTGGGATTTGCATTAGGAAGTGTTGGCTGCTTTGGAACCCCAGGACTTCACTGGCTCTGTCTGCTGTGCCAGGGCTCTGCATGCTGCTGCTTCTTAGCTCAGAGCTTTCTGTTGAGATGAGAGAGCTTTGGCTGTTAGCTTGGAATTGTTTCAGATGGACTTTGTGTCGAGCAGCTGGACCAGGGCTTTAAATTCCATCTAACTCCTCCTTTCTCCATGCATATCGACCCTGACATTGCAGTTGGCTGAGCTCCTGTCTGCAGAGCCTGGCTGAGAAGTTTATTGGCTGTTTTAAAGCACTGAGGGTTAAATGAGGCCTCTAGGATTTGCTTTAGGATTTGGGATCCCTGCCTTTGATAGAAGAGGGGACGGGCAGGAAGCTCTGGGAGTTTGGGTTTCATGCTGAAGCAGACTTTTGGGTGTTTTCAGCTGTTTCAGTAAGAGATTTAAAGCACACACCTACAGTGACAGGGAGGCTGCTCCTCATCCTCAGAATGAAGCCTTCCCTGATCTCTCTAATACAGACTTCTTAAGCCTTTGGTGTGAGCGAGGTCCCAGGTTTGTGCTCACGTTGCATCTCCTGCCCTTGGCAGTAGCCATGTGTCTGAAGGTGGTGGGCAGGGCTGGGAAGGGAAATCATAGTACCATAGTATCAGTCAGGGTTGGAAGGGACCACAAGGATCATCCAGTTCCAACCCCCCTGCCATGGGCAGGGACACCCCACACTAGATCAGCCTGGCCACAGCCTCAGCCAGCCTGGGCTGGGGAGGGACTGCTCAGGATCTGAGGGAGTGATAGGACTAGGGGGAATGGAATGAAGCTGGAGGTGGGGAGATTGAGGCTGGAGGGGAGGAGGAAGTTCTTCCCCATGAGAGTGGTGAAGCCCTGGAATGGGTTGTGCAGGGAGGTGGTTGGGGCCCTGTCCCTGGAGGTGTTTAAGGCCAGGCTGGCTGAGGCTGTGGCCAGGCTGATCTAGTGTGGGGTGTCCCTGCCCATGGCAGGGGGGTTGGAACTGGATGATCCTTGGGCTCTCTTCCAACCCTGACTGATACTATGATACCTCCAGGGACAGGGCCCTAGCCACCTCCCTGGACAACCCATTCCAGGGCTTCACCACTCTCATGGGGAAGAACTTCCTCCTCCCCTCCAGCCTCAATCTCCCCACCTCCAGCTTCATTCCATTCCCCCTAGTCCTATCACTCCCTCAGATCCTGAGCAGTCCCTCCCCAGCCTTCCTGGAGCCCCCTTCAGATCCTGGAAGGCCACAATGAGGTCACCTGGGAGCCTTCTCTTCTCCAGACTGAACAGCCCCAACTCCTTCAGTCTGTCCTCACAGGAGAGGTGCTCCAGCCCTCTGCTCCTCCTCCTGGCCCTGGAGCTCTCAGAGTCATTCTGTGAGTCTCCTGTGTGAAAGCATTGACTTCTGAGTTCAGAGCAAACCCAAAGCAGTGGCAGCTTTGCTGACTGAGCAGTGTTCCCAGTGCAGGTGTCAGTCACTCAGCTGTGGGCAGTTTCTTGCTGGCTGTGGGGTGGTGTCACCCATGTGGACCACAGCCACTGGGCAGGCAGGAGGCTAATGATGCAACTTGCTGTGCATGGAAATGGCTGTGGATTTCTGATTGCATTGCAGAGGTCTGGAAACACAGCTCTGAAAGTGAGCAGCACCTGGTGAGCCCTCAGAGTTCTCTAGTGGCATCTCCCCACCCAGCCCCTTTCTGTCACTGCAGAGCTTTGCTCTCTGTCAGGGAGTTGGAGTGGTGCTGCTCAGCTGCCAGGCAGGATTTGGTATGCAGCCCCTGCAGTGGGCATTGCCCTGAGGAGAAATGTTTGCTTTAGGGGCAGGATTGTCTGTGTCCTGTTCAATGTCTCATCCTTTGGCCATGACTGTTGGAGCAGCTCCAGTTGGAAGGGATTTGCAGTGATGACCCAGTCCAACTGCCTGATCACTCCTGCTAACATGCATAGAAGCTGGGGAGGCTCCAGCTCTGAGCCAGGTTAGACAGAGGCCTGAGCAACCCGGGCTTGCAGCCCATGGCAAAGGGGCTGGAACTGGATGATCTTTCAGGTCCCTTCCCTTGGCAGTAGCCATGTGTCTGAAGGTGGTGGGCAGGGCTGGGAAGGGAAATGGAGCACTCAGTGCTGCTTGAGGGACATGAGAGGAGGAGATGAAGCAACTTCAGCACAGAAATAAAACCACCTTCTCCATTTCTCCCTCCTGCAGAAGCAGCAGAGGTGGACTTGGCAAAGGAAAACCCCAACCCCTGTGTTCCCATGATTGCTTCTGTGTGGTTTGGAGCCTTGGAGTTGTGGAGCCAAGGAATATGAAATGTTGTGGCAGAGCCAATGCATTTCCATTTGTAAAAGCTCAGGTTGCTCTCCTGGTGGCTTCTCCCTGTGCTTTTTTTGGCAGAGGGTGAGGCTGCTGAGTGGATTCTGCAGATGACACCATGAATATTGCAAATCCCCACTGCCTTCCCAGGTACCCATGCTGGTGTGCCATGTGAATTTCAAGTGTCTGCAGTATTAAACTCACTTATCAGCTGTGTGAGAAGGCTTTTCCCTCTCTGCCTTGGGAGCTCTTGCTTGTTAGGGCTAATGACTGCACTGAAAATAAACCCCAACAGGTAAGCTTCCCAGAGTGAGGAGCCAGAAGAGGACAGTGCTCCCAAGAGCACCCCCAGAGTCTGAACCAGACCTAGCAGGGGAAGGATGGAGAAAGAGAATCATCACAGAATGTCTTAGGTTGGAAGGAACCTCAGAGATTATGCACTCCAACCCCCCTGCCATGGGCAGGGACACTTCTCAACTAGACTCACATCCCCAAGGCCTCATCCAGCCTGGCCTTGAGCACCCCCAGGCAGGAGGCAGCCACAGCCTCCCTGGGCAGCCTGTGCCAGAGTCTCCCCAGCCTCACACTGCAGAACTTCTTCCTCAGCCCCACTCTAACCCTGCTCTGCCTCAGCTCCAAACCATTCTCCCTTGGCCTGGCTCCAGCCCCCCTCAGCAAGAGTCTCTCTGCAGCCTTCCTGCAGGATCCCTTCAGCTCCTGGCAGGCAGCTCTGAGGTCCCCCTCTAAGTCTCCTTCTCTGGAGATATTCAAGACCTAGAGACAATTACTCTCAGTGTTGGGTAGTGTCAGAAAGCCCAAAGGGAGCCAAGCTTTCTGACTCCCTCCTATCACCCTGCTGCTGAGTCATGAGAAGCCAGAGCAGCCCAGAGCAAAGTAGGTCCTTTGCTCCCTGAGACTGAGCTGAGGGGCTTCTGAAAATCCCTGGCTGCAGAGTAATCTGTTGGCAGCACAGCCAGCTGGTGAGCAGAGCATGCTGTGAGGGGTCCTTCCCCACAGGTGGAGGGGAACTAGGGTTGCTTGTAGATCTGCAGACAAGTAAGTCTGCAGGGGAGAAATGGAACTAGTAATCTGCACAGCATGCAGTCAAGGGGAGGAATTAACCACTGCAGTAAGGCAGAAAGCCACAGGCACTAGCTGGGGGATCCCTAGCCAGGAGAGCACTGTCAGACACTTCAGAGGGGAATCACAGGGGTTAGTCCTCTTGCCATTAGCTAGATTGTTCCTCCTGGGAGGAGTCCTCTCCCACCAACTCATCCCAGTCTTTGAGCATTATGCTTTGGTATCACCCCAGAGTAGCCTGGAAATCAACACTGCCCACTGCTCCCACTGTGCCCCAGGGTCCCATCCTCTTTAACATCTTTATTGATGATCTGGATGAGCTGACCATAGTATCATAGTGTCATAGAATCAGTCAGGGTTGGAAGGGACCACAAGGATCATCCAGTTCCAACCCCCTGCCATGGGCAGGGACACCCCACACTAGATCAGCCTGGCCACAGCCTCAGCCAGCCTGGGCTTAAACACCTCCAGGGACAGGGCCTCAACCACCTCCCTGGACAACCCATTCCAGGGCTTCACCATCTGATCTTTAAGGTCCCTTCCAACCCAAACCACTCTATGATTACATGAAAGTGAAGCTGAGGTTACACCAAATGAAAGGTCCTTACAGTGCTGCATCAACTTCCCTGTGGGGCCAGGCTGGAAGGGTTGGGGCTGTTCAGCCTGGAGAAGAGAAGGCTCCAGGGAGACCACATCGCAGCCTGCCAGTACCTGAAGGGGGGGGTACAAGAATGCTGGGAAAGGACAGGGAGTGTTTAAGGGCTCAGAGTGCCCGAACAAGGGCCAATGGCTTTGAGCTGGGAGGGAGGAGATTGAGAGTGGAGAGGAGGAAGAAACTGTTGAGAGTGAGGCTGGGGAGACTCTGGCACAGGCTGCCCAGGGAGGCTGTGGCTGCCTCCTGCCTGGAGGTGTTCAAGGCCAAGCTGGATGAGGCCTTGAGCAGCCTGTGCTGGTGGGAGGTGTCCCTGCCCATGGCAAGGTGTTGGCACTGGATGAGCTCTAAGATCCCTTCCAACCCAACCCATCCCTATAGTATCATAGAATCAGTCAGGGTTGGAAGGGAGCACAAGGATCATCCAGTTCCAACCCCCCTGCCATGGGCAGGGACACCCCACACTAGATCAGCCTGGCCACAGCCTCAGCCAGCCTGGCCTTAAACACCTCCAGGGACAGGGCCCCAACCACCTCCCTGCACAACCCATTCCAGGGCTTCACCACTCTCATGGGGAACAACTTCCTCCTCCCCTCCAGCCTCAATCTCCCCACCTCCAGCTTCATTCCATTCCCCCTAGTCCTAGCACTGCCTGAGATCCTGAGCAGTCCCTCCCCAGCCTTCCTGGAGCCCCCTTCAGATCCTGGAAGGCCACAATGAGGTCACCTGGGAGCCTTCTCTTCTGCAGACTCAACAGCCCCAACTCCTTCAGTCTGTCCTCACAGGAGAGGTGCTATGAGTGTGTCCTGTGCTGTGTAGAATCACCTCTGAAAGCCCCCCTGCTTTCCAGTGTCCTCCATGGGCTGTGTCCCCTGTATGGTCTATCTCCAGATGTAAATTGGCTGCTAATGGATCTCTCTGCTGGCTCTTGGTCTGAGCACTGGTATGGCTTTGGAGAGTAAACCCCTTGTCTTCCCAGGATTTGGAGGTGGCTGGTAAGACATGCTCCTTCCTGACCCTGCCTCTTCCCTTCCTGCGAACTCCTCCAGCTGCCTCCCACCAGCCTTAAATTAAACTGGAAGAACTAAGCAGGAGGAGGAAAGAAATTCAATTGTGCTAAGTCTGCCAAGCTATACACTTGGGGCATGTAGAATTTGTGGCAAGGCAAACCTGGCTCACCCAGCAAGAGGAGAGATTAGCACAGAGTTTGTTCAGGAAGGAGCTGGAGCTTGCGGTTGAGCGGCTGGCGATCGCTGTGCATCTCATGAGGGCCCTCCCTGCCTCTGCTCAGCTGAGTCACACCTTCCCCTCCTGCACCTCCAGAGTGTCCTGCCCATTCACATCAGCCTGGGTGTTGCTTGTGCTGCTTCTGCATTCAGAGTTGTTTGTAAGGAGGGATTCTAAATGACAGAAAGATTCAGGTTGGAACTGAGCCTCAGGATCGCCGAGTCCAACCCAGAGCCCTACCCTACAAGGTTCACCCCTGTGCTCAGCACTGCTTAGGCCACACCTCGAGTCCTGTGTCCAGTTCTGGGCTCCTCAGTTTAGGAAAGAGGTTGAGATGCTGGAAGGTGTCCAGAGAAGGGCAGCAAAGCTGGGGAGGGGTCTGGAGCACAGCCCTGTGAAAAGAGGCTGAGGGAGCTGGGGTTGAAATCCCAAACAGGATGTTGTGAGTAATCTTCCTCTCCCCCAAACTCTCCACTTGTGGATTATGGTGACTGCTGGCCTTGATCAGATGGACAGATGATCAGAAGGACAATCAGACAGATGATCAGAAGGACAACAAAGCTGGGGAGGGGTCTGGAGCACAGCCCTGTGAGGAGAGGCTGAGGGAGCTGGGGTTGCTTAGCCTGGAGAAGAGGAGGCTCAGGGGAGACCTTCTTGCTCTCTCCAACTCCCTGAAGGGAGGTTGGAGCCAGGTGGGGGTTGGTCTCTTCTCCCAAGCAACCAGCACCAGAACAAGAGGACACAGTCTCAAGCTGTGCCAGGGGAGGTTCAGGCTGGATGTTAGGAGGAAATTCTTCACAGAGAGAGAGACTGGCCATGGGAATGTGCTGCCCAGGGAGGTGGTGGAGTCCCCATCCCTGGAGGTGTTCAGGAGGAGACTTGATAGGGTGCTTGGTGCCATGGGTTAGTTGATCAGGTGGTGTTGGATGATAGATTGGACTGGATGATCTTGAAGGTCTCTTCCAACCTGGTCTGGTCCATTCCATTCCATTCCATTCCATTCTAAACCATACCCCAAAGCACCACGTCCAAATGACCTTTAAACACATCCAGGGTTGGTGACTCAGCCACCTCCCTGGGCAGCACATTCTGATGTCTGACCATTCTTCATGTCTGAAGCTGTGAAGGGCCTGGAGGGTAGATGTGATGAAGAGTGACTGAAGGAGCTGGGGATGGTTAGTTTGCAAAAGAGGAGGCTGAGGGCAGACCTCATTGCTCTCTACAACTGCCTGAAAGGAGGTTGTGGAGAGGTTGCTGCTGGTCTCCTCTCACAGATAATTAGTGATAGAAGAGGGAACAGCCTCAGGCTGCCACAGAGCAGGTTCAGACTGGACAGTAGGAAACATTCTTTCCCAACAAGAGTGGTCAGGGACTGGAATGTGCTGCCCAGGGAGGTGGTGGAGTCCCCAAGCCTGGAGGTGTTTGAAGGTCTTTCAGCTGTGGTGCTTGGGGCTATGGTTTAGGGCTGAGCCTTGCAGAGCAGGGTTAGTGGTTGGGACTTGGTGATCCTGAGGGTCTTCACCACCCTGAAGGTTTCTGCAGTTCTGTGACTAAGCTTAAATAAGCATCCACCATGCCAGGGGGCACACAGGGGGAGCTGGCAAGTGGAAGGTAAATTGGTTAGCAAATCTGCCCCTGCCTCAAGGGCTGCTCTGCAGGTCTTGCATCAGAATTGGAGGATTGGCTATTCCTTTTGCATGAGTCCCTTTGCAGACCTGGCCATTTCCCTGCTGTGGGCATGTGGGCCACAAGCAAAAGGAGGGAGGTTCTCCTCCCCACCCTGCTCTGCCCTTGTGAGGTCATATCTGGAGGACTGGCTCCAATCCTGGGCTCCCCAGTTCCAGAGGGACAGGGAGTGCTGGAGAGAGCCCAGGGGAGGCTGCAGAGCTGCTGAGGGGCCTGGAGCAGCTCTGGGAGCAGCAAAGGCTGAGAGCCCTGGGGCTGAGAGCCTGCAGCAGAGCAGCCCCAGAGGGCAGCTGAGCAATGCTCAGCAAGAGCTAAAGGAGCTGTGGGGGGCAAGAGGCTGGGGCCAGGCTCTGCTGAGTGATGCCCAGGGGCAGTGAGCACCAAATGGCACCCAGGAGGTTCCATGTGAACAGGAGGAGACACTTCCTTGGTGTGAGGCTGCTGGAGGCCTGGAGCAGGCTGCCCAGAGAGGTTCTCTGCTTCTGTGGGTTTGCTCCTGCCCACTCAGACTCTGTGCTCCTGCTTGCTTGCTTTGTTTTGGCCACATCCAGCTTTCCCCCCTGGGGATGTAATTCCTGCCTGGCCATTGTTTGATACCTGTCTAGACATGAGAAAGGGAAATTCAGCTTTCTATTTCTGCTTGTAGAGAGCCTGCTCTGCCCCTAATCCCTGGCAGAGAGGTTTTGGCATGCCCTCCCACAGGGGAATGGTGATGCTGTGCATGGAGCAGGCCTGGCTGCAGGAGAAAAGTGGGGTTGCAGAGGAGGGCAGAGAGAAAGTAAGACAAAAGAATTATCTCATCTTGGAAGGTCGTTGTTCCTCAGGCAGTGTGACAAGCCAGCCTCCCCAGCAGCTCACAGGGCTGCTGGAGCTGTGCTAGACCTGAAGTGTGAAGCAGAGGAGAGTAATTTATCTGATGCCCTCCTTCCCTGTCAGGTAGAAAATGATGTCTCAGAAAGCCTCTTGGCTGCATATCCACTGAGACAGTTGAGCCTGGTTTCTAGGCAAAAGCTGTCTTGGCCAAGTGCTCTCAGCTGGAATGTTCTGTCCAGTTCTGGGCCCCCCAGTTCAACAGGGACAGAGAGAGAGCCCAGCACAGAGCCACAAAGATGGTTAAAGGAGTGGAACATCCTCCATATGAGGAGAGCCTGAGGGAGCTGAGGGCTCTGTAGCATGGAGAAGAGGAGCCTGAGGGGTGACCTCGTTCCTGTTGATAAAGCTGTGCAGGGTGAGTGCCAAGGGGATGCAGCCAGGCTCTGCTGGGGGATGCCCAAGGACAGCACAAGGGGCAGGGGTGGAAGCTGAGGCAGAGGAAGCTCCATGGACACAGGAGGAAGGATTTTGTCACTGAGGGTGACAGAGGCTGCCCAGGGGAGTTGTGGAGTCTCCTTCACTGAAGACTATGAAACCCCACCTGGATGTGTTCCTGTGTGACCTGCCCTGGGTGACCCTGCTGTGGCAGGGGGGTTGGACTGGATGAGTTTTGGAGGTCCCTTCCAGCCCCTAACACTCTGTGACTGTGATAATGGCAGAGCAGCAGAGATCAGCTCTCATCCCTGCTGTGGCTGTGGTGCTGTGGCTGTGGTGCTGTTGTGGCTGTGGTGCTGTGGTTGTGGTGCTGTGGCTGTGGTGCTGTTGCTGTGGTGCTGTGGCTGTGGTGCTGTGGCTGTGGTGCTGTTGTTGCTGTGGTGCTGTTGCTGTGGTGCTGTGGCTGTGGTGCTGTGGCTGTGGTGCTGTTGTTGCTGTGGTGCTGTGGCTGTGGTGCTGTTGCTGGGGTGCTGTGGCTGTGGTGCTGTGGCTGTGGTGCTGTGGCTGTGGTGCTGTGGCTGTGATGCTGTTGTTGCTGTGGTGCTGGTGCTGTGGTGCTGTGGCTGGGGTGCTGTTGCTGTGGTGCTGTGGCTGTGGTGCTGTGGCTGTGGTGCTGTGGCTGTGGTGCTGTTGTTGCTGTGGTGCTGTGGCTGTGGTGCTGTTGCTGGGGTGCTGTGGCTGTGGTGCTGTGGCTGTGGTGCTGTGGCTGTGGTGCTGTGGCTGTGATGCTGTTGTTGCTGTGGTGCTGGTGCTGTGGTGCTGTGGCTGGGGTGCTGTTGCTGTAGTGCTGTGGCTGTGGTGCTGTGGCTGTGGTGCTGTGGCTGTGGTGCTGTTGTTGCTGTGGTGCTGTTGCTGGGGTGCTGTTGTTGCTGGGGTGCTGTGGCTGTGGTGCTGTTGCTGTGGTGCTGTTGCTGTGGTGCTGTTGCTGTGGTGCTGTGGCTGTGGTGCTGTTGCTGGGGTGCTGTGGCTGTGGTGCTGTTGTTGCTGTGGTGCTGTGGCTGTGGTGCTGTGGCTGTGGTGCTGTTGCTGGGGTGCTGTTGTTGCTGGGGTGCTGTGGCTGTGGTGCTGTTGTTGCTGTGGTGCTGTGGCTGTGGTGCTGTGGCTGTGGTGCTGTTGCTGGGGTGCTGTGGCTGTGGTGCTGTGGCTGTGGTGCTGTGGCTGTGGTGCTGTGGCTGTGATGCTGTTGTTGCTGTGGTGCTGGTGCTGTGGTGCTGTGGCTGGGGTGCTGTTGCTGTAGTGCTGTGGCTGTGGTGCTGTGGCTGTGGTGCTGTGGCTGTGGTGCTGTGGCTGTGGTGCTGTTGTTGCTGTGGTGCTGTTGTTGCTGTGGTGCTGTGGCTGTGGTGCTGTTGCTGGGGTGCTGTGGCTGTGGTGCTGTGGCTGTGGTGCTGTTGTTGCTGTGGTGCTGTGGCTGTGGTGCTGTTGCTGGGGTGCTGTGGCTGTGGTGCTGTGGCTGTGGTGCTGTGGCTGTGGTGCTGTGGCTGTGATGCTGTTGTTGCTGTGGTGCTGGTGCTGTGGTGCTGTGGCTGGGGTGCTGTTGCTGTAGTGCTGTGGCTGTGGTGCTGTGGCTGTGGTGCTGTGGCTGTGGTGCTGTTGTTGCTGTGGTGCTGTTGCTGGGGTGCTGTTGTTGCTGGGGTGCTGTGGCTGTGGTGCTGTTGCTGTGGTGCTGTTGCTGTGGTGCTGTGGCTGTGGTGCTGTTGCTGGGGTGCTGTGGCTGTGGTGCTGTTGTTGCTGTGGTGCTGTTGCTGGGGTGCTGTTGTTGCTGGGGTGCTGTGGCTGTGGTGCTGTTGCTGTGGTGCTGTTGCTGTGGTGCTGTGGCTGTGGTGCTGTTGCTGGGGTGCTGTGGCTGTGGTGCTGTTGTTGCTGTGGTGCTGTGGCTGTGGTGCTGTGGCTGTGGTGCTGTTGCTGGGGTGCTGTTGTTGCTGGGGTGCTGTGGCTGTGGTGCTGTTGCTGGGGTGCTGTGGCTGTGGTGCTGTGGCTGTGGTGCTGTTGCTGGGGTGCTGTTGTTGCTGGGGTGCTGTGGCTGTGGTGCTGTGGCTGTGGTGCTGTTGCTGGGGTGCTGTTGTTGCTGGGGTGCTGTGGCTGTGGTGTTGTTGCTGTGGTGCTGTTGCTGGGGTGCTGTTGTTGCTGTGGTGCTGTGGCTGTGGTGCTGTGGCTGTGGTGCTGTTGCTGGGGTGCTGTTGTTGCTGGGGTGCTGTGGCTGTGGTGCTGTTGCTGTGGTGCTGTGGCTGTGGTGCTGTTGCTGTGGTGCTGTTGCTGTGGTGCTGTGGCTGTGGTGCTGTTGCTGGGGTGCTGTGGCTGTGGTGCTGTTGTTGCTGTGGTGCTGTGGCTGTGGTGCTGTGGCTGTGGTGCTGTTGCTGGGGTGCTGTGGCTGTGGTGCTGTGGCTGTGGTGCTGTGGCTGTGGTGCTGTGGCTGTGATGCTGTTGTTGCTGTGGTGCTGGTGCTGTGGTGCTGTGGCTGGGGTGCTGTTGCTGTAGTGCTGTGGCTGTGGTGCTGTGGCTGTGGTGCTGTGGCTGTGGTGCTGTTGTTGCTGTGGTGCTGTTGCTGGGGTGCTGTTGTTGCTGTGGTGCTGTGGCTGTGGTGCTGTGGCTGGGGTGCTGTGGCTGTGGTCCTGTATCTGTGGTGCTGTTGTTGCTGGGGTGCTGTGGCTGTGGTGCTGTGGCTGTGGTGCTGTTGCTGGGGTGCTGTTGTTGCTGGGGTGCTGTGGCTGTGGTGTTGTTGCTGTGGTGCTGTTGCTGGGGTGCTGTTGTTGCTGTGGTGCTGTGGCTGTGGTGCTGTGGCTGTGGTGCTGTTGCTGGGGTGCTGTTGTTGCTGGGGTGCTGTGGCTGTGGTGCTGTTGCTGTGGTGCTGTGGCTGTGGTGCTGTTGCTGTGGTGCTGTTGCTGTGGTGCTGTGGCTGTGGTGCTGTTGCTGGGGTGCTGTGGCTGTGGTGCTGTTGTTGCTGTGGTGCTGTGGCTGTGGTGCTGTGGCTGTGGTGCTGTTGCTGGGGTGCTGTGGCTGTGGTGCTGTGGCTGTGGTGCTGTGGCTGTGGTGCTGTGGCTGTGATGCTGTTGTTGCTGTGGTGCTGGTGCTGTGGTGCTGTGGCTGGGGTGCTGTTGCTGTAGTGCTGTGGCTGTGGTGCTGTGGCTGTGGTGCTGTGGCTGTGGTGCTGTTGTTGCTGTGGTGCTGTTGCTGGGGTGCTGTTGTTGCTGTGGTGCTGTGGCTGTGGTGCTGTGGCTGGGGTGCTGTGGCTGTGGTCCTGTATCTGTGGTGCTGTTGTTGCTGGGGTGCTGTGGCTGTGGTGCTGTGGCCGTGGTGGTGCTGTGGCTGGGGTGCTGTGGCTGTGGTGCTGTATCTGTGGTGCTGTTGTTGCTGGGGTGCTGTGGCTGTGGTCCTGTATCTGTGGTGCTGTTGTTGCTGGGCTGCTGTGGCTGTGGTGCTGCACCCAGCTGTCCTCTAGCTGCAGTCTCCCCTGTCAGCACCAGCAGGGCAGTGTGAATCCTGCTGAGAGGCTCTCCCTGCTTGCTCAGCTGGTGTTGCAAGGCAGGGGAAGAGGGAGCTTTGGTCCTTCTGAGGTAAGCCTGTGGACCCTGGGTCTAGGCAAGTGGGGGGAATGTGACAGCAGGGCCCCATGAGCTGCTGGAAAAGGCATGGATTTGTCACACAGTGCTCCTGCCAGCGTGGGGACAGCTCCCTTTGGCTGCTGCCACCCTACAAATGCACAGACATCTCTAGTTTGAGGGGGGGGAAATGTTTATCTTCTGTGGCCTGCTCAGGATTTCCCAGCCATACAGAAGTGCTTTGGATTAAGACCTTAATATTGAATAAGATCTCCATTGTGGGGGAGCCAGTGAGCCTGCCAGGGAGAGATTGGGCTGGCAGCTCAGGGATTAGTGCACACACACAGCTGGCTCCAAAAGCCCTGCATGATAATCTTTAAATATGCTTAGGCATTGTGCTTGTGCAGCTCCCCCCTGGACCTGCCTCTTCTCTGCCTCACAGCCTGCCCTCAGGACAGAGCTCAGGCTGCAGCACAGCCTTGTCTGCTGGCAAGCCTGCTCCACTCAGAGAGAATGGGTTGGGGTGGAAGGGGTCTTGAGGATCAGCCAGTGCCAAGCCCCTGCCATGGGCAGGGACACCTCCCACCAGCACAGGCTGCTCAAGGCCTCATCCAGCCTGGTCCTGAACACCTCAGGTCAGAGAGGAGCACTTCTTACCAGCCACCTCCAAATCCTGGGAAGACAAGGGGTTTACTCTCCAAAGCCATACCAGTGCTCAGACCAAGAGCCAGCAGAGAGTTCCATTAGCAGCCAATTTTCATTTTGAGACAGACCACCTATGGGACACAGCCCATGGAGGACACTGGAAAGCAGGGGGGCTTTCAGAGGTGATTCTACACAGCACAGCACACACTCACAGGGATGGGTTGGTTGGAAGGGATCTTAGAACTCATCTAGTTCCAAGCCCCTGCCATGGGCAGGGACACCTCCCACCAGCACAGGCTGCTCAAGGCCTCATCCAGCCTGGTCCTGAACCCCTCCAGGCAGGAGGCAGCCACAGCCTCCCTGGGCAGCCTGTGCCAGAGTCTCCCCAGCCTCACTCTCAACAATTTCTTCCTCCTCTCCACTCTTAATGTCCTCTCTCCCAGCTTTCATCCATTCCCTCTTGTCTTATCACCTACCAGCCCTTGTCCATAGTCCATAGGGCAAATCCTGCCTGACCAACCTGGTGGCCTTCTCTGAGCAGGTGACAACATCAATAGCTGAGGGGAGAGCAGCTGATGTCATTTGCCTGGACCTGAGCACAGCCTTCCACACTGTCCCACACCACATCCTGGTCTCCAGGCTGGTGACACATGGGTGTGATGGGTGACCACTGGATGGATACAGAACTGGCTTGAGGGCTGCACCCAGAGAGTGGCTGTCCATGGCTCCATGGCCCAGGGGAGGCCAGGGACAAGCAGAGTCCCTCAGGGATCAGTCCTGGGCCCAGGCTTGTTCAACATCTCTGTGGGTGCCAGGGACAGTGGCACTGAGTGCAGCCTCAGCAGGGTTGCTGATGACACCAAGCTGTGTGGTGCAGCAGACAGCTGGAGGGAAGGGATCCATCCAGAGGGAGCTGGACAGGCTGGAGAGGTGGGCACAAGCCAACCTCAGGAGGTTCAACCAGACCAAGGGCAGGGTCCTGCAGCTGGGTGGAGGCAATCCCAGGCCCAAATGCAGGCTGGGCAGGGACTGGCTGGAAAGCAGCCCTGAGGAGAGAGCCTTGGGGGTGCTGGGGGAGGAGAAGCTCAGCAGGAGCTCTCAGTGTGCACTTGCAGCCCAGAAAGCCAAGCAGAGCCTGGGCTGCAGCAGGAGAAGTGTGGCCAGCAGGGCAAGGGAGGTGATTCTCCCCCTCTGCTCAGCTCTGGGGAGACCCCACCTGCAGTACTGCCTCCAGTTCTGCAGCCCCTAGGACAAGAGGGATCTGGAGGGGCTGGAAGGTGTCCAGAGCAGGGCCAGGAGGATGAGCAGAGGGCTGGAGCACCTCTCCTGTGAGGACAGACTGAAGGAGTTGGGGCTGTTGAGTCTGGAGGAGAGAAGGCTCCCAGGTGACCTCATTGTGGCCTTCCAGGATCTGAAGGGGGCTCCAGGAAGGCTGGGGAGGGACTGCTCAGGATCTCAGGCAGTGCTAGGACTAGGGGGAATGGAATGAAGCTGGAGGTGGGGAGATTGAGGCTGGAGGGGAGGAGGAAGTTCTTCCCCATGAGAGTGGTGAAGCCCTGGGATGGGTTGTGCAGGGAGGTGGTTGGGGCCCTGTCCCTGGAGGTGTTTAAGGCCAGGCTGGCTGAGGCTGTGGCCAGGCTGATCTAGTGTGGGGTGTCCCTGCCCATGGCAGGGGGGTTGGAACTGGCTGATCCTTGTGGTCCCTTCCAACCCTGACTGATACTATGATAGTCCCTGCCCAGATCTCTTGTAGGCTCATTCAGGTACTGCAAGGCTGCTCTGAGGTCTCCCTGGAGCCTTCTCTTCTCCAGGCTGAACACCCCCAACTCTCCCAGCCTGTCTCTACAGGGGAGGTTCTCCAGCCTCTGATCACCTTGATGGCCTCCTCTGGCCCCACTCCATGTTGCTTCTGCCTCATGGAACCCATTCTGAGAGTGCTTCATTCATGGGCAGAGATCACAGTCTCACAGTATCACTAAGGTCGGAAGAAACCTCAAAGATCACCAAGTCCAAGCTGTCACCACAGACCTCATGACTAAACCATGGCACCAAGTGCCACATCCAATCCCCTCTTGAACACCTCCAGGGATGGGGACTCCACCACCTCCCTGGGCAGCACATTCCAATGACCAATGACTCTCTCTCTGGGAAGAACTTTCTCCTCACCTCCAGCCTAAACTTGCCCTGGCACAGCTTGAGACTGTGTGCTCTTGTTCTGGTGCTGCCTGCCTGGGAGAAGAGACCAAGCCCTTCCTGGCTACAACCTCCTCTCAGGTAGCTGTAGAGGGCAATGAGGTCTCCCCTGAGCCTCCTCTTCTCCAGGCTAAACAATCCCAGCTCCCTCAGCCTCTCCTCACAGGGCTGTGCTCCAGACCCCTCCCCAGCTTTCTTGCCCTTCTCTGGACACCTTCAAGTCTCTCAATGTCCTTCTTAAACTGAGGAGCCCAGAACTGGACACAGGACTCAAGGTGTGGCCTCAGCAGTGCTGAGCACAGGGCACAATGACCTCCCTGCTCCTGCTGGCCACACTCTTCCTGATGCAGGCCAGGATGCCCTTGGCCTTCTTATCTCCCTGGGCACACTGCTGGCTCATGTTCAGGCAGCTGTCAATCAGCACCCCCAGGTCTCTGTCTGTTTGGCAGCTCTCAGCCACTCTGCCCCCAGCCTGTAGCTCTGCCTGGGGTTGTTGTGGCCAAAGTGCAGCACCTGGCACTTGGACTTGTTGAATGCCATCCTGTTGGCCTCTGCCCATCTGAGCAGTCCTGCTGCAGTGCTGGTGGAGACACCATGTGCAGCATTCTGGGTTGTCTCCAGACAAACTGAAAGGCTTGAGACCATTTCCCTTGCAGAAGATTGCTTTTTCTTTATTGAAATAAGAACTTAACCAGTCTGAAAGGTGTCTGGGCCAAGAGTCACTTTGCTTGTGTACACATTGCTGGGGATTATCTCCATTTCAATTTAATTTGCCACTTCACTTCATGCTAGAAAGCTCTCAGGGAATCTTTAATTTTCAGTGAGAGCTTGCTAAATTAAAATGAAAATGAAATAAGCTTTCATCACTGGCCCTGGGAATGGCAGCACCCTCCCCAGCCTCTGCTGATCCTTCCCCAGAGTTGATTGTACAGATAAGAATAAACCTTTATTTAGAATAAACCAAACCAGGTTGGAAGAGACCTTCAAGATCATCGTGTCCAACCCACCAACCAATCCAACCCACCCAAACAGCTAACCCATGGCACCAAGTACCCCATCAAGTCTCCTCCTGAACACCTCCAGGGATGGGGACTCCACCACCTCCCTGGGCAGCACATTCCAATGGGCAATCACTCTCTCTGTGTAGAACATCTTCCTAACCTCCAGCCTAAACCTCCCCTGGCACAGCCTGAGACTGTGTCCTCTTGTTCTGGTGCTGGTTGCCTGGGAGAAGAGACCAACCCCCACCTGGCTCCAACCTCCCTTCAGGGAGTTGGAGAGAGCAACAAGATCTCCCGTGAGCCTCCTCTTCTCCAGGCTAAGCAACCCCAGCTCCCTCAGCCTCTCCTCACAGGGCTGTGCTCCAGACCCCTCCCCAGCTTTCTTGCCCTTCTCTGGACACCTTCCAGCAGCTCAACATCTTTCCTAACCTGAGGAGCCCAGAACTGGACACAGGACTCAAGGTGTGGCCTAAGCAGTGCTGAGCACAGGGCACAATGACCTCCCTGCTCCTGCTGGCCACACTGCTCCTGATGCAGGCCAGGATGCCATTGGCCTTCTTGGCCTCCTGGGCACACTGCAGGCTCATGTTCAGCCTACCATCAACTAGCACCCCCAGGTCCCTCTCTGCCTGGCTGCTCTCAGCCACTCTGATCCCAGCCTGTAGCACTGCCTGGGGTTGCTGTGGCCAATGTGCAGAACCTGGTACTTGGATGTGTTCAATCTCCTGCCTTTGGCCTCTGCCCATCTGCCCAGCCTGGCAAGGTCCCTCTGCAGAGCCTCTCTGCCCTCCAGCAGATCAACTCCTGCCCCCAGCTTGCTGTCAGCTGCACATTTACTGCTGATGGACTCAATGCTCTCATCCAGATCATCAATGAAGATGTTAAAGAGCACAGGGCCCAGCACTGATCCCTGGGGCACACCACTGGGGCCTGGCTGCCAGCTGGCTGTGGCACCATTCACCACCACTCTCTGGGCTCAGCCTCCTGCCAGTTCCTAACCCAGCTCAGAGAGCTGCTGTTCCAGCCAGGGGCTGACAGCTTGGCCAGCAGTTTGCTGTGGGGGATGGTGTTAAAGGCCTTGCTGAGGTCCAGGCAGACCACATTCACAGCCTGCCCCACAGCCCCCAGGCAGTCACCTGATCATAGAAGGAGCTCAGGTTGGAGCGGCAGGACCTGCCCTTCCTAAATCCATGCTGGCTGGGCCTGATCCCTTGGCCATCCTGTAGGTGCTGTGTGATTGCACTCAGGATGACCTGTTCCATGATCTTGCCTGGCACTGAGGTCAGGCTGACAGGCCTATAATTCCCTGGCTCATCCAACCGGCCCTTCTTGTGGATGGGCACAACGTTGGCAGCTTCCAGTCCTCTGGGACCTCTCCAGTGAGCCAGGACTGCTGAAAAATGATGGATAGTGGCTTGGCCAGCTCATCTGCCAGCTCTCTCAGCACCCTAGGATGGATCCCATCTGGTCCCTTGCACTTGTGAGGATCCAAGCTGCTGAGGAGAACTCCAACCACCTGCTCATGGAACATAGGGAAACTGTGCAGCTCCCTGGCTCCTTCTGCCAGCTCTGCAGGCCAGCTGTCTGGAAGGCAGCAGGACACTCGACTGGGGACTCCTAGGACTGCTTGTGCTGCTGGACACCCTGCTGTTACCCTGCTGTGTAACTGCACTGCTCACAGACTCACAGGAGGGTTTGAGCTGGAAAATCAGCCAGTTCCAATCCCCCTGCCATAGGCAGGGACACCTCCTGCTAGAGCAGCGTGCTCAAGGCCTCATCCAACCTGGCTTTCAACAGTGCCAGGCTTGGAGCCTCCACAGCTTCTCTGGGCAACCTGTGCCAGTGCCTCACCACCCTCACAGGGCAGAATTTCTTCCTAGTGTCCAATCTAAATCCAGCTTCTTCCAGTTCCAACCCATTACCTCTCATCCTGTCCCTCCCCAGCTCTTCTGTAGCCCCATTCAGGTACTGACAGGCTTCTGTAAGATCTCCCTGGAGCCTTCTGTTTGCCAAGCTGAACAACCCCAACCCTCTCCGCCTGTCCTCACAGCAGAGGGCTTCCAGCCCCCACATCATGGTTGTGACCTCCTCTGGACCCACTCTAGCAGTTCCTTCCTGTGTTGGACTCTCCAGAGCCTGGCACAGTGCTGCAGGTGGGGTCTCAGAGGGATGTTGCTGGATCTGCCAGGATGCTAAGAAAGCTTTTTTTAACTTGCAGGCCCCTGTGCTCCCTGTGCCCAGTGGCACATCAGGTGTGACATGCTGGGCTCTGCTACTCTGGGCTGGACCTCAGCACTTCTCAGCAGTGTTTAAATCACCCAAAATTCCTCCCCAGTGCTCCCTGGACTGATCTCCTGTGAGGCTAAGTGCAGAAAGGTTGAAACATGTATGAGACATCAGTGTCAGTGCCCCTCTGAGTGTTCCAGTGTCCTGCAGCAGCTGAGAGCAGCAGCACCTGCGAGAGGTGGGACAGGGATGCAGGTGGAGCAGGGGGAAAGCAGGATCAAGGGGGAAAAAAGGTAAACAAAACTGCCCTGAACATTTACATCCATAACCCCCACCCTGTATATGCTGGAGAGGGCTGGGGACATCCCACTTGTCCTAGTGACAGGATCATAGAGGCTGCTTTCACTGGCCACAACATCACAGGATCACAGCATGGTCAGGGCTGGAAGGGACCTCTGGGGATCACCCAGTCCAACCCCCTGCCCCAGCAGGGCACCCCCAGCAGCTTGCCCAGCAGCACAATGCCCAGGGGGGGCTGGAAGCTCTCCAGAGCAGACTTCACAACCTCTCTCCAGGCCTCCAGCAGCCTCACACCAAATAACTTTCTCCTCCTGCTCAGATCCAACCTCCTGGCTTCCAGTTTGTGCCCCTTGTGCTGTCCCTGGGCACCACTGACAGGAGTCTACTCCCCTCTTCTTGACCCCCACCCCTCAGATATTTATAGCCATTGATCAGATCCCTTCTCAGCCTTGATTTCTTCAGACTAAACACCCCCAGGTCTCTCAGCCCTTCCTCCTCACACAGAGGTTCCTGTCCCTTCATCATCCTCATAGCCTCCATTGGAACCTCCAGCAGATTCCTATCTCTCTTGAGCTGGGGGAGCCCAAAACTGGACACAATACTCCAGGTGTGGTCTCAGCAGGGCAGAGCAGAGCAGAGCAGAGCAGGAGAAAAGCTTCCCCAGCCCTGCTGGCCACACTTTCCTTGCTGCACCCCAGGAGACCATTGGCCCTTTTGGCCACCAGGGCACATTGCTGTCCCATAGACTCCTGACTGTGCATTAACTCTTGATTCCAAGCAGGAACAAGGGAGTGTGATTTGCAGGAGGCTTCTAGCTGTGCCAGTTTTCCATGTGATCATTCCTTTAAACCTTGCTTCAAAGGACTTTCTGATGGTGCAGGTTGTATGGTGTGGGGGTAGGCAGCTGTGGTGCACAGCCAGGAGCAAGGAGGTGTTTAATAGGGAGCAACTTGAATGCACAGACTTCACAGGGAGGAGATTTAGAACTTCAGCTTTTGATTAGCACCAAATACCAAGCCAGTTCCATGGCAAGGAGCTGCACTGGCATGCTGCTGAGTTACTCAGTTGAGGGGAAATGAGTTCCTAGCTGTGTGACACATCAGCTCAGGCCATGTGCTCCTCCTCTGTGAGACTTGCTAATCCCTTCAGCTGTGCACAGCTCTGAGTTCACAGTTTCTGGGGTTTCCCCCCAAAACCAGAAGGGTTTCAGGGCAGCTCTGCTCTTGAGAGAGCAATTAGCAAGGTGTCATAGGATGGCAGGGGTTGGAAGGGACCTCCAGAGATCGAGCCTGACCCCCCTGCCAAAGCGGGGTCACCCAGGGCAGGTCTCACAGGAATGCATCCAGGTTGGAGTCTCTCCAGAGAAGGAGACTCCACAACCTCTCTGGGCAGCCTGCTCCAGGGCTCTAGCAGCCTTAAATTGAGGAAGCTTCTTCTCCTGTTGAGGAAGACACCCTGGCTGCTCACCAGCAGAGAGCTCAAAGCACCCCTGGCTCCCAGGGGCAAACACTGCCGTCTGCTTTGGTGACACACTCCTGGGTCATTGTATCATAGTATCAGTGAGGGATGGAAGGGACCACAAGGATCATCTAGTTCCAACCCCCCTGCCATGGGCAGGGACACCCCACACTAGATCAGCCTGGCCACAGCCTCAGCCAGCCTGGCCTTAAACACCTCCAGGGACAGGGCCCCAACCACCTCCCTGCACAACCCATTCCAGGGCTTCACCACTCTCCTGGGGAAGAACTTCCTCCTCCCCTCCAGCCTCAATCTCCCCACCTCCAGCTTCATTCCATTCCCCCTAGTCCTAGCACTGCCTGAGATCCTGAGCAGTCCCTCCCCAGCCTTCCTGGAGCCCCCTTCAGATCCTGGAAGGCCACAATGAGGTCACCTGGGAGCCTTCTCTTCTCCAGACTCAACAGCCCCAACTCCTTCAGTCTGTCCTCACAGGAGAGGTGCTCCAGCCCTCTGCTCATCCTCCTGGCCCTGCTCTGGACACCTTCCAGCCCCTCCAGATCCCTCTTGTCCTAGGGGCTCCAGAACTGGAGGCAGTACTGCAGGTGGGGTCTCCCCAGAGCTGAGCAGAGGGGGAGAATCACCTCCCTTGCCCTGCTGTCCTGCTGTCCTGCTGTCCTGCTGTCCTGCTCCTGCAGCTGAGCTCTCAGCAGGAAGAGTTTTCTCAGCTTCATTCAGAGCTGATTCAGCTCCTGCCAACAGGAGAAAGGCAATGGGGCAGTCAGGGTGGCATGGGTAGGAAGGGAGGAGAGCTTAGTGCTGCTCTGGGGGTTGCAGGGAAGCTTTGAGCGACTGTTTAGGCTCCAGGAGTGCTTTCTTCCTGGAGTACCTGCAAATGCTTCATCTTAATTGAGTTTGTAAACAGCTGCAGCTCCCCTGGGGGCAGGCTGCGATTCGGGGAGGAAGGAGAGACTGAGGAGAGAGCTGAGCATTCCCCTTTTCGGTTTGTCTTCCTCATTCATTGTGGGTTCTGTTTGGGTAGGAGCTACCCCGGGCAGGCAGGCTGCACAGCGGCAGCTGTAGGGAGGCCCATGTGCTGCTCCCACCCCAGTGCAGTGTGGGTGCTGGGGAGCATTCCCTAGCAGCAGTGCCAACATCAACAGTCTCACAGTATCACCGAGGCTGGAAGAGACCTCGAGGATCATCGAGTCCAACCTGGCACCACAGACCTCATGACTAGACCTTGGCACCAAGTGCCACATCCAATCCCCTCTTGAACACCTCCAGGGATGGGGACTCCACCACCTCCCTGGACAGCACATTCCCATGGCTAACAACTCTCTCTGGGAAGAACTTTCTCCTCACCTCCAGCCTAAACTTCCCCTGGTGCAGCATCAGACTGTGTCCTCTTGTTCTGGGGCTGGCTGCCTGGGAGAAGAGCCCAACCCCCACCTGGCTCCAACCTCCCTTCAGGGAGTTGGAGAGAGCAAGAAGGTCTCCCCTGAGCCTCCTCTTCTCTAGGCTAAGCAACCCCAGCTCCCTCAGCCTCTCCTCACAGGGCTGTGCTCCAGACCCCTCCCCAGCTTTCTTGCCCTTCTCTGGACACCTTCAAGTCTCTCAATGTCCTTCTTAACCTGAGGAGCCCAGAACTGGACACAGGACTCAAGGTGTGGCCTAACCAGTGCTGAGCACAGGGCACAATGACCTCCCTGCTCCTGCTGGCCACACTGCTCCTGATGCAGGCCAGGATGCCATTGGCCTTCTTGTCCCCCTGGGCACACTGCAGGCTCATGTTCAGGCAGCTGTCAATCAGCACCCCCAGGTCCCTCTCTGTTTGGGAGCTCTCAGCCACTCTGACCCCAGCCTGTAGCACTGCCTGGGGTTGCTGTGGCCAAAATGCAGCCCCTGGCACTTGGACTTGTTGAATGCCATCCTGTTGGCCTCTGCCCATCTGTCCAGCCTGGCAAGGTCCCTCTGCAGAGCCTCTCTGCCCTCTAACTGACCAACATCTGCTCCCAGATTGGTGTCAGCTGCAAATTTGCTGATGACTGACTCAATGCCCTCATCCAGATCATCTGTGAAGACGTTAAAGAGGATGGGGCCCAGCATTGATCCCTGGGGGAATCTCCAGGCTGAGACATTTTCTTGCTCAGTATTCCTCTAGGTGCTTTGTCATCCACGCTGAGAGACCCCAACAGGTTAACTGCATCTGTGGGTGATGCACTGGCACTGAACAAGCTTCTGAAGCAAAGTGGGTTAGAAGGGGTGGGGGAAAGTGGCAGAAATGATTCCCTGCAGCCTCAGTGGAGAATGAGAACCATGCAGTGAGCCTGAGGGCATGAAGAGCAGTTGGGGTGCAGTCAGTGCTGAGCTCTGTAACCAGGCTGACATGAATCTCTGGGCTGCAGGTCCTCTGTGGGCTGTAGGTCCTCCCTGGGTTGCAGATCCTCCCTGGGTTGCAGATCCTCTCTGGTTTGCAGCTCCTCTCTGCTCTGCTCTCTGCATCACTGTGAAACCTGAGTTCTGAAGAGACCTTCTGGTGGCCTTCCAGGATGTGCAGGGGGCTACAAGAAAGCTGGGGAGGGACTTTGGAGGGTGTCAGGGAGGGACAGGACTGGGGGGGGGGGGATGGAGCAAAACTAGAAGTGGGGAGATTGAGATTGGCTGTGAGGAAGAAGTTGTTACCCAGGAGGGTGGTGAGAGCCTGGCACAGGTTGCCCAGGGAGGTGGTGGAGGCCTCCTGCCTGGAGGTGTTTGCAGCCAGGCTGGAGGTGGCTGTGAGCAAGCTGCTGTGGTGTGAGGTGTCCCTGCCCATGGTAGGGGGGTTGGAACTGGCTGAGCCTTGAGGTCCCTTCCAACCCTGACAGTTCTGTGAGGCTATGCAAGGTGTCTAGCCTGGGGCACTAGAAGGTATGAAATACAAGTCCACACTGGGCAGGCTTGGGACCTTAGCTGGCCTTGTACCATCTGGGACCTTAATTGGCCAGGTCAGAACAGCAGATTTCAGTGGTGCAGTAGATGTGGAAGGGCTTTACAGCCATGGCAAGGTGACTGTGGAGGAGGCAGATGATGAGCTGCATCCTGATGGCCTTTCACAAGCCAGTTCTCAAATCCCTTTGTTTCTGTGTGAAATGTAGTGGCTGCAGGATGCACCACTCACACCTCCAACTCCTCTTGCTGTCCAGGTGGGGAATGCCACAGATGAGCACTCACCAGCAGCAGCTGGGCTTATGCTGCACTCTTCCCTAGATTTAGTTGTGTAGTTACTTGGGTCAAGGTCAGGGCTGGGGCAGCCACTAAACACTGGGCTGGAAGGTAAAACCAGTGCCCAGAATTAGCTCTGTTCTGCCTCAGATTGGGGCAAGTCAGGGATTTTATACTGTTGGCTGTGGCTTGAACCACATGGGACTGTCAGAGGAGGCTCAGGGTGGGTGAGGATCTCATCCTTTCAAGTCACTGAGGAAGTATCTCTTAAGCATGTCTGTGGTAGCAAAATCAAAGGATCACAGAATTGTTTGGGTTGGAAGAGACCTCTAAGATCATCAAGCACTGGTTAGGCCACACCTTGAGTCCTGTGTCCAGTTCTGGGCCACTCAGGTTAGGAAAGATGTTGAGATGCTGGAAGGTGTCCAGAGAAGGGCAACAAAGCTGGGGAGGGGTCTGGAGCACAGCCCTGTGAGGAGAGGCTGAGGGAGCTGGGGTTGCTTAGCCTGGAGAAGAGGAGGCTCAGGGGAGACCTTCTTGCTCTCTCCAACTCCCTGAAGGGAGGTTGGAGCCAGGTGGGAGTTGGGCTCTTCTCCCAGGCAGCCAGCACCAGAACAAGAGGACACAGTCTCAGGCTGTGCCAGGAGAGGTTTAGGCTGGAGATGAGGAGAAAGTTCTTCCCAGAGAGAGTTGTTGGCCATTGGGATGTGCTGCCCAGGGAGGTGGTGGAGTCACCATCCCTGGAGGTGTTCAAGAGGGGATTGGATGTGGCACTTGGTGCCATGGTCTGGTCAGGCTGGAGGGGAGGAGGAAGTTCTTCCCCATGAGAGTGGTGAAGCCCTGGGATGGGTTGTCCAGGGAGGTGGTTGGGGCCCTGTCCCTGGAGGTGTTTAAGGCCAGGCTGGCTGAGGCTGTGGCCAGGCTGATCTAGTGTGGGGTGTCCCTGCCCATGGCAGGGGGGTTGGAACTGGCTGATCCTTGTGGTCCCTTCCAACCCTGACTGATTCTATGATACTATGAGGTCTGTGGTGACAGGTTGGACTCAATGATCTTTGAAGTCTCTTCCAACCTTGGTGATACTGTGAAAATAATCAGGGGTGGGGGTGGAGGAGAAAGAATCTCTGAGGAAGGCTGCAAGCAGAGGCAGGCAATGAGAAATGACAGGAAGAAGGAGGCTGTGGGTTTATTGTCTTTTATTGTCTGTGGAGGTGCACCCACACCGCGCCCTCCCCTCCGGGTGCGCCGCTGGCTCCTGCTGCAGGGAGCGGGTTAGAAAGAAGACAAAAGCCACTCTGGTGTAAACTTTGGAAGAATATTTAATAACCTTTAAAAAATAAAATGTATATTTTTCAATTCTGTGCCTTCTATGGATGCACCAAAAAAAAAACCAAACCCCAAAGCCAAGCCAAAGTCCCGTCCTTTGCAGCGCCAGGAGCCGAGGAGCCCTGCCTGCTGGGCTCAGGTGCCAGGCACAGGCTGGCAGAGGCCACTCTGCAACCCAACCCAACCCTCCTGGCTGAGCCCCTGCCTGGTTTGGGACTGGGAGGTGTCTCACTGAAGCTCCCTCACGCTCAGCAGGACTCTGCCACCACGAGCCTGGCCCCAGAGCAGGAGTCACAGCCTGGCTTCTGCCTTTGGAGCACAGCTGTGGGGCTCGAAGGGTAACCAACCTGCTGCAGCCTTCTGGGTGCTGACACCTCCTACCCTGGCTGTGCTCGGGGGCAGGGCAGCCTGGAGCCGTGGCTGCTGAGATGTGGTCACCTTCTGAGTTGGTCTGTGAGGGGTGAGGGCCTGGGTGGGCTCCTGCAGCAGCCCTGTGGCTGCCGCGAGGTGAAACCATCGTCCCAGCTTGGGTGCAGTTCCTTCCTCTCCATGTTCTAAAGCCTACAGCGCTGCATTCCAATGGGAATTCCTCAGTGGCAGAATAAACCCTTTACAAGTGGATACTATTTGAGGGGAGGAACAAAGGAGTGTTGGGAAGAAGAGAAGCTGGGGGTGAGTTCAGTGAGTGTGCACGATGAGCCGTGGAGCTAAATAATTCTGGTGGCCAAGCAATAAGATTTGGCTGCTACTGACAGTTACTGTACAGGAAAATAACCCACCTTCTAGTTTATACATAGCTATATGTACCTAGAGTCTCCTAACTGTGACAATGGAAAGCCAGGAGGATATTGGAAAGCCAGAAGGATATTGGACAGAGTCCAAAAGCCAAACCCTGCTGCTGCTGCTGGCTTCAGTGAGCCCAGCCACGTGCCCTGGGCCTTCACATCCCATTAGCAAAGCAGGAAGAGCAGTGGGTATCAATTAGCAGTGCTCTCCCTCCCTGCCCCTCTGCCTTTGGTCTGCTCTTCACTTCAAATGCATCAAGTCCTCCTTTGTGGGTAAAGGTAAGAAGTGGAAGTAACACAAAGACTTCACTGGAAGTGACAAAGCACTAATGGCAGCGGGGGGACTGGGTCGGTGTTGCTCGGCAGACACACCACATAAGCACCTTTCAGATGGGGTTTGTGTGCTAGAGGGGAGGTTTATCTTCAGCCAGGTCCCCGTGGAGGGTGATGCAGAACATGGAACTCTCTTGCCTGGGTTGCTGCAAGATTGTTGCTGCTCCACACAATCTTCTGCCCTCGCCAGCAGAGAGGATGGAATCCTCTGAGAGAGGGGAGAGGGGAAGGGTGAGGCTGGGCAGACATGGAGTGGTCAGGGGGCTGGCATTGGGTCGTGCTGGTAATGCCTCAAGCACCATGGCATCTGTCTGGCCTGTGTGAGGAGGGCTGGTGGCATCCCACCCAGCCAGGCAGCAGCCCAGTTAGCTAAATGCTGCAGCAGCCTGGCAGCTGGCAGTGTGAGGCTGCTGCTTACAGAAGGGATTATTAGCAGCAGCAAGGTGTGGGCTGCTTGCTCTTGGTTTGGGTTTGGTTTTTCTTTCTCTCCAGCAGTTAGGGCTCTGTGTTGCTGTTGCAGTGACTGGGCTCTACCGAGTGAGTGTTGCTTCTGCTCCCCAGAGGTGTGCCTGGAGCACAAGGCAGCTTGTCTGGTTGTAAAAGAGCTCAGCTGTGGAGGGTGGTCAGAGGGAACCACAACCTCTGACCTGGCCTCAGCTTGTTCCTGCTGCAGGTTTTGCTGCAGGGTCATGCCTAAGAGCTCAGCATGTGCTGGTGGGGGACTCAGGAGGAGGGTTTGTGATTCCCCCCCCCCCACCACCAGGCAGCTGGTGAGGATTGTCCTCCGTGGAGCACTGAGGCACCAGGGTTTGTTGTTACCAACACAGCCATCAGCAGCCCGCTGTCTGTGTTAATTGGTGATGGCAGGGATCACTGCAAAGAGCCTGGGCTGCCTTTATCTGCCTTGAAAAGCCATGCTTTGTTACTGTGCTCATCACTGTTCTGCTGCTCTTCAGTGGGGGAAACCCTGAGCTGGCAGCAGGAGCACCTGTGGGCACAAACCATCGACCATGGCAAGAAGCAAGGTGCACCCAAGCTGGAATTGCCTGAGCAGGTAAGGCAGGACCAGAGTGGAGAGAGGGAAGGAACAACTTGCACCCCCTTCCAAAGTTCAGGGCTGCTGGCAGGGCAGCCTGGGCTTGGGAAGTGGAGAGCACTGAGCCTGTGGTAACGCTGTGATTGCCTGGGGGCTGCTCACTCAGTTTCAGCTCTGGCCTGGCTTCAGTTCTGTTACTGCCCACCAAGGCTTCTTAGCACAGCAGGAAAATCCTCAAGTGGTGGTGAGGGTGCTCTGGTAGAGTGCACACAAGGGACACTTCCAGCTTGGGCTGCCCAGCTCAGTGCCCCATGCTGGAGGCTGACAGCTGGAGGCGGGGTGGCAGACAGCTGCTCCTTGACACATCACTGTCCTAAGCATCTCCCCACAGGGCATGGAGTAGGTTCAGGCCTGAGGGGAAGAAGACTGCAGGAAATCAGCAGAGAGGGGGGAAAAAACCCAACCAACCCACCCAAAGCACCTCCAAACCTGAAGCAGTGAGGATTTGTCAGTGGTGCAGGGCCAGGAGGGGTGCTGAGGTGGGGGTGGGGTGGCATGTTCAGCTCATGGCCTTTACATTTAAATCAAAGGGAGCTCTGACTCCTAGCTGAGCCCTGCTGTCAGCACTACAGCTCCAGAGTGACTTGCCTGAACCTGGGGCTTGCTCCCAGGCTGTCACAGCAGCACTGGCTGCCTTGAGCTGCAGGCACCGTGGTTGTGTCTCTGGTCTGCTGCCAGGGGCAGGGAGGACCTCACCGGCTGTGGGGAGCAGGCCAGTTGCACCACTCCCTTTGCCTATTCCCTTCTGTGTTCTTTCCCTGGGAGGCTTCAGCTTCTCCCTGCCAAATTATCTGGGGCTGCTCCCTGATGGGGAATTGTTTGTTTGAACAGGAAACAGCTGACTCAACCTCCTCCCTAGAAGGGGTGCACAGGAGGGGACCCCCCGAGTCACCTCAGTCCCCAGGGCAGGGTGGGGGAATGGGAGAGCTGGTGGCTGGTGTGAAGGGCAGTTCTGAGTTGGATTCCTGCAGGTTCCAGAAAGTGTGGGGCACACTCTAGCCCCCAGCCAGGCTGAGGGAGGTGGAGCTGAAACAGAGCTGCGAGCTGACTGCCTCCAGGGTCTGACACAGCCCTGATGTGCCTTGGCTGCTGTAAGAGCGCAGGAGAAAGGGAACAAAAAGCAGCAAAGCATAAAACCATCTGAAGTCTCAGGAAGCCTCAGAAAAAGGAGCTATGTGCAAAAGATTTTTTTCCTCAGCAAGGCAAACTCTGCCACACCTGCAGCTGCTGAGATCCCCAAGTAGGTGAATGAAATGCTGCCATCCAGGGAAGGGAGGGCTGACAGCCCTGCACGGAGCAGCTCATGTGGAAATGAGTGATAGCTTTTGGCAGGCTAACTTGAGAGAGGGATGGTAACAAAATAAAGCCCATAGCAGAGGATGACAGGGAGAGCCCACTCAGAAGCTGTTTACTGAAAGGAAGATACAGCTGAGAGCAATTCCTTGTTTCCCAGAGGTCTGGGTGATTGTGCCTCCGAGGAGAAGCCATCCTTGGGTACTGATTTCAGTTGGAATGTAAAAGGGTTCCCTCCCTCCTGAGGGTGGGTGCTGGGTACCTTCACCCCCTTTCAGAAGAGCCTGTCTCTGAGTGGCAGACACACAGATCCCCCAGGCAGCCAGCTGTGGGCCACTGGCAATGACTCAGTGAGGCAATGTCCAGAATGGTTTTCCCTTGCCAGCCAGACCTCGCTGCACAGCCCCGAGATTAAAAACCACTCCTTTAAAGCAACCTCTGTCTGAAGCTGATCCTCTCCTGGCTACAGAACCATCTGGAGACACCTGGAGGCAGGGCTGCTGGGGCTGGACACTTCAGCTGTGTGCAGGCTGCAGGGCAGGACCCCTGCCTCCAGCACAGCTGCCCTGGCCCTTCTGGCCGTGCTGAAGGAACAGGTGGTTCCCATGCCCCCTCTTGCAGACCCCGGGGGGTGTGGAGCAGCCTGACAGGAGCAGGGGCTGCCTCGGGGCCTCTCTTCCACCATCAGCTTGCAGCTCAGCCCCTCCTCAGCAGCCTCCTTTGCCTTGGAGCTCTTTGGAGGTTTTCTTCTCTTTACAGCCAAGGCTGCCACTTCCCCTTGCCAGTTCAGGTACTGACTTCTCCTTTTCTTCCTCCTTCAGTAAGTGGGTGGTTCACAAAATGTTCAGGAGTTATTACAGCATTATACACAGTTTATAGTACAAAGAGGAAGGGGGGGGAGGAAATAAAGAGTCAGATGAATGAGCATGAAGGAGACTTCTCCTGTGTCCTTGGGAGGAGGAGCAGGAAGGTTGGGAATGCTGTCTATGCACAGTAGGTGTCTGCCTTGACTACCTGACAGTACATGGTCATTGCAAAGGTGAGGCCCAGAATCTGAGAGGAAAAACAAACAAAGAGGTGGTTTTCAGTAGGCAACCCCTCCCCCTTACTCATCAAACCAAAGGAAAAGAGAGCAGCAACCTCCCCTGCTTTGGTTCCCCCATCCCAGGCTGCTGCTCCTCCTGCCACAGCCTCTCCTGCTTCCTGCCTGCCTTATCCTTACCTGCACTGCTGTGGGACACAGGGAGAGCTCCACAAAGAGCAGGCCCTGGGAAGGGGGGCACTGAAAAGCAACCTTTGGATGAGTTCTGCTTGGAAGCGTTTCCAGGCAGCAGCCCAGAGCTGCAGGGCTCTGCGGTGACAAAGGCTGCGCCCTGGCCCGGAGGCGGCTGCGCCCTGGCCCGGCGGAGGCTGCGCTGCGCGGCTCGGGGCTGTGCTCGGCCCGGGCCCCCTGGGCTCTCGCCGAGCCTGGCCATGCTCTAATCACCACCAGCAGCGCTCACCTCCGGTGCTGCTGGCCGGCTGCTCGGCCCAGGCAAGCGGCAGGCAAGAGGTGCTCCTGCTCCCGGCTCAGCCATCCGCCTGCTGTGTGCCTCTGCTGGAGGGCTTGAGCGGGGGGAGAGGCTGATCCCCGCTGGAGCACTTCAATGAATGCACTAAGTGGTTGCTACTGTTCCTCCGCACTGCAAAAGCTCTCCTTGAAAGAAAGGTTTGCCAGGTAGGCTGCTTTTTTTTTTTTCGCTGGTATGAGCTCTATTTTCAGCACTTAATTTGACCACTTCAGTGTGGTCTCTGCAGAAAGAGGAGCTCCTGCTAATGAGTGTTTGCAGAGAGTACACGAATGACACACACAGCCTGCTGCTAAGGAGAGAAGGGAAAAGGGTTATGAGGCTCTTTCCTCCCCACTTCCTCTCTTTCCAGAGTGAAATAACCCTGCCTGGCTCCGTGGTGCTGGCTTGGAGTAGGGAGATGCCTTTGGAAGCATCCCCTGAGCAGTGCCTTCTGCTGCCTGGCCAAGGAGCAGCAATTCAGGGGCAGGGGTGGCTGGACTTGGGTTGTACCTGGAAGCATGAGGGCTGAAGAAGCTCCTTTCTGCCCTGGAGCGTGGCACTG
This sequence comes from Melanerpes formicivorus, assembly GCF_026170545.1. NCBI lineage: Eukaryota > Metazoa > Chordata > Aves > Piciformes > Picidae > Melanerpes > Melanerpes formicivorus. The sequence goes on along the minus strand of NW_027142368.1, from coordinate 644,216 downwards.
TGTGATTCTAACCCCAAGCTGGGTTACACAGAAACCAGAAGTCATCACCTGCTTGGGGCCAGAAGCACAGAGCAGCAGCAGCACCAGAGGGAGCCCAGGTCCTTGTGTGGGTGCTGGTGCAGCACAGCTTTGGTCAGCAGCACCAGAGGGAGCCCAGGTCCTTGTGTGGGTGTTGGTGCAGCACAGCTTTGGTCAGCAGCACCAGAGGGAGCCCAGGTCCTTGTGTGGGTGCTGGTGCAGCACAGCTTTGGTCAGCAGCACCAGAGGGAGCCCAGGTCCTTGTGGAGGTGCTGGTGCAGCACAGCTTTGGTCAGCAGCACCAGAGGGAGCCCAGGTCCTTGTGTGGGTGCTGGTGCAGCACAGCTTTGGTCAGCAGCACCAGAGGGAGCTCAGGTCCTTGTGGAGGTGCTGGTGCAGCACAGCTTTGGTCAGCAGCTGGATTTGATCCCAGCTGGGAGCCCAACTACAATCCTGTGGTGTTTCTGCAGCTCACACTATTTACTAGGAATATTAATTAGCCTCTTGAAATTGCCTCAAGTGCTTCCTCCTGCCCAAAGTGCAAAAGGCAGCCTTCTACACAGCCTGAATTGACTCCAGGGCCAGGAGGGGGGCTCTGATGAAGACTCAGGCATTTGCAGCCAACACCTGACACAGGGAGAGTCTGACAATGCCATCCTGCCTAACCTCACCTGAGAGGGAACCCCAGCATGCTGGGGGTTGGAAGGCACCTCTGGAGCTCACCCAGTCCAACCCCCTGCTAAAACAGGGCACCCCCAGCAGCTTGCCCAGGAGCACAATGCCCAGGGGGGGTTTGGAAGCTCTCCAGAGGAGACTCCACAACCTCTCTGGGCAGCCTGCTGCAGTGCATACAGGAGACTGCAGCTGGGATTCTGACCCCAGGCTCTCTCATGCTGCTGCTAGTGGTGTGCCAATGCAAGTCCAAACCCCCACAGGTTAATCTGGGGTCACATGGTATTAATTAGCTTAATGATGCCATCAATTCTGCTTGCAAGTATGAGAGAGGCAGAGCTGGAAACTAAAGCTGCAGCTTCACTGCAGTCAGGAATGGGCCACAGAAGGAGGGCTGAGCTCTGGCACAGCCTTCACCTCTGAATCCTCAGGCTGGAGCTGTTGGGGATGCACTGTGGCTGCAGCCATAGGAAGCTGGAATACAGACACAACTACCTCAGAGCCAAGGGGCTACAGGAGGGCATGCTCTTCTCTGACCAGTCTGAAAGATCTGCAGGTCAGAAATCCAACAGACAAGCTGGACAGACACCCACCTCCCTTCCCTGCAGCTAACACCAAAGGAGTGTGTGGCTTTATTGGTCAGGGTGAGCAATGGTAGACACAGCCCAGCTTGTATCTTACCCTGGGGCTGAGGCTGGAGAGTTTAACTGCCTTTAGGCTACACTGAAGCTAGGTGCTGAGTGGGTGCTCCTCTCTGGAGAAGCACTGGGCAAACACAGGTACCCTGACAGGCAGCACCCTGAAAGGCAGCTCCCTGCAGGTCTGTCTGTGGAGGGCAGGGACCACCCCACCACTGAGGCCAGGCTAAAGCTTTGATAAACCCCTGGGGGTAAAGTGCAGCCTGAACCAGAAAGTGTGCAGCATGCAGTCCCCCTTGCAGAGAGTATTCTAACTAAATTCCAACACAAAAGGCTGAGACCTTGCAGAGCCTTACTCTAACATCAGGCAAAACTGGGGATGATTACAAGAGGCTTGAGCATAGAGCTGGCTCTGTGGTAACTGAAATAGCTACACTGAATTGGGGTGTGAAAAGGGATATGCAACTGTACCTGCACCATGGCTGTGCACAAGCCAAAGATTCCCACTGCTAATAGGTTTTCCTGCAGCCAGACCTTCACTGTTTCATAGCAGGGCTGGAAAAACAAAACCAAAACAGCATCAAGAGAAGATTGTCTCAGCCATAACCCCACAGCTCTGCTCCCCTGGCAGTGTACAGACAGCAAAGGCTAAGCAGGTTGCCACCACCATCCACTTCTGCCTGCAAGCTTGGACGAGGGCTGTAAGGCCACAGAAAGTGGCCCTCCAAAGTGCTGCCTGAGCACTGCTGCTCCCTGTGCATTGGGCCAGCAACTGAAAATAAGCAAGCAGTGGGCTTGGCTCCTCTGTGCCCTCTGCAAAACAACTGGAAGCAGAGCTTCAGGAAGAGCCTTTCCTTTCCCCCCCATGCAGCACACCTGCTCAGCTGCACAGCCCTGCCAGCCCCTGCCCTGCTGCTGGGGAGCCACTCACTGCTTTCCACCAGGTGCCTGGGGAGTGGAGCCCGCAGTTCTCGCTGAATTCCAGGCAGCAGGAGTCCGGCACCCGGGTGGTGTTGTACACCTCAAACCAGTCGGTGTAGTTGGAGACTCCACAGCATCTGAACTGCAAAAGGACAAACCCAGACACCCCCCCTGTCAGTGTGAGCTGCCACTGCCTGCTGCTGCTCCTGACACCTGCCTGCTGCTGCAGCTGGGCATTCAGCGCCTTTCAGTGACCCCAGCAGAGAGGCTGGAGGTGGTAAAGCCCCGCAGCACGTCCTCAGCTTTACCCAGACAGAGCCTTCCCCTCTCTCTCAGTACATTTAAAGATGCCCTGGCATGTAGCTCAGGTTGATACAAGCAGCAAAGGCAGCTGACTGCAGTGGCAGGACCCTGCAGGAGCTGAATCAGGACAGCCAAGAGCTGAGTGACAGAGCAGGATGGCAGCAATCATTTGCAGCTTGCTGACAGCGGGGGGAAAGAAAGCCCAACCTCCAGCTAGAGCACTCAGGAGATGGAGATGCTGAGCTCTCTCCAGCACATTGCCTCTGAAATCATGATTGAAGGCAGATTTCTCTCCAAGCTGTTAATTGCTGATCACCTTTGGAAGGCTCTGTCAGTCAGTGAAGATCTATTTCCTGCTCTTCTCTCCTGGGGGCAGTTCCTCAATAGCATCATCTGTTGCAGCTAAGCAGCGGTGCTCCAAGTGTCTGCATGCACCACAGGCTGCAGGCTGACTGTGTCAGAGCTAAACCAGGAGGTTTGTTCCCCTTTGGTGTAGGATGAAAGGTAGAGAAATGGTAGATCACAGGGAAGGGCTCCGTGACCACCCTGCCCCCCTGGGAGCTGCTGTTTGCCTGTGGTACAGAACAAGCTCAGATTCATTTCCATAGTGATGTATACACCATCTGTGCCTCCTCAGAGAGCTCAGGAGGAGGAATTTGTTGGTATTTAGACACTTCACCACTAAAGGCACTGCTGGGCTGCTGCTGGCAGCACCTCACACTTCTGCAGGGCTCTGCCAGCCACCTTCATAGCCCCTAGGTGACCAGGGCAGGTTCAAACAAGGCAAAGTGCATGGACCTGCACCTAGGTTGGGGCAATCCTCATTATCAGTACAGGCTGAAGGATGATGAGGTGGAGAGCAGCCCTGCAGAGAAGGGCTTGGGGGTGCTGGTGGGGGAGAAGCTGGCCAGCAGCCAGCAATGGGCACTGGCAGCACAGAAGGCCAAGGGCAGCCTGGGCTGCAGCCAAAGCAGTGTGGCCAGAGATGGAGAAAGGGATCCTGCCCCTCTGCTCTGCTCTGGGGAGATCTCACCTGGAGCACTGTGTCCAGCTCTGGGCCCCCAGCACAGGAAGGACATGGGACTGCTGGAGCAGGTCCAGAAAAGACCATGAAGATGATCAGAGGGCTGGAGAACCTTCCCTGTGGGGCCAGGCTGGGAGAGTTGGGGCTCTTCAGCCTGGAGAAGAGAAGGCTCCAGGGAGACATCAGAGCAGCCTTCCAGTACCTGAAAGGGCTCCAGGAGAGCTGGGGAGGGATTTTTGCCAAGGGTTTGGAGTACCAGGATGAGGAACAATGGCTTTGAGCTGGGAGAGGGGAGACTGAGAGTGGAGATGAGGAAGAAATTGTTGAGAGGGAGGCTGGGGAGACTCTGGCACAGGCTGCCCAGGGAGGCTGTGGCTGCCTCCTGCCTGGAGGTGTTCAGGACCAGGCTGGGTGAAGCCTTGAGCAGCCTGTGCTGGTGGGAGGTGTCCCTGCCCATGGCAGGGGGCTGGAACTGGATGATCTTGAAGGTCCCTTCCAACCCAACCCGTTCCATGACTCTAAGAATGTATCTGCATAGATGTAAAGTAGATGCAGAGCCTGCAGGCACAGAGGGCTGAGCTCCACGGCACACACAGGATCTGCTACTGAGCACCAATAGAGGGCAGAGGTGCCCCACGATAGCGCTCACCCAAGGATGCTTCAAGCCCTTGAAGGCCAGGAGAGAGGCTTCAGTGCTCACAGCTCACAGCCCTTCTGCCAAGCCAAAGCCAGAAACCTGCCCTCAGCTCACTGCCATCCCCTCAGCTCACTGCCATCCCCTCAGCTCACTGCCATCCCCTCAGCTCACTGCCATCCCCTCAGCTCACATACATCCCCTCAGCTCACAGCCATCCCCTCAGCTCACTGCCATCCCCTCAGCACACAGCCATCCCCTCAGCTCACTGCCATCCCCTCAGCTCACTGCCATCCCCTCAGCACACTGCCATCCCCTCAGCTCACTGCCATCCCCTCAGCACACAGCCATCCCCTCAGCTCACTGCCATCCCCTCAGCTCACTGCCATCCCCTCAGCTCACTGCCATCCCCTCAGCTCACATACATCCCCTCAGCTCACATACATCCCCTCAGCTCACAGCCATCCCCTCAGCTCACTGCCATCCCCTCAGCACACAGCCATCCCCTCAGCTCACTGCCATCCCCTCAGCTCACTGCCATCCCCTCAGCACACTGCCATCCCCTCAGCTCACTGCCATCCCCTCAGCACACAGCCATCCCCTCAGCTCACTGCCATCCCCTCAGCTCACATCCTTCCCCTCAGCTCACTGCCATCCCCTCAGCTCACTGCCATCCCCTCAGCTCACATCCATCCCCTCAGCTCACAGCCATCCCCTCAGCTCACATCCTTCCCCTCAGCTCACTGCCATCCCCTCAGCTCACTGCCATCCCCTCAGCTCACTGCCATCCCCTCAGCTCACATCCTTCCCCTCAGCTCACTGCCATCCCCTCAGCTCACTGCCATCCCCTCAGCTCACATCCATCCCCTCAGCTCACAGCCATCCCCTCAGCTCACAGCCATCCCCTCAGCTCACTGCCATCCCCTCAGCTCACTGCCATCCCCTCAGCTCACATCCATCCCCTCAGCTCACATCCATCCCCTCAGCTCACTGCCATCCCCTCAGCTCACAGCCATCCCCTCAGCTCACTGCCATCCCCTCAGCTCACATCCTTCCCCTCAGCTCACTGCCATCCCCTCAGCTCACATCCATCCCCTCAGCTCACTGCCATCCCCTCAGCACACAGCCATCCCCTCAGCTCACAGCCATCCCCTCAAGCCTCTGCTCTGAATTCTGATTTGGCCCCTGGCAGGAATCAATCCTGAGCCTACAACTCTTTGATTTGTCAGCTGGCAGCTTCATCTTCTACAAACTGGCTTGAAAGGTGTGGGGGGGAAGGTAAAACCCCCCCAGCGTTGGTGCCTTGCTCTGTTTGTGTGCTCCTGCAGAGCAGGCAGGAGCTCTGTGCGTGCCAGGTCCCAGCAGAGGCCAGGAGCAGCGTGGAACACAAGGTGTGCACTGGAGGAGAGCTGCTTCAGCTGGAAACCCAACAGGAAGGTCTTGCAGGCTGTCATCATTAGAGCCAGGAGGCAGCTCGTTGATAGACAGTGAGAAGTGACAGCTTGTAAATAGCAAGGCTTGAGGCTGCAGCTCAGCTGTGCTGCAGAGAGAGCAGTGGAGAGGGCTCAGACAGCTGAGGAATCTTCTGGCCAAGCACAAGTGACACGGGCTTGCAGGGATCGGGCCTGAACCCCTTCCGCCCGGGATGCTGTCTGCCTCAGGCTGCCAAAGCCTGGCAGGCTGAGGAGGTGAAGATGGAGCAGAGGATCTGTAGCTCAGGACTGCCCAAGAGGCTGAGGCCAGCTGCTCCTAGAAGGTGGCTGGGCCATGAGCTAAGGCTGGGACTCCAGAGAGTAGAACTCCCTGGTGGCAACAGGACAGGATGGGCTGCAGAGACGAGCTGCAGCTGGACACAGGTTGCCTGCCCATGGAGGTCTCCTGTGAGCTGTGCAGGGGCAGAGCATTCACTGTGGGTACTGACCTGCTGCTGGCAGGCAAGGCAGGCACAGCAGCGGGAGAAAGGGCTGAGAAATGCTCAAGGGAGGAAAGAACAAAGCAGCACAAGGATCCGGAGTCTCAGGACTGGAAGAAGCAAGGTCTGGAAATGTAACTGGAAGAGTTGAGTCTTTGGAAGACAAAGGAAGGATGAGTGATGGAATTAAGGAGCAGATCACAGAATCATCAAGGCTGGAAGAGACCTCAAAGACCATCAAGTCCAACCTGTCACCACAGACCTCATGACCATGGCACCAAGTGCCACATCCAATCCCCTCTTGAACACCTCCAGGGATGGGGATTCCACCACCTCCCTGGGCAGCACATTCCCATGGCTAACAACTCCCTCTGGGAAGAACTTTCTCCTCACCTCCAGCCTAAACTTCCCCTGGCACAGCTTGAGACTGTGTCCTCTTGTTCTGGTGCTGATTGCTTGAGAGAAGAGACCAACCCCCACCTGGCTCCAACCTCCCTTCAGGGAGTTGGAGAGAGCAAGAAGGTCTCCCCTGAGCCTCCTCTTCTCCAGGCTAAGCAACCCCAGCTCCCTCAGCCTCTCCTCACAGGGCTGTGCTCAAGGCCTCTCCCCAGCCTTGTTGCAGAGGTGATGGGCACAGAAGATGACCAGCACCACAGAGAGTGCAGGAGCCAGTGAGCAGCAGTGTCCAATGAGGGCCAGAGGCAGCAGGTGGAAAAGGCAAGGAGGAGGAAACAAGCAGCAGTGGGACTGAAACTGTCACCAATGCAGATCCAGCAGAGGGCTGCAGTCAAGCTGCCTGAGAAGCTGAGAGCTCAGAAGATTCAGAGACTTCCTTATGGAGGCCCAAGCAGAGAGATGAGAGTGTGGGAGAGAGGTTGGACAAGGGATTGTCTGCAAGAAGGAGAAGTAGCCAAACTGTTCACAGGGAGATGAAGGACTCAGAAGAGAGAGGAATACTGAGGATGTATGCAGAGTAAGAGGATTCTTGAGAGCCCTTCTAGCTTTGAAACCTTACAAGGCTTCTGAGCAAGGACAGCTGGAGGCAGCTCTGCACCTGGAGGATCACAGAACTGTCAGGGCTAGAAGGGACCTCAAGGCTCAGCCAGCTCCAATCCCCCTGCCATGGGCAGGGACACCTCACACCACAGCAGCTTGCTCACAGCCACCTCCAGCCAGGAGGCTTCCACCACCTCCCTGGGCAACCTGGGCCAGGCTCTCACCACCCTCCTGGGGAACAACTTCTTCCCCACAGCCAATCTCAATCTCCCCACTTCTAGTTCTGCTCCATCCCCCCCAGTCCTATCCCTCCCTGACAGCCTCCAAAGTCCCTCCCCAGCTTGCTTGGAGCCCCCTGCAGCTCCTGGAAGGCCACCAGAAGGTCTCCTGGGAGCTTTCTCCTCTCCAGCCTGCACAACCCCAACTCTCTCAGGCTGTCTCCAGAGCAGAGCAGCTCCAGCCCAGGATGGAGATGGCTCAGGCCACACAGAGGATCATTTCTGTCAGCAGCACTCTGTTGCAGCCACTTGTACCAGAGCTCAAACCCCTCCAGGCTGGCTGATGTCCTGCCAGGGCCAGAGCTGAACCGTCAGGAAGTGACTGCAGACTGGGTTGGGTTTCAGGGTGGGTTGGATGAGTTCAGCAATGACCCTCAAGTGCAACAAGTTCTTACAGTGAGGGTGGTGAAACACTGCAACAGGTTGCCCAGAGAGGTGGTGGAGGCTCCATCCCTGGAGACATTCAAGGTCAAACTCATTTGGGTCCTGAGCAACCTGATCTAGTTAAAGACATCCCTGCTGACTGCTGCCCTTCCAGGGTCCCTTCCAAGCTGATGCACTCTGTGAGTCTGTCAGGATCAATGAGTGGGGGAGAGGGAGGTGGGCCCAGCTTTGTTCTCAGTTACAGTGGTGTAAGGAGGCAGGAAAGGCCTCACCCAGCAGTGAGAAGGAGCTGCATTTGTTCACTTTAGTGAAGCTAATGTGCCTGCTGCACGCCTCTCAAATTACTGCCTGCTTAGTTGAAAGGAAGAACTGTTCCAGTATTGATCACAGAAATGCTGGGGATGGAGCAGCACTTGAAACATTAATGCCTCTTGATGTAACATTCACCTGGCTGGGGAGGAGCAGAGGGTGGCTCAGGCTACCTCCCATCCTAAGCTGCTGGAATTCCACTCATGACTCAGATCACTCTGAAAGCCTTCACAGGCAATGCAAAAGTCACCTGCTCCTCTTTCTGAGCCTTTTGAGGTCTGAAGGGCTGCTGGGAGAGGCTGTGAGGGTAGTTAGCTGCAGGTATTATAAAGCAATCAATAAACAGTGCTAATTGGAAGCAGCTCCCTACCCTGGATGCTTAACCACTGCCTGATGAGCTTTGCCTCTAACCCTCACTGTGTGTTTGCAGCTCAGCCCAGCACCTTCACTGCAGACCTGAACACATCACTCTTGGACCAGAACACCTTAAAGATGGGCCTGAGGGCCCCTGTTGTCCCTTGTTCCCAGGAATTGCAGCCTCCTGTTCAAAAGAGAGAAACCATTTCTCAGGGCACAGAGGCTTCAGGGAAGAGAGGTGCTCAGGGCTTTCACACTTGAAGAGGAAAGGCAATAAGCACAGGTCCTGAGGCCCTGTGTGCACACTGGGGACTCCCAGCCACACCTCCCCTCTCATTTGCCAGCAGCCAGCCCCACACAAGTCAAACTAGAGAGAAATTCTTGGCAGTCAGGCTGGGGAGACTCTGGCACAGGCTGCCCAGGGAGGCTGTGGCTGCTTTCTGCCTGGAGGTGTTGGAGGCCAGGCTGGATGAGGCCTTGAGCAAGCTGGGCTGGAACTGGATGAGCTTTGAGCTTCCTTCCAAGCCAACCCCTTCTGTGAATCTATGGCCTGTGGTTCTGTTGCTGGGAAAGCTTTTTTCCTCCTTGAGGGAAGGGTTGCCCTACAGAGTGATCTTGGGATGGTCTCTGCCTAAGCTTAGATTCCCCCTGGCTGAGCCTGCTGCTTCATCCATGCTGCCACCCTTCTGCTGCAGCTCTGAAAAGCACTGCTGCAAAGCAAGGAGTGTGAGTGCAGAGGGCAAGGGGGAGGCCTCGTTCTGAGGGGTGCTGCTGCTGTGGGTTTCACATTCCATGCTTTTTACCAAGGCTGCTCCTTTCCCTCCACAGGCAGGCACAGCCCAGAGCTCAGCTCACGACTGATGTCTGCTGCTCCCATGAGGGAAGTCAGTGCTGAGGCATTGCCCTCTGTGGCAGCCTGGTTAGCTCTAGTGTGGAACCAGAAAGCAAACAGCAAGCCTGGGCTGGGACTTCCCTTTCAGCAAGTCCTCTGCACTGCCCTAACCCTCCTACCAGTGCTGAGGGATGTAAGGGATAATGATTATTACTGAACACAGCAAATAACACTTGGCATTTGCACAGCACCATTCAGCTGCAGAGTGCTTCCCATAATTAACCATGCTGGGATTGCCTTCCCTGCACCACTGCAATCAGCTGCTCCTAAAGACTTTTGGAGAAGAGATGTGAAAAGCAATTATGGAGAGCAGTAAAAATGGAGGCCTGGGAGCTCTCCTCAGTGCCCAGCAGAGGCTTCAGGCTGGTGCTGCCCAGACAGCTCCTGCTCACATCACAGCAGCTCTGTGAGAGATGAGAGTGATGCCACATGGCTGCACAGGGCTGCAGACTGGCACTGTCCTGCTGTCTGGGGGGCTCCCAACACCTGGCCAACTTTTCATCTGAAATCTAACAGACTCCCTTACACCAGAACAGACTTCAAGGTCCAAGGTGTTGATAAGACACTGGAGCCTCACCTCCAAATAATGGTTTTTCCACCCTACCTTTCCTCTCTACTTCTAACAGCTACTGAGGTGTCACAGAATCACACAGTGGGGGTTGGAAGGGACCTGTGGAGACCATCAAGGCTAAGCCCCCTGCCAAAGCAGGGCCACCCAAAGTAGGGCCACCCAAAGCAGGGCCACCCAAAGCAGGCTACACAGAAACACATCCAGGTAGGTTTTGAAAGCCTCCAGAGGAGACTCCACAACCTCTCTGGGTAGCCTGCTCCAGGGCTCCAGCACCCTCACACCAAAGGAGTCTCTCCTCATGATCAGGTGGAATTGTCTGGCTTCCAGTTCATTGTTCCTCATCCTGTCATAGGACACCACCAAAAGGAGCCTGGCACCTTCACCCTGACACCCACCCCTTAGGTATTTAGAATCACAGGATTGGGAGGGTTGGAAGGGACACCTCAAGGCTCAGCCAGTCCCAACCCCCTGCCATGGGCTGGGACACCTCACACCACAGCAGGTTGCTCACAGCCACCTCCAGCCTGGCTGCAAACACCTCCAGGCAGGAGGCTTCCACCACCTCTCTGGGCAACCTGTGCCAGGCTCTCACCACCCTCCTGGCCAACAACTTCTTCCTCACAGCCAATCTCCAGCTCCCCACTTCTAGTTCTGCTCCATTCCCCCCCAGTCCTATCCCTCCCTGACACCCTCCAAAGTCCCTCCCCAGCTTGCTTGGAGACCCCTGCAGCTCCTGGAAGGCCACCAGAAGGTCTCCTGGGAGCCTTCTCCTCTCCAGCCTGCACAACCCCAACTCTCTCAGGCTGTCTGCAGAGCAGAGCAGCTCCAGCCCTCTGCTCCTCCTCCTGGCCCTGCTCTGGACACCTTCCAGCACCTCCAGATCCTTCCAGAACTGGCCCCAGTGCTCCAGGTGTGGTCTCAGCAGAGTGGAGCTTGTTGAGGTGCAGCCCCAGAAGAGGAGGAGGAAGAAGGCTCAGACTTACATCAGTCTGGATGATGCTCCAGGCGTTGGTCAGGCCGATGTTGCCCTCGGTGCCGTACAGGTGGAGCCCTTTCTTCAGGTCCCGCTGGGCGTATTTGTCAATCTGCAACCAACAAGAGACACACAGCTCAGCACCTGCTCAGCACCACAGGGCATGCAGCAGGGAGATGCAGGGCACCAGCCCTGATCCCCAGTGAATGCAGGAGGCCTGTCTCCAGCAGGGCTGAGATATGCACCATGTGAAGTACATGGAGTCATAAAGGCTGGAGGAAAACCTCTAAGATCGTCCAGCCCAACCCTTAGCCCAGCACTGCCAGCTCACCATCAAGCCATGCCCCTCAGATACACAGCTTGCTCAGCCTCCAAGGATGGGGACTCCACCACTACCCAGGGCAGCCTGTTCCAGGGCTTGGCAAACCTTTTAGGGAAGCAATTTTTCCTCACCCTCAAACTAAACCTCTGCTGAGGCAATTTGAGGCCATTTCTTCTTGTCCTATTGCTTGGGAGCTGGGGTTGCTTAGCCTGGAGAAGAGGAGGCTCAGGGGAGACCTTCTTGCTCTCTCCAACTCCCTGAAGGGAGGTTGAAGCCAGAAAAGGGTTGGTCTCTTCTCCCAGGCACCCAGCACCAGAACAAGAGGACATAGTCTCAAGCTGTGCCAGGGGAAGGTTAGGCTGGAGGTGAGGAGAAAGTTCTTCCCAGAGGGAGTTGTTAGCCACTGGAATGTGCTGCCCAGGGAGGTGGTGGAGTCCCCATCCCTGGAGGTGTTCAAGAGGGGATTGGATGTGGCACTTGGTGCCATGGTTTATTCATGAGGTCTGTGGTGACAGCTTGGACTTGATGAGCTTTGAGGTCTCTTCCAACCTTGGTGATTCTGTGAGAAGAGACCAACCCCTGCCTCACTCCAACCTCCTCCTTTTCTCCAGGCTAAGCAACCCCAGGCTGCTCCTCCCCAGCCCTGTTGTCCAAACCCTTCCCCAGCTTGGTTGCCCTTCCCTGGACACACTCCAGCACCTCAATGTCCTCCTCGGAGTGAGGGCACAAACTGAACCCAGTATCCGAGTTGTGGCCTCACCAGTGCCCAGCCCAGGGGCACAATCACTGTCCTGCTCCTGCTGGCCACACCAGTGCTGATCCAGGCCAGGATGCTGGTGGCCTTCTTGGCCACCTGGGCACACAGTGGCTCAGCTTCAGCTGGCTAATGCACATGGTCCTGCTCTGGCAGGGGGGTTGGACTCGAGGATCTTTGGAGGTCCTCTCCAAGCCCTGCCATCCTGTGTGAACTTTGAGCCAGCACAACAAAGACCTCAGCACTTTAAACCCTCTCAGCACTTCCTTTTGGATGACTACATTGAACTCTAGCTGCTGTGCTTCTGCTTTGTCATGATCATGTAACCTCTAGTGCCTGCCCCTCTTGCACTGCTCATGCCAGCTGAGGGGGGCCCAGAATGAAGGAACCACTGCTAGCTGTGAACTGGCAGAGGGAGCAAAGCTGTTCTGCTCCTAACCACAGGCTTGGATTTTCCTTCTGCTGTGTTCAATCAGAATGGTTCTCATTTGCTGCTGGAAGAAAGGAAATATAGATGCAAAGAACCTTTACAGAGGAACTTTCAACCCACTGCATCACAGTGATCATGAGGTAGATGTGAAGTCATTCAGCAATGTGACTCCACAAAGAACTAGGAGCTCCCAACTTCATCATGGCCAAGGAGCCCCTGCTGTACATGCCAAGGGCTGTGCTTGCTCTCCCCTGGTCTTTGCCTCCTTGCTAAAGTTTACCACCATCCTGCTAAGGCACCACTGAAACAGCTTTGTCTGTCCAGCAGAGCCAGGGAGGTTCTCCTTCCCCTCTGCTCTGCCCTGCTGAGGCCACACCTGGAATACTGCATCCAGCTCTGGGCTCCCCAGCTCAGGAGGGACAGGGATCTGCTGGAGAGAGTCCAAGGGAGGGCTGCAAGGATGCTGAAGGGACTGCAGCACTGCCTGGGGAGGAGAGGCTGAGAGCCCTGGGGGTGGTTAGTCTGGAGAGGAGAAGGCTGAGAGGGATCTGATCAATGTCTATCAATAGCTGAGGGCTGGGGGTCAGGAGGGAAGGGACAGGGACAGGCTCTGCTCTGTTGCACCCTGGACAAGGGGCAATGGATATAAACTCCAGCACAGGAGGTTCCACCTCACCATGAGGAGGAACTTCTTCACTGTGAGGGTCCCAGAGCCCTGGAGCAGGCTGCCCAGAGAGGTTGTGGAGTCTCCTTCTCTGGAGCCTTCCCAGCCCTGTCTGGATGTGTTCTGTGTGACCTGTGCTGGATTCTCTGCTCCTGCTCTGGCAGAGGGGTTGGACTTGATGATCTCCAGAGGTCCCTTCCAACCCCTAACATCCTCTGATCCTGTGACCCTGAACATCTCAGTTGCACCCTGTGATAGCACAAAGGGCAATGAATATAAACTCCAGCACAGGAGGTTCCACCTCAACATGAGGAGAAACTTCCCTACTGTGAGGGTCCCAGAGGCCTGGAGCAGGCTGCCCAGAGGGGATGTGGAGTCTCCTGCTCTGGAGCCTTCCCAGCCCTGTCTGGATGTGTTCTGTGTGACCTGTGCTGGATTCTATGCTCCTGCTCTGGCAGGAGGGGTTGGACTCAAGGATCTTTGGAGGTCCTCTCCAAGCCCTGCCATCCTGTGTGAACTTTGAGCCAGCACAACAAAGACCTCAGCACTTCAAACCCTGTCAGCACTTCCTCTTGGATGACTACCTTGAACTGTAGCTGCTGTGCTCCCACTTTGTAATTACCATGTAAACTGCTTCTGACTTTACACAGAGCCTACACACAGCCACTGCTACCTTAATTAGAAGAGAAAACCAAAGCTGAAAGGTGTCATTAAATTTGGAATTAGCTGAGAAAATTACAGGCAGTAAATGATAAACTTCTGGGGGGGGGGTGGGGGGTGGTGTCCTGGCATGCTTTTAAGCATTAGACTGCACTGGGGTTTGGCTCTTCACTCATCCACAGCTCCCTGGGTCTCAGCTGGACCTGCTGTGGTCTCAAGCAGAGCCAGCAATTAGGCTGGAAGGGGATGGTCGTGTCTGAGAGAGGCTTAGAAATGCAGCCCAGTGTCCCACAGTGGTAGTGAGATCAACCAGGTGTAGATAAACTACATCATGTTCTGAAAGGGGAGGTGGAGAGGAACAGCACAGCTGAGGGTATCATAGTATCATAGAATCAGTCAGGGTTGGAAGGGAGCACAAGGATCAGCCAGTTCCAACCCCCCTGCCATGGGCAGGGACACCCCACACTAGATCAGCCTGGCCACAGCCTCAGCCAGCCTGGCCTTAAACACCTCCAGGGACAGGGCCCCAACCACCTCCCTGCACAACCCATCCCAGGGCTTCACCACTCTCATGGGGAAGAACTTCCTCCTCCCCTCCAGTAGGGTAGGGGTGACAGAAGGGGTTACATAGTTCACAGAGGCATTCAGATTAGAACAGAGCCTCAGCATCACCAAGTCCAACCCAGGACCCTGCTCTGCAAGGCTCAGCCCTGAACCAGAGTCCCAAGCACCACATCCAAACCTCTTTGAAACACCTCCAGGCTTGGGGACTCCACCACCCCGCCAGGCAGCACTTTCCAGTCCCTGACCACTCTTGTGGGGAAAAATTCTTCCTACTGTCCAGTCTGAACCTCCCCAGGGGCAGCTTGTCCTGTCCCTAATGACCTGGGAGAAGAGACCAGCAGCAACCTCTCCACAACCTCCTTTCAGGCAGTTATAGAGAGCAATGAGGTCTCCCTCAGCCTCCTCTGCTTCACTCTAACCAGCCCCAGCTCCTTCAGTCTCTCCTCACCAGAATTATTCCCCAGGCCCTTCCCAGCTTCCTTGCCCTGCTCTGCCCTGGCTCCAGCACCTCCACAGCTCTCTGGCACTGAGGAGCCCAGGACTGGGCACAGCACTCCAGGTGTGGAGTCCCAGAGCTGAGTCCCAGGGAACAATCCCCTCCCTGCTCCTCTGGACACAGCATTGCTGATCTCAGCCAGGAGGCCTTTGGCTTTCTTGGCCCCCTGGGCATACTGCTGGCTCCTGTTCAGCTGCTTGTCCATCAGCACCCCCAGGTCCCTTCCTGCCAGCAGCTTTCAGCCACACTGCCCCAAGCCTGGAGCCTTGCTTGGGGTTGTTGTGCCCCAAAAGTGCAGGACCTGGCACTTGGCCTTGCTGAAGCTGCTCCTGGTAACCTTGGCCATGGATCCAACCTCTCCAAGTGCTTCTGCAGAGCCTCCCTGCCCTGGTGCAGATCAACACTCAGCACCTAGCTTGCTGTCATCTGCCAAGTGACTGCTGACAGCCTCTGTGTCCTCATCAAGGTCATCAATAAAGATGTCAAACAGGAGTGGTCCCAGCACTGAGCCCTGAGGAACACCACTTGTGACTGGCCACCAGCTGGGCTTAACCCCACTGACCTCCACTCTTTGGGCCCTTTCCCCCAGGCAGTGCTGCATCCAGCAGGGTCTGTGCTCACCCAAGCCACGAGCAGCCACTTTGTCCACCAGAATTCTGTGGGATAGTTCTCCTTCAGAAGTTTCCTCAAAGGCACCAAAGAGAGCTGCTGCTGAGAGCAGCTGATTGCAACCCTCCTTTCCCCAGAGCCACTCCTTGAAGCACTCATCATCTCCTGCTTGCTAATGCTGCTCTTCATCCTCACCTCGAGACACCCTTGTGCAGCACAGCTGAGCCTGCAGCCCTTTGGCACCAGGGGAAAGGGGACACAGGCTTTGGCCTCTGCTCTCCTGTCACTTCTCTCTGCAGCTGAGGTGCCAGCAGGAGGTCCTTCCTGTCTCTGGCTCCCTTGTTTCTAGCCAGTTACAAAAGCCTTCCCCCCCCCCCCCTTCTCTTTTAATGAATATGAATCAGCTACCTTGCAGGAATTCATCAGTGCAGAAGCAGCCCATGCATTCTCAAAGCAGAGCTGACTCCAAACAAGAGCACAGCCCTCATTCAGGCCATGAGGAGGGAGAGGGTCATCAGACTGCTGGGGCTGGAAAAGCCCTTCAGGAGCATCCAGTCCAAGCATTCTCTAACTCTGCCACATCTGGGGCTAAACCACAGCCCTCAGCAGCACAGCTCTGCCACTTTTAATCCCCTCCAGGGATGGGGAAGCAACCACCCTCCCTGGGCAGGCTGTGCCAGGCTGTGAGAGCTCTTTATTGATGGTCTGGATGAGGGCATTGAGTCCATCAGCAGTAAATTTGCAGATGACAGCAAGCTGGGGGCAGGAGTTGATCTGCTGGAGGGTAGAGAGGCTCTGCAGAGGGACCTTGCCAGGCTGGACAGATGGGCAGAGGCCAAGGGCAGGAGATTGAACACATCCAAGTGCCAGGTGCTGCACATTGGCCACAGCAACCCCAGGCAGTGCTACAGGCTGGGGGCAGAGTGGCTGAGAGCTGCCAAACAGAGAGGGACCTGGGGGTGCTGGTTGATGGTAGGCTGAACATGAGCCTGCAGTGTGCCCAGGCAGCCAAGAGGGCCAAGGGCATCCTGGCCTGCATCAGGAGCAGTGTGGCCAGCAGGAGCAGGGAGCTCATTCTGCCCCTGTACACTGCACTGGTTAGGCCACACCTGGAGTCCTGTGTCCAGTTCTGGGCTCCTCAGGTTAGGAAGGAGGTTGAGCTGCTGGAAGGTGTCCAGAGAAGGGCAAGAAAGCTGGGGAGGGGTCTGGAGCACAGCCCTGTGAGGAGAGGCTGAGGGAGCTGGGGTTGCTTAGCCTGGAGTAGAGGAGGCTCAGGGGAGACCTTCTTGCTCTCTCCAACTCCCTGAAGGGAGGTTGTAGACAGGCAGAGGTTGGTCTCTTCTCCCAGGCACCCAGCACCAGAACAAGAGGACACAGTCTCAGGCTGCACCAGGGGAGGTTTAGGCTGGATGTTAGGAGGAAGTTCTTCCCAGAGAGAGAGATTGCCCATTGGAATGTGGTGCCCAGGGAGGTGGTGGAGTCCCCATCCCTGGAGGTGTTCAGGAGGAGACTTGATAGGGTGCTTGGTGCCATGGGTTAGTTGATTAGGTGGTGTTGGATTGGTTGATAGGTTGGACTTGATGATCTTGAAGGTCTCTTCCAACCTGGTCTATTCTATTCTATTCTATTCTATTCTATTCTATTCTATTCTATTCTATTCTATTCTATTCTATTCTATTCTATTCCATTCCATTCCATTCCATTCCATTCCATTCCATTCCATTCCATTCCATTCTTTCATGGAAGCAGGATGGTACTGGTAAGAAATTGGTTTATGGGCCTTTAACTGCCACATGTCAGCAAAACTCTGGCAATGTCTCCTACCAAAACCTTGCAAGACCTTGGAATTGTTTGGGTTGGAAGAGTCCTTTAAGATCACTGAGTCCAACCATCCCCTAACTCTGCCAAGGCTGGGGCCAAACGGTGTCCCTCAGCACCACAGCTCTGCCTCTTTGAAACACCTCCAGGGATGGGGATTCAGCCACCTCCCTGGGCAGCCTGCTCCAGGTTTTGAGACCCTTTTCAGTCAAGCAGCTTTTTTTCTCATGTCCAACCTAACCCTCCCCTGGTGCACCTCGAGGCCATTTCCCTCATTCTGTCACTCGTTCCTTGGGTGAAGAGCCCAACCCCCACCAGGCTCCAGCCTCCTTTCAGGGAGCTGTAGAGAGTGAGAATCACAGAAAGCTGGGTTGGAAGTGACCCCAAGGATCACCTTTTCAGGTGATAGGGTAGTTGAAATGAGATGTCTCATTTCACCCTGTCAACCTGAGTCTTAAACCTGAGCAATGCAGGGCAATCCACCGCTTCCCTCGGGAGACATCTCCCCTGTGCCTCCTTTTCTCCAGGCTGAACCCCCCCCCCACCTCTCCCTGCACTGCTGCCACAAGCACACTGCCCTCTGCATCAGTGACCTCTGCACAAGGTTACAGGGTGGATGTTTTTCCCCCTCACTGAAGCACTGTGTGAAGCTCCAGACATATGATTCCTACCGGCTTAGAGCAGGAAGGGGGAGAAGCAAAACTCAGCACCTCTTCGTGGAGCAGGGCTGGCAAATCCTCCTCCAGGTCATTCTGTTTCCTGCTGATCTCAATGCTGTTCCTTCCTCAGCACGTTCTGAGAGTAGCAGGAACTTCTCAATGTGCCTTTCTTTGAGCTGTGTGTTTGATGGCAATTAAAGCTCACCTCCCCCTCCCCCTGCTGCCTCTGCTGCCTTCAGCTGGAGCTTTGCAGAGAATGATCTTCCTGGGGCTGAAGTGCTTCGAGCACCTCAGGGACTCCTCACTCTGCCTCCTGGCAGATGATCCCATTCAGCATCCACCACCCTGTCAGCCTCTTGTTTGTCTCTGCTCCCAGGCCTCAGCCAGGCAAAACGCCTGTGGCAAAGCAGGGCTTTGGAAGAGCTGTAGGAAACCTTCTGCTGTGTGAATCTGCTGTGCTCTCCCACACCTGAGTCAGGCCCTTCACAAAGCACAACTCAATCTGGTGCTGGAGCACCATGAAGCACACCAACACCTCTCTGGGGCTCTAAATGAGCTGCCTCTTTTCAGTCATGTGGAACACACCAGACAGGCCCTGAGAAGAAAGAGTTTCTGAAAGGTTGAGCACTAAAAACCTTTCATCAATCTAGAAGGGAAGCAGAGAAAAGTGTTTTCCCTGATAGGATAGGATAGGATAGAGTAGGACAGGATAGGATAGGATAGGATAGGATAGGATAGGATAGGATAGGATGGGATGGGATGGGATGGAATGGAATGGAATGGAATGGAATAGAATAGAATAGAATAGAATAGAATAGAATAGAATAGAATAGAATAGAATAGAATAGAATTAACCAGGTTGGAAGAGACCTTCAAGATCATCGAGTCCAACCCATCAACCAATCCAACACCACCTAATCAACTAACCCATGGCACCAAGCACCCTATCAAGTCTCCTGAACACCTCCAGGGATGGGGACTCCACCACCTCCCTGGGCAGCACATTCCCATGGCCAATCTCTCTGTCTGGGAAGAACTTCCTCCTAACCTCCAGCCTAAACCTCCCCTGGCACAGCTTGAGACTGTGTCCTCTTGTTCTGGTGCTGGCTGCCTGGGAGAAGAGCCCAACCCCCACCTGGCTCCAACCTCCCTTCACGGAGTTGGAGAGAGCAAGAAGGTCTCCCCTGAGCCTCCTCTTCTCCAGGCTAAGCAACCCCAGCTCCCTCAGCCTCTCCTCACAGGGCTGTGCTCCAGACCCCTCACCAACTTTGTTGCCCTTCTCTGGACACCTTCCAGCAAGTCAACCTCCTTCCTAAGCTGAGGGGCTGGATTCACTGGCCAGCAGGTGAAAGGTGTAAGCTTCAAGCTGGCATCTCACCCATGCCAGTTCCTCTGGCTGCTGCCTTCAGACCCACTGGAGGCTTGCTCATGCTTATCAGCACCTTCAGATTTCAGAGGTGCTTCTACTAATGGCAGCCCAATGTGTCCTGTGGCTTAGGGTGGCAATCCACTGCAACCCATGCCTGCAAGAGAACCACTTCTTGGAGCAGGGCATGCACAGTGCTAACACTTCACCTAAGGCAAGATCCTTTTCCCACTGCAATGAGCACACAGATTTTCCTCACTGACTTCCAGCAGGCACTAATTTGGCTCTTAAATCTCTCACTGTGCTGCTAAAAAGGGCAGAGAGGTTGTGTGCCCAGGGTCTCAGGCAGTGAAGAGAAAGCTCCTAGAGATTCCTAGATTCATAGAATGGTTTGGGATGGAAGGGAGCCCAAAGCTCAGCCAGTTCCAAGCTCCTGCCATGGGCAGGGACACCTCCCACCAGCACAGGCTGCTCAAGGCCTCATCCAGCCTGGTCCTGAACCCCTCCAGGCAGGAGGCAGCCACAGCCTCCCTGGGCAGCCTGTGCCAGAGTCTCCCCAGCCTCACTCTCAACAATTTCTTCCTCCTCTCCACTCTCAGTCTCCTCTCTCCCAGCTCAAAGCCATTGTTCCTCAGCCTGGCACTCCCAGCCCTTGTCCAAAGTCCCTCCCCATTTTTCCTATAGTCCCCTTCAGGCACTGGAAAGCTTCTCTAAGGTCTCCCTGCAGCCTTCTCTTCTCCAGGCTTCCCCCAGGACTGGAGAGAAACAGCCCCAGAGGTCAGGAAATGTGGCTGGAAGCAGCTGATGCGGAATGGGCAGAGGTCTGTCTGAGCCTCACCTGAACTGCAGCTGTGACAACACATCCCTGACTAAATCTTACCACAGCCTGTGCAGAAATTCTGTCCAAATTAAAAAATGGTTCCTCCTTAATCTGTATTCCCTGGAGGCAGCTACTTAAAGCTGGAGCAGCTTCTGTGTGAGGCTTGTTCTGCTGTCAGCTCTGTCCCCTCGGCAAGCCGGAGCCTCCGAGCAGGATGGTGGCTGGCTGGCTGGCTGACAAGCCCAGCTGCGGGAGCCAGCATCCTTCAAGAGGACAGAGAGCTGTCAGACTGCACCTTGCCTCCTTGAGTAAGACAAGCTAGGGATAATTGAGGCTGAGATAAAACCCGTGTAGCAGCAGCACAAACAACCACCACCCCCTCAGCACTGACACGGGCTGGCTGAGAGCGCTGCAGAAGCCGCCTGTGCTGCAGGCACCGGCGAGCATCGCTGCTGCTGCTGCCTGCTCTGGGCTACAGCTGGGGGCTTGCTGTGCCCACCTCAGCTCCTGGGGACGCTCTCTCTGTCTAAATGAGAGACTTTGGAGTTTATCAGATGATAGAAGGAGAGGAACTGGCCTGAAACTGTGCCAAGGGAGGGTTAGGTTGGAGAGGAGGGAAAATGTCTTTGCTGCAGGAGTGGTCAGGGACTGGCAGAGGCTGCCCAGGGAGGTGGTGGAGTCCCCATCCCTGGAGGGGTTCCAGAAATGTGGGGCCATGGCACCTGGGGCCAGGGTTTGATGGCCATGGAGGGGTTGGGTCGCTGGTTGGGTTGGGTGAGCTTGGGGGTCTCTTCCAACCAAAGCAATCCTATGAGCCTGTGATTCTCTCCACTGTGTTCCCTGTGCTGAGGAAGGGATTTATACCATGTGTGTGTTTGCACAGCTTCTCAGAGGTCTCTGCTGGTCTCTAGGAGCATGAAGCTTTTAGGCAACTGACAGTAGTCAGGGATTGGCAGAGGCTGCCCAGGGAGGTGGTGGAGTCCCCATCCCTGGAGGGGTTCCAGAAATGTGGGGATGTGGCACTTGGGGACATGGTTTGGTGGCCATGGTGGGGTTGGGTTGCTGGTTGGACTTGGTGATCTCAGAGGGATTTCCCAACCAAACCAATTTGGTTGGATTCTACTTCCTGCTAAGGCATGCAGCAGAAGACAAGCACTGCCCTTTGAGAGAGCAGCCCTGGAGGTTTGCTGCTGAGACAGAGGAGGAAGCCTTTTGGACCCAAACTTCCTGGGCAGACAACGAAGCTGTCTGTGTGCAGCACACACATTAGCAATAATTCATAGTATCATAGTACCATAGTATCATTCAGGGTTGGAAGGGAGCACAAGGATCATCCAGTTCCAACCCCCCTGCCATGGGCAGGGACACCCCACACTAGATCAGCCTGGCCACAGCCTCAGCCAGCCTGGGCTTAAACACCTCCAGGGACAGGGCCCCAACCACCTCCCTGCGCAACCCATTCCAGGGCTTCACCACTCTCATGGGGAAGAACTTCCTCCTCCCCTCCAGCCTCAATCTCCCCACCTCCAGCTTCATTCCATTCCCCCTAGTCCTATCCCTGCCTGAGATCCTGAGCAGTCCCTCCCCAGCCTTCCTGGAGCCCCCTTCAGATCCTGGAAGGCCACAATGAGGTCACCTGGGAGCCTTCTCTTCTCCAGACTCAACAGCCCCAACTCCTTCAGTCTGTCCTCACAGGAGAGGTGCTCCAGCCCTCTGCTCCTCCTCCTGGCCCTGCTCTGGACACCTTCCAGCACCTCCACATCCCTCTTGTCCTAGGGGCTCCAGAACTGGAGGCAGTACTGCAGGTGGGGTCTCCCCAGAGCTGAGCAGAGGGGGAGAATCACCTCCCTTGCCCTGCTGGCCACACTTCTCCTGCTGCAGCCCAGGCTCTGCTTGGCTTTCTGGGCTGCAAGTGCACACTGAGAGCTCCTGGTGAGCTTCTCCTCCCCCAGCACCCCCAAGGCTCTCTCCTCAGGGCTGCTTTCCAGCCAGTCCCTGCCCAGCCTGGATTTGTGCCTGGCATTGCCTCCACCCAGCTGCAGGACCCTGCCCTTGCTCTGGTTGAACCTCCTGAGGTTGGCTTGTGCCCACCTCTCCAGCCTGTCCAGCTCCCTCTGGATGGATCCCTTCCCTCCAGCTGTCTGCTGCACCACACAGCTTGGTGTCATCAGCAACCCTGCTGAGGCTGCACTCAGTGCCACTGTCCCTGGCACCCACAGAGATGTTGAACAAGCCTGGGCCCAGGACTGATCCCTGAGGGACTCTGCTTGTCCCTGGCCTCCCCTGGGCCATGGAGCCATGGACAGCCACTCTCTGGGTGCAGCCCTCAAGCCAGTTCTGTATCCATCCAGTGGTCACCCATCACACCCATGTGTCACCAGCCTGGAGACCAGGATGTGGTGTGGGACAGTGTCGAATGTGGTGCGGGACAGCTAATCTGAGCTGAGACCTTGATCAGCCTCAAGCTATACCAGTAAGGAAGAGACAAAGCCCTTCCACTGTCCCAGCACCCTGAGAGGGAAGGCAGCTTCGCTCTCTAGAAGGAAAGCCAAAAAGAAGGCTCCTGGGGAGATCCTTATTAACTCCCTTTCGACTCAGTGGCAGCAGGAGATGTAACTAAGACTCTGGCACAGCCTTTAGGCAAAGGGCAGAGGATGCCAGCAGTGCCCCAAGCTTTCTAACCTGCAGGTAAATGGAGACTTTTAATTTCAAGCCTCAGTGCTTCCTGGCCTCGCCAGGAACAATAATTCCACCCAACAAGGCCCTTAGACCAGACAAAGCCTCTCAGCAGCCTTTCAATATCAGCAAGTAAATACTCCTGACCTTTCTGGTGATTGCTTTCCCTGCCTCCCCCCCACCAGAACTGGAGAGGCTGGAAGGGAATGACAAAACACCCTATAGTTTCCCCCCACCAGGCCACACTTTTAATTTAACACCTTGGTAATCACTCTCTACAAATAGCAGGGGCTGGGGAATCGAATGGGAACAGAAAGTGCCTCATCTATAAGGTCATTCCTGGGGCCCTCTTGCCTGCTTAAGAAGAGATGGGATTGATTGTTTCAACAGGTGAGGCTGCTTGTAAAGGAGCTGTCCCCAAGCCTGCCTAGAAGAAGCTGAGGGCAGTATGTGCTCTCCTCGCCACTCAGACCATCCTCACACCTTAAAGAAAGCCTTCCTTAGGCAGCAGCCTGCCCTGGATCAGCAATGGTGTGGCCACAAGGACCAGGGCAGTGATCATCCCCCTGCACTGGGCACTGGTGAGGCCACAGCTGGAGTGCTGGGTTCAGCTTTGGGGCACTCACACCAAGAAGGACATTGAGGAGCTGCAGCAGGTCCAGAGAAGGACAACAGAGCTGGGGAAAGGTCTGGAGAACAGGGCTGGGGAGGAGCAGCTGAGGGAGCTGGGGGTGTTCAGCCTGGACAAAAGGAGGCTTGGGGGAGATCTTCTCACTCTCTACAACTCCCTGAAAGGAGGTTGGAACTAGGCAGGGATTGGCCTCTTCACCCAAGTGACAAGAGACAGAATGAGGGAAATGGCCTCAAACTGCACCAGGGGAAGGTTAGGTTGGACATGAGAAAAAACTTCCTCCCTGAAAGGGTTCTCCAACCCTGGCCCAGGCTGCCCAGGGAATTGGCTGAACCCCATCCAGGAAGGTGTTTCAAAGAGGCAGAGATGTGGTGCTGAGGGCCAGGGTATAGCTGGAGCTCTAGGCTAGAGCCTTGCTAGAATCAGAGAATGGTTGGACTGGATGATCCTAAAGGGCATTCCCAACTGAAATGATTTGAAGTTTCTCTGTGAAGAGGGAGCCTGCAATCCTGAACAGCCACAACAACCCCAGGCAGAGCTACAGGCTGGGGGCAGAGTGGCTGAGAGATGCCAAACAGAGAGGGACCTGGGGGTGCTGATTGACAGCCGCCTGAACATGAGCCAGCAGTGGTCCCAGATGGCCAAGAAGGCCAATGGCATCCTGGCCTGCATCAGGAAGAGTGTGGCCAGCAGGAGCAGGGAGGTCATTGTGCCCTGTACTCAGCACTGGTTAGGCCACACCTTGAGTCCTGTGTCCAGTTCTGGGCCCCTCAGGTTAGGAAGGAAGTTGAGAGACTTGAAGGTGTCCAGAGAAGGGCAAGAAAGCTGGGGAGGGGTCTGGAGCGCAGCCCTGTGAGGAGAGGCTGAGGGAGCTGGGGTTGCTTAGCCTGGAGAAGAGGAGGCTCAGGGGAGACCTTCTTGCTCTCTCCAACTCCCTGAAGGGAGGTTGTAGCCAGGTGGGGGTTGGTCTCTTCTCCCAGGCAAGCAACACCAGAACAAGAGGACACAGTCTCAAGCTGTGCCAGGGGAGGCTCAGGCTGGAGGTGAGGAGAAAGTTCTTCCCAGCAAGAGAGATTGGCCATGGGAATGTGCTGCCCAGGGAGGTGGAGTCCCCATCCCTGGAGGTGTTTAGGAGGAGACTTGATAGGGTGCTTGGTGCCATGGGTTAGTTGATTAGATGGTGCTGGGGGATAGGTTGGACTGGATGATCTCAAAGGTATCTTCCAACCTGGTTCTGATCTATTCTATTCTATTCTATTCTATTCTATTCTATTCTATTCTATTCTATTCTATTCTATTCTATTCTATTCTATTCTATTCTATTCTATTCTATTCCACTCCATTCCATTCCATTCCATTCCATTCCATTCCATTCCATTCCATTCCATTCCATTTCTATCTGTCCACCTGCATTAGCAGAACTGCTCTGCACTGCTTCAGCTCTGCCCCCAGCTCCAGTCACTTCCAACCAAAACAAAGCCAGGATCTTGTAAGATTTAGTTAAGTGAGAGCCATTGCCTGAGTTTTGCTGATGTCTGGAGGGTAAGTTCCAATAAACCAGCTCCCTGTCAGCCCCCTCACTGTTACACAGCACCTCCAGGATGCTGTGCTCAGCTCTGTGGCTTCCACCTTCCTCCCTTCTCCCCAAATGTGAAACAGCTCCAGGATTTAACCTTCTTCTGCTGGCCACTGCCTCCTCCAACAGCAAACTGCTGCCTCAGTGAATTCTCCTGTCCTAGTTTGACTGCAGAAATCTGTGTCAGGAGTCAACCCCTTTGCAGATGTTCCAAACTTCAGTCAGCCAGCTCAAATGCTCCTTGGCTCCAGCAGTGTTTGCTGCCCTACCACTGACTGGGTAACTTCAGAGGAAAAGCAGAGAGCAGAGGAACAGAAGATCACAGGAGATGGCCTGGGAGTGGGAAGGAGAAGGAACGCTGTGAATCATGCTGGCTTGGGTTAGCTGAGGTGAGAGCTGTCAGTTGTGCCCCAGGCTTCCAACCTAGTCTTGAAAAGCCTCTGTTTCTGAACACAGAATACAGAATTCACCAGGCTGGAAAAGGCCTCAGAGATCATCAAGCCCAACCTATCACCCAGCACTATCTGATCAACTCAACCATGGCACCAAGTGCCTCACCCAGGCTCTGCCTGGACACCTCCAGGGATGGGGACTCCACCACCTCCCTGGGCAGCACATTCCCATGGCCAATCTCTCTTGCTGGGAAGAATTTCCTCCTAACATCCAGCCTGAACCTCCCCTGGCACAGCTTGGGGGTGCTGGTTGGGGAGAAGCTGGCCATCAGCCAGCAATGGGCACTGGCAGCACAGAAGGCCAAGGGCAGCCTGGGCTGCATCCAAAGCAGTGTGGCCAGAGATGGAGAGAGGAATCCTGCCCCTCTGCTCTGCTCTGGGGAGACCTCACCTGCAGGGCTGGGTCCAGATATGGAGCTCTCAACACAAGAAGGACCTGGAGCTGCTGAAGCAGGTCCAGAAGAGGCCACAAAGATGATCAGAGTGCTGGAGAACTTTTCCTATGAAGACAGACTGAAAGAATTGGGGCTTTTCAGCTTGGAGAAGACCCCAGGGAGACTTTAGAGAAGCATTTCAGTACCTGAAGGGGACCTACAAGAAGGTTGGGGAGGGACTGTTCAGAAGGGGCTGTGGGGATAGGCCAAGGGGCAAGGGTTTGAAACTGGAACAGGACAGAGTTAGGTTGGACACCAGGAGGGAGTTCTGCCCAGGGAGGCTGGGGAGACTCTGGCACAGGCTGCCCAGGTAGGTGGTTGAGGCTCCATCCCTGGAGCCATTCAGGCTCAGCCTGGCTGTGTCCCTGGGCAGCCTGCTCTGGCTGGAGCTGTCCCTGCTGCCTGCAGGGGGCTTGGACAAGATGCCCTTGGAGGCTCCCTTCCCACCCAATGCAATCTGTGAATTCTTGGCTTGCTGCTTCTTGTTTCAGAGGTGTTTGAATGCTGCAGCCAGCAGAGGGGAGGGAGGGCTGGGCAAAGCCAGGGAGGCAAATCAGATCAGCTCCATGCACAAAAGGCTGACAGTGCAAATTAATTACCAGGATGTTGAGTCAATCCTTCTTGAGCATTGTGCATCTGGAGTGACAAAAGCCTCACCAGCAGTGGAAGGCTTTCAGGTGGGTGAACACTGAAGTGCATCTTTTTTGTGACACACCTAATTACTTCTCCAGCATGCAGCAGCAGACATCTTGTGCTGATCCCAGAGGAGGAACCTTTTATTTACAGAGAAACAAGCTCTGCTTCAGATGATTCAGCTGGTTGGGAAAGGCAAATCAGGGTATCATAGTAACAGTCAGGGTTGGAAGGGAGCACAAGGATCATCCAGTTCCAACCCCCCTGCCATGGGCAGGGACACCCCACACTAGATCAGCCTGGCCACAGCCTCAGCCAGCCTGGCCTTAAACACCTCCAGGGACAGGGCCCCAACCACCTCCCTGCACAACCCATTCCAGGGCTTCACCACTCTCATGGGGAAGAACTTCCTCCTCTCCTCCAGCCTCAATCTCCCCACCTCCAGCTTCATTCCATTCCCCCTAGTCCTATCACTGCCTGAGATCCTGAGCAGTCGCTCCCCAGCCTTCCTGGAGCCCCCTTCAGATCCTGGAAGGCCACAATGAGGTCACCTGGGAGCCTTCTCTTCTCCAGACTCAACAGCCCCAACTCCTTCAGTCTGTCCTCACAGGAGAGGTGCTCCAGCCCTCTGCTCATCCTCCTGGCCCTGCTCTGGACACCTTCCAGCCCCTCCACATCCCTCTTGCCATAGGGGCTCCAGAACTGGAGGCAGTACTGCAGGTGGGGTCTCCCCAGAGCTGAGCAGAGGGGGAGAATCACCTCCCTTGCCCTGCTGGCCACACTTCTCCTGCTGCAGCCCAGGCTCTGCTTGGCTTTCTGGGCTGCAAGTGCACACTGAGAGCTCCTGCTGAGCTTCTCCTCCCCCAGCACCCCCAAGGCTCTCTCCTCAGGGCTGCTTTCCAGCCAGTCCCTGCCCAGCCTGGATTTGTGCCTGGGATTGCCTCCACCCAGCTGCAGGACCCTGGCACTAATGTCCTCAGCAGAGGTGCACCCATCCTGAGCTAACCTTGCCATTGCTTCTGAGGAGCAGCTGAGGGCCCTGGGGTGGTGTAAGTCTGGAGCAGAGGAGGCTGAGGGGAGAGCTCATTGCTCTCTACAGCTCCCTGAAAGGAGGTTGCACTGAGGTGGGGATTGGGCTCTTCTCCCAGGGAACAGTGACAGGACAAGAGGAAGTGGCCTGGAGTGGCCCCAGAGGAGGTTTAGGTTGGGCATCAGGAACAAATGTACTCCCTGACTGGGTTGTTAAGCCTGGACCAGGCTGCCCAGGGCAGTGGTGGAGTGCCCATCCTGGAGGGCTTTAAAAGCTGTGTAGATGTGGTGCTGAGGGATGTGGTGGTGACCTGGCAGTGGAGGGTTAACAGCTGGATCTGAAAGGTCTCCTCTGACCAAAGCAATTCTGTGGCCTTTATCAGAGTGCAGCTCCCTTTGCAGTGGGTTTTCTGCATGGACCTGCTCCACAGAGCAGCTTCCATCCCCTCTCTCCACTTCTGTGTCCCACCAGCTCCTGCTCTCAGTAATGCTCCTCTGCCTTCACCCACCAGGCTGATGCCCCACAGACCTCACACCCCCCTCTCACAGCCCTCCTGCTCCTTCCAGTCCTCTTTCCCCAGAGCTTCCTTCCCAGCATGTCCCAGCAAGAGGTCGTTCAGCCTGGATCTCTGGTGGCTGCAGGAGCACCCCTGTGCCGTGGTGTAACAACTCTGAGCTGTGCTCCTCTGCTGAGATCCCAGGTGCACTGCAGCCCGGCCAGCAGGAGAGGGGAAGGCTCCTTCTCCCAGAGCCCAGGCTCCCACCGAGAATGCTCCCTGCATATTTGCATCCAGCCTCTTTGCTGAAAAGCAGACTGTGCCTTGCATTTGTCCTCAGCAAGCCCCAGTATAACCTCAGAGCAGTGAACTGGGAGGGCTGCTGATCACCATGAAGCATGCTGTCCAGCCTTTGCTGGCCAAGAGACAGGAAAGCTGGGGGCTGCCTTTGTGCTCCAAGTGCTAACAACCTGTTATCTGCATCGACACAGACCCCAAACCAGTGACCCCCCACCAACCACCTCTCCATAGAGCCTGAGATCCAATTAGCTGCCACAAAGGCTCCAGGCCATGCAGAGGAGCCAGGCCAGCCCATTGTCGTGCAGGAGCTAATGAGCAGCGTGTGACAGGCATGAGGAGCAGCAGTGACACTGCGCACCGGTGCTGGGAGGTGGGAGAGGGGCAGCCAGCAGCTCACTTACAGAGATGAACAACTTGGCCCTGTGCCCACTGTGCCATTTGCTGCAGCCAGCCCCTGGGACCAGCCTGGGCTTCAGTTATTTACAGCACTCATTTATGGAACCACAGAGCTGGCAGGGCTGGAAGGGACCTCAAGGCTCAGCCAGCCCCAACCCCCTGCCATGGGCAGGGACACCTCAAGGCTCAGCCAGTCCCAACCCCCCTGCCATGGGCAGGGACACCTCAAGGCTCAGCCAGTCCCAACCCCCCTGCCATGGGCAGGGATACCTCAAGGCTCAGCCAGTCCCAACCCCCTGCCATGGGCAGGGACACCTCAAGGCTCAGCCAGTCCCAACCCCCCTGCCATGGGCAGGGACACCTCAAGGCTCAGCCAGTCCCAACCCCCCTGCCATGGGCAGGGACACCTCAAGGCTCAGCCAGCTCCAACCCCCTGCCATGGGCAGGGACACCTCACACCACAGCAGCTTGCTCACAGCCACCTCCAGCCTGGCTGCAAACACCTCCAGGCAGGAGGCTTCCACCACCTCCCTGGGCAACCTGTGCCAGGCTCTCACCACCCTCCTGGCCAACAACTTCTTCCTCACAGCCAATCTCAGTCTCCCCACTTATAGTTTTGCTCCAGCCCCCCCAGTCCTATCCCTCCCTGACACCCTCCAAAGTCCCTCCCCAGCTTGCTTGGAGCCCCCTGCAGCTCCTGGAAGGCCACCAGAAGGTCTCCTGCAAACACCTCCAGGCATGAGGCTTCCACCACCTGCCTGGACAACCTGTGTCAAGCTCTCACCATTTGGTTGAGAGGTGAATGAGAGAGCTTTGCAATGAGAGAGCACCACTGAAGTATCAGGAGAGGTAAACCATCCCCTGGGCTCCCACCAGGCTGAGAGAAGAGGGACCAGCCCCACAGACCATGTGTGGGCCACCTGCAAATCCATTTCTCCACATGAGATCATTCCTCTTAAATTCAGAGACTCACACAGAGCCAGCCTGGAAGGGAGCCCAGGGCTCATCTCCAACCTGTGTGGGGGATGGAGCAGCTGCAAGGAGCTGGCCCAGCCCCCTGCCAGGCTGAGCCTCCACCCTGCCCAGTGCAGGGCATCCACTGCTGCCCCTGGGAGATGATTCCAGTGCCCAGCTGTGCCCATGGGGAACATTTCCCTCTGCAGCCCAAAGGGGAATGTGCCCAGCAGGGACCTGTCCCCAGCAGCCCTTGGCTGCCCCAGGGGACTCTGTTCCAAGGCAGTCTCCATCCTCCTGGAGCCATCCTTGGTGTCCTGCTCCATGCTGCTGAGGTCTGCCCTGAGCCTTCTCTGCTCCAGGCTGATCAAACCCAGCTCTCTCAGCCTGTCCCCCCTGAGAGCTCTGCCAGTCCCCCAACCACTCATGACTTTGGTTGGAAAAGAGAGGCCAAAATAGAGACTGCTTCCACTGCCCTAAGGTACATACACAACCCTGCACGAGTCAAAACAACCTTACCCTAACCAGACCAAGGCCCTGGTGGCACCTGAACCCTGCTGGGGACCATGGGAAAGGCAGTTCAGGTCCCCATGGTTCATCACAGGCCTTGGCATTGCCACCTCTTGGTGGCAGAGCTGCTTTGAACACAGTGCTGGGAGCTCCACCCGGGGTAAGCTGTAAAGCAAGAGGGCTGGTTGCATCCTGCCCCCAGGGGAAGGAATCTTCCTGATGGCTTTAAGACAAAGGGAACAAAGGTCTGCTGCACAGCCACCTTTCCCTGTGCTGGAACTAGAAGCTTGGACAGCAGCTCTCTGAGCTGGATTAGGAACTGGCTGGAGGCTGAGCCCAGAGAGTGGTGGTGAATGGTGCCACAGCCAGCTGGCAGCCAGGCCCCAGTGGTGTGCCCCAGGGATCAGTGCTGGGCCCTGTGCTCTTTAACATCTTCACTGATGAGCTGGGTGAGGGGATTGAGTCAGTCAGCAGCAAGTTTGCAGATGACAGCAAGCTGGGGGCAGGAGTTGGTCAGTTAGAGGGCAGAAGGGCTCTGCAGAGGGACCTTGCCAGGCTGGACAGATGGGCAGAGGCCAACAGGATGGCATTCAACAAGTCCAAGTGCCAGGGGCTGCACTTTGGCCACAGCAACCCCAGGCAGAGCTACAGGCTGGGGGCAGAGTGGCTGAGAGCAGCCAGGCAGAGAGGGACCTGGGGGTGCTGATTGACAGCTGCCTGAACATGAGCCAGCAGTGTGCCCAGGGGGCCAAGAAGGCCAAGGGCATCCTGGCCTGCATCAGGAGCAGTGTGGCCAGCAGGAGCAGGGAGGTCATTGTGCCCTGTGCTCAGCACTGGTTAGGCCACACCTTGAGTCCTGTGTCCAGTTCTGGGCTCCTCAGTTTAAGAAGGACATTGAGAGACTTGAAGGTGTCCAGAGAAGGGCAACAAAGCTGGGGAGGGGTCTGGAGCACAGCCCTGTGAGGAGAGGCTGAGGGAGCTGGGGTTGCTTAGCCTGGAGAAGAGGAGGCTCAGGGGTGACCTCATTGCCCTCTACAACTCCCTGAAGGGAGGTTGTAGCCAGGTGGGGGTTGGGCTCTTCTCTCTAGCAACCAGCACCAGAACAAGAGGACACAGTCTCAAGCTGTGCCAGGGGAGGTTTAGGCTGGAGGTGAGGAGAAAGTTCTTCCCAGAGAGAGTTGTTAGCCATGGGAATGTGCTGCCCAGGGAGGTGGTGGAGTCCCCATCCCTGGAGGTGTTCCAGAGGGGATTGGATGTGGCACTTGGTGCCATGGTTTAGTCATGAGGTCTGTGGTGACAGCTTGGACTTGGTGATCTTTGAGGTCTCTTCCAACCTGGGTGATACTGTGAGACTGTGAGACTGTGACCCAGGAGCAGCCAACCCAGCTCAAAGCAGCCCCTGGAAGGGTTACTCTGCCTGGAGAAACCTGCCTGGAAAGAGCCAAGCAGTGGCAGCAGACTGAAGAAGCTGTGCCTTCTAGATCCAGGGAGTGCTAATCCTTAGGGGAAGGTGAGCTCTGCTCACTGCCTGCTTTCTCCTTCTGCAGATGTGCTTTCCCTGAAATTAACTCAGGTTCAATAATTAATGCTGCAAGGACTCCCCTTGTCCTTGGAGGGAGCAGAGCAGCAGCAGTCAGGCTCACCACAGCAAGGTCCATGCCTGCAGAGAATCCCAGACTGGGCTGGGAAGGACTTTAAAGCCCATCCAGTCCAACCCCCCTGCACCCAGCAGGGACAGCCCCAGGCAGAGCAGGCTGCTCCCAGCCCCACACAACCTGCCCTGCACTGCTGCCAGCCATGGGGCAGCTCCACCTCTCTGGGCAGCCTGAGCCAGGCTCTCCCCACCCTCAGCACCAAACATTTCTCCTTCTCTCCACTCTCCAGCTCCCTCTTGCAGTTCCAACCATCCCCCCTTGGCCTGCCCCAACAGACCCTGCTGTCCCCAGCTTTCTGATTGTCCCTTGAAGCTCTGCAAGGCCACCAGAAGGTCTCCTGGAGCCTTCTCCAGGCTGAACGAGCCCAGCTCCCAGCCTGGCCTCACAGCTGCCCTGTAACACCTTGCTAGCACTTGAACCACAATTGCAGTGATCTCTGCTCAGCTTGAGAGTGGGAAAAGCAAACACTGAAGGCTTGGGAGGAACATCTGGTTGTAGAGGAACATCTGGTTGTAGAGGAACATCTGGCTACCCAGCAAGACCTTTGGAGGAGTTCCCTGGCTTTGTTTTGAAGAAAATGGAACAGGCTCTCAATATCCTCTTGGCTGAGCACCACAGAGGGTGGTAGAAATCAGCTTGGCTCCACTAAAACCATAGATTCATAGAATCAATAAGCTTGGAAAAGACCTCAGAGATGATCAAGTCCAAGCTGTCACCCAACACCTCCTGACAACTAAACCATGGCTCCAAGTGCCACATCCAATCCCCTCTTGAACACCTCCAGGGATGGGGACTCCACCACCTCCCTGGGCAGCACATTCCAGTGGCTAACAACTCTCTCTGGGAAGAACTTTCTCCTCACCTCCAGCCTAAACCTCCCCTGGCACAGCTTGAGACTGTGTCCTCTTGTTCTGGTGCTGGCTGCCTGGGAGAAGAGCCCAACCCCCACCTGGCTGCAACCTCCCTTCAGGGAGTTGGAGAGAGCAAGAAGGTCTCCCCTGAGCCTCCTCTTCTCCAGGCTAAGCAACCCCAGCTCCCTCAGCCTCTCCTCACAGGGCTGTGCTCCAGACCCCTCCCCAGCTTTCTTGCCCTTCTCTGGACACCTTCAAGTCTCTCAATGTCC
This sequence comes from Melanerpes formicivorus, assembly GCF_026170545.1. Classification (NCBI taxonomy): domain Eukaryota; kingdom Metazoa; phylum Chordata; class Aves; order Piciformes; family Picidae; genus Melanerpes; species Melanerpes formicivorus. The sequence continues at coordinate 611,306 of NW_027142368.1, read as the reverse complement.
TTCTTGAATTGAGGGGCCCAGAACTGGACACAGGACTCAAGGTGTGGCCTCAGCAGTGCTGAGCACAGGGCAGAATGACCTCCCTGCTCCTGCTGGCCACACTGTTCCTGATGCAGGCCAGGATGCCCTTGGCCTTCTTGGCCCCCTGGGCACACTGCTGGCTCATGTTCAGGCAGCTGTCAATCAGCACCCCCAGGTCCCTCTCTGCCTGGCTGCTCTCAGCCACTCTGCCCCCAGCCTGTAGCTCTGCCTGGGGTTGCTGTGGCCAAAGTGCAGCCCCTGGCACTTGGACTTGTTGAAGCAGTGTGCCCAGGGGGCCAAGAAGGCCTGGAGCACAGCCCTGTGAGGAGAGGCTGAGGGAGCTGGGGTTGCTTAGCCTGGAGAAGAGGAGGCTCAGGGGAGACCTTCTTGCTCTCTCCACCTCCCTGAAGGGAGGTTGTAGCCAGGAGGGGGTTGGGCTCTTCTCCCAGGCAGCCAGCACCAGAACAAGAGGACACAGTCTCAAGCTGTGCCAGGGGAGGTTCAGGCTGGAGGTGAGGAGAAAGTTCTTCCCAGAGAGAGTTGTTAGCCACTGGAATGTGCTGCTCAGTGAGGTGGTGGAGTCCCCATCCCTGGAGGTGTTCAAGAGGAGATTGGATGTGGCACTTGGTGCCATGGTTTAGTCATGAGGTCTGTGGTGACAGCTTGGACTGGATGATCCTTGAGGTCTCTTCCAACCTTGGTGATTCTGTGATGCTGTGAGACTGTGATACTCTCCCAAACAGCAGCTCTGTCTCCATGGGAGTTCTGACCCTCAGGAACTGGAATGCATGTTTTCAATCCCCAGGTCAGCTTTTTAGTGGAGATGTTCCAAAGCTGTAGATAAAACTGCCTTGGGAAGCCAGTAGGTACCAGGAGGAAGGGGAGTGAGTAACTGCTGTGAAATGCCTGTCTCAGTGTAATGAAAGCAACACTTGCAGCTCTTCAGCACACTCCATCAAAGGCAGATTTTATCAGGGATGGAATGAGCTGGGGACTCACTCACTCACTGCAAATGAATAAACTGCGTGGAGATTGCTTCCCAGAACAGCAGGAAAGCAGCAAACAAACAACCTGCCAGTCACACTCATGTGCTACCACATGCCAGTCCCCAGCACCCCCTCTGCTGCTGAGAGAGGGCAGGAGAATGGCACATCTCTCCCTGCCAGCCACACACGACTACTGAGGCTGCAACAGACCTCTGGCATCATAGTACCCTAGAATCAGTCAGGGTTGGAAGGGAGCACAAGGATCATCCAGTTCCAACCCCCCTGCCATGGGCAGGGACACCCCACACTAGATCAGCCTGGCCACAGCCTCAGCCAGCCTGGCCTTAAACACCTCCAGGGACAGGGCCCCAACCACCTCCCTGCACAACCCATTCCAGGGCTTCACCACTCTCATGGGGAAGAACTTCCTCCTCCCCTCCAGCCTCAATCTCCCCACCTCCAGCTTCATTCCATTCCCCCTAGTCCTAGCACTCCCTCAGATCCTGAGCAGTCCCTCCCCAGCCTTCCTGGAGCCCCCTTCAGATCCTGGAAGGCCACAATGAGGTCACCTCAGAGCCTTCTCTTCTCCAGACTCAACAGCCCCAACTCCTTCAGTCTGTCCTCACAGGAGAGGTGCTCCAGCCCTCTGCTTCTCCTCCTGGCCCTGCTCTGGACACCTTCCAGCACCTCCAGATCCCTCTTGTCATAGGGACATCATCCAGCCCAGCCCATGACCTAACACCACCACATCACCCACACCAGGTCACTAAGTGCCACATCCAATCTTGCCTTAAAGACCTCCAGGGATGGCAACTCCACCACCTCCCTGGGCAGGCCATTCCAGTCTCTGATTCCCCTTTCCCTGAGGAATTGCTCCCTAACATCCAACCTAAACCTCCCCTAGCACAGCTTCAGGCCATGCCCTCTGGTCCTGTCACAAGGTGCCTGGGAGCAGAGCCAGACCCCCACCTGACTACAGCTTCCCCTCACACAGAACCACCAAGGTTGGAAGAGACCTCAAAGATCACCGAGTCCAGCCTGTCACCACAGACCTCATGACTAGACCATGGCACCAAGTGCCACAGGTAGTTGTAGACTATGATAAGGTCCCCCCTGAGTCTCCTTTCCTCCAGGCTGAACACCTCCAGCTCCCTCAGTCTCTCCTCATCAGCCTTTCCCTCCAGCTCCCTCCCCAGTCTCATTGCTCTCCTCTGGACCTGCTCCAGCACCCAAAGATCTTTCTTGCAGTGAGGGCCCAGAGCTGCACACAGTGCTGGAGGTGAGGCCTCAGCAGTGCTGAGCACAGGGCAGAATCCCACCCCCAGCCCTGGTGGCCACACTGGTCCTGATACAAGCCAAGATGCCCTTGGCCTTTCATGCCCCCTGGGCGCACTGCAGGCTCATGTTTGGCTGCTGCCAGCCAGCACTCCCAGGTCCCTCTCTGCCAGGCTGCTCTCCAGCCACTCACTCCCCAGTCTGTAGCACTGCTTGAGGTCATTATGGCCAAAGGGTAGGAGCCTGCACTTGGCCTTGTTAAACCTCAGCCCACTGATCTCAGCCCATCAACCCAGCCTGGCCAGGGCTCTCTGAAATGTCTTCCTGCCCAAAGTGCAGTCCCTGGCACTTGGATTTGTTGAATGCCATCCTGTTGGCTCTGCCCATCTGTCCAGCCTGGCAAGGTCCCTCTGCAGAGCCCTTCCAGCCCTCTAACTGACCAACATCTGCTCCCAGCTTGCTGTCAGCTGCAAATTTGCTGCTGACTGACTCAATGCCCTCCTCCAGATCATCAGTGAAGATGTTAAAGAGCACAGGGCCCAGCACTGCTCCCTGGGGCACACCACTGGGGCCTGGCTGCCAGCTGGCTGTGGCACCATTCACCACCACTCTCTGGGCTCAGCCTCCAGCCAGTTCCTAACCCAGCTCAGAGAGCTGCTGTCCCAGCCAGGGGCTGACAGCTTGGCCAGCAGTTTGCTGTGGGGGATGGTGTCCAAGGCCTTGCTGCAGTCCAGGCAGGCCACATCCACAGCCTGCCCCACAGCCCCCAGGCAGTCACCTGGGCAGTGAAGGAGCTCACTTTGGTCAGGCAGGACCTGCCCTTCAGTCATCTGGGTCTCCTCAGCTCTCTAAATTTGCTGCTTCTGAGACTTCCAAAGAGCTGAGATCTGACCATCAGGTCATCATTGGCCATCAGGTTCAAGGTCTGTGTGGGCATCAGGGCAAGACAGGGCAAGAAAATGCAGAGCAGTGACACCAGAGGCAGTTTCAAAGGTAAACTTTACCAATAAGGAACATTCATGAAAAGAGAGGATTGGCTCAGTGGGGATTTGAGGGGGTTCTTGTCCCAAAGTCATCAGGGATGTTCCTCACTGCTAGGGAAGGAAGCACAAGAGCCACAGCTAATGGAATTCTCTAGCTAACACACACAAGCTGCCATGCATTAAGTGACCTGCTGCTAGCAGTTGCTTCCACAGCTCCTGGCTGATCCAGCCAAACACCACAGCAGATGCTCAGGAATAAAGAGCAGAGGACACACTACAAGACTGAAAATCATCTTCTGGAAAGCAGAAACTATGAGGACAGCCTGAGAGAGTTGGGGTGGTGCAGGCTGGAGAGGAGAAGGCTCACAGGAGACCTTCTGGTGGCCTTCCAGGAGCTGCAGGGGGCTCCAAGCAAGCTGGGGAGGGACTTTGGAGGCTGTCAGGGGGATGGGACTGGGAGGTATGGAAGAAAACCAGAGGAGGGGAGATCAAGATTGGATGTTAGGAAGTTGTTGGCCAGGAGGGTGGTGAGAGCCTGGCCCAGGCTGCCCAGGGAGGTGGTGGAAGCCTCCTGCCTGGAGGTGTTTGCAGCCAGGCTGGAGGTGGCTGTGAGCAACCTGCTGTGGTGTGAGGTGTCCCTGCCCATGGCAGGGGGTTGGGGCTGGCTGAGCCTTGAGCTCCCTTCCAGCCCTGACAATTCTGTGATTCTATGAAATTCTGTCAAGCAACCAGCACCAGAACAAGAGGACACAGTCTCAGGCTGTGCCAGGGGAGGTTTAGGCTGGAGGTGAGGAGAAAGTTCTTCCCAGGAAGAGAGATTGGCCATGGAAATATGCTGCCCAGGGAGGTGGTGGAGTCCCCATCCCTGGAGGTGTTCAAGAGGGGATTGGATGTGGCACTTGGTGCCATGGTTTAGTCATGAGGTCTGTGGTGACAGCTTGGACTTGATGATCTTTGAGGTCACTTCCAACCTTGGTGATTCTGTGATTCTGAGAGAGGAAATGGGGATGGACATGCTCTGAGGGCAATGCTTCCAACACACAGGGGAAACAGAGCTGGGGACATTCACCACCAGAGCTGTGGCAACCTCTCTGCACTGCAGCACTGAGCTCCATATTTTCTGACATCTACTGCAAACCTGGAAAGGTTTCAGAGAAGACCTCCAAGGATCAAGGGATCACAGGATGTTAGGGGTTGGATGGAACCTCTGGAGACCTTCAAGTCCAACCTCCCTGCCAGAGCAGGACCATAAGGCTGAGAGACTTGGGGCTGTTTACTCTGGAGAGGAGAAAGTTGAGAGGGGATCTGATCAATGTCTACAAATACCTGAGGGCTGGGGGTCAGGAAGGAAGGGACAGACTCTGCTCACTTGTGCCCTGGGGTAGGGCAAGGGGCAATGGATGCAAACTAGAGCAGATTGAGATTGGATGTGAACAACAAGTTCTGCAGCAGGAGGGTGGTGGAACAATGCAACAGGTTACCCAGGGTGTGGTTGAGGCTCCATCCCTGGAGCTGTTCCAGATGAGGCTGCAGAGGGCTCTGGGCAGCCTGCTCCAGGGGAGGATGTCCCTGCTGAGTGCAGAGGGGTTGGGCTGGATGAGCTCTGGAGCTCCCTTCCAGCCCAGAGCATTCTGTAACTCTGTGAGGAAGAACTTTACTGTAAGGGTCCCAGAGGCCTGGAGCAGGCTGCCCAGAGAGGTTGCGGAGCCTCCTTCTCTGGAGCCTTCTCAGCCCTGTCTGGATGTGTTCTGTGTGACCTGTGCTGGATTCTATGCTCCTGCTCTGACAAGGGGGTTGGACTGAAAGATCTCCACAGGTCTCTTCTTCCCTGGAGACTTTTCAGAGCCCTCTGGATGCAAAAGGCAGGCAGGGAGGAGCAGGCTTTGCCTGGAGCACTACCACTCCTGGATAAACCAAGTGGAGTGAGGAGGTTAAAAAGCAGCCTAATAGCTGTCTTCAGGCAGCTATGTGGAGAAGCAATTCTCAACAGCAGACAGCACTTTAATCTACCAGCAGAAGCCATAATGGGATTTAATGGTTGGAAGTTTAAGCTAGACAAACACAAGAGGGAAACAAGACATCATTTCAACTGTGAGGAAGGGGAAAACCAAATCATCCCTGGAAGAAATTACTGAGGAATGAGGCAGAGTCAAAAATGCCTTTAAGTCAAGGCTCAAGAGTTCTGCAGAGTTGGAAGTCAGCTGTAATTAGTTTGATGCCAAGAATGCTGATTGGAGTGCTATGGGCCATGGATGACCTCAATCATTTCCTCTCCTCATAAATTTCAGCTTCCTTTCCAGAAGGCTACAAGTTTCTCCAAGGCTTGGAATGTTGTTCTTCGTGCTAGATTGTGTCACCTATCCCCTGCACCCTCAGCTTGCCTTCAAATCTCTCCTGAAAGAAAAGGGGGCAGAAAAGCCAGCAAGTGTGACTGGCACATCCCACCTGGGAGACTCAGGCCCTGCCCCTTTGAAGCAGGCAGTGAGGATTTTACAGGAAGGCTCTGGAGGGGCTGGAAGGTGTCCAGAGAAGGGCCAGGAGGAGGAGCAGAGGGCTGGAGCTGCTCTGCTCTGCAGACAGCCTGAGAGAGTTGGGGTTGTGCAGGCTGGAGAGGAGAAGGCTCCCAGGAGACCTTCTGGTGGCCTTCCAGGAGCTGCAGGGGGCTCCAAGCAAGCTGGGGAGGGACTTTGGAGGCTGTCAGGGAGGGATAGGACTGGGGGGGGGGGGATGGAGCAGAACTAGAAGTGGGGAGCTTGAGATTGGCTGTGAGGAAGAAGTTGTTGCCCAGGAGGGTGGTGAGAGCCTGGCCCAGGCTGCCCAGGGAGGTGGTGGAAGCCTCCTGCCTGGAGGTGTTTGCAGCCAGGCTGGAGGTGGCTGTGAGCAACCTGCTGTGGTGTGAGGTGTCCCTGCCCATGGCAGGGGCTTGGAGCTGGCTGAGCCTTGAGGTCCCTTCCAGCCCTGATAATTCCATGATTTGATGGTCTTTGGGGCACAAATCCTCCTAGATCTTAGATGAGCTTCCCATATGCCAAACCTACATCTCCTTGCCCATGTCAGCCCCCAGTGGTTCCAGCTCTGCACAGGCTGCTGCTGACTGCAGCAGGAGCCCTGTGGGAGATGTGTCAGCCTAGCTGCCAAGGCCAGCTGCTCCACAGCCCCCATCCACACGCAGGCTCATCTGCTCTGCAGCACTTTCACAGTGTCCATCTCAGCAGCTCCTTTCACCTGGCTTCACTGGGGCAGTGCAGGGGCTGCCCACAGTCCCCCCAGTGCTGAGTTGATAGCAGAGGTCAACCCCAAGGAGTCCCAGGGGAGCAGCTCTAAGCTGCATTGACTTAGCCACTTGTGTAGAGGCAAAACCAAGTCAGAGCCCCCAGAGAAACAGCAAAAGGTGTCTCCAATGGAACCTGCAGCAAACACTGCCACAGGGTTCATTTCCCAATCCAGACAAGTCAAGTGCTTTTGCTTCCTTCCGTCCCATGAGTAGCAGCATTGCTTCTGGCCCTAATCTGGCCTTCACCCCTCACCTGTCCTCAATCCCTTACTGTCCTCCATCCCTTGTTGTCTTCCATCCCTTACTGTCCTCCATCCCTTACTGTCCTCCATCCCTTACTGTCCTCCATCCCTCACCTGTCCTCCATCCCTTACTGTCCTCCATCCCTCACCTGTCCTCCATCCCTTACTGTCCTCCATCCCTTACTGTTCTCCATCCCTCACCTGTCCTCCATCCCTTACTGTCCTCCATCCCTTACTGTCCTCCATCCCTCACCTGTCCTCCATCCCTCACCTGTCCTCCATCCCTTGTTGTCTTCCATCCCTCAGCAACCCTCCATCCCTCACCTGTCCTCCATCCCTCACCTGTCCTCCATCCCTCACCTGTCCTCCATCCCTTGTTGTCTTCCATCCCTCACCTATCCTCCATCCCTTACTCTCCTCCATCCCTTCCCTGTCCTCTATCCCTTCCCTGTACTCCATCCCTTCCCTGTCCTCCATCCCTCACCTATCCTCCATTTCTCACCTATCCTCCACCCCTCACCTGTCCTCCACCCCTCACTAGTCCTCCATCCCTCACCTCTACTCCATCCCTTACTGTCCTCCGTCCCTCACCAGTCCTCCATCCCTCACTGTCCTCCACCCCTCACCTGTGCTCTGCATTGGAAGTACTTCACCTTTTGGGGGGCAGGAGATATAGAGAAATGGTTTTGCCTGCTCTCATCTCCTTGGGCTCAGGGGTGAAGCAAGGTAGAAGGAGATCAGGAGGACACCAGCAGCTCCTCTGGTTACTGTGTGCAGATTTACAACCATTTCCAGAGTGCATTAAATCAGCTGAATTCAGGACAGGAAATTTCTCATTACCTCCCACCAATCTAATTAACTGAATGAATTTGCTCCCAGCAACTGCAAACTCCCCACATCTGCCTCTGAGCTGAGGGATTCTCTTCCTTGGGCAGCTGCAAACCCACATCAGGCCTCCTGTCCTAAGTGGTTGCCCAGAGGGACAGTTTAAAGCTGCAAAGAACACTTGGGGTTGTAAAAATATAACCTCAGCTATCACCCTGCTAAGGAAGGCAGTGGGCTGAGAGGCTCAAGCATCCTTTTGGACCACAAGCAGGCACAAAGCTGGAGCAGTCCAGTAGTAGAATAGAAGAGACTTAACCAGGTTGGAAGAGACCTTCAAGATCATCAAGTCCAACCTATCCCCCAGCACCATCTAATCAACACAACCATGGCACCAAGTGCCTCAGCCAGGCTCTGCTCCAGGGATGGGGACTCCACCACCTCCCTGGGCAGCACATTCCCATGGCCAATCTATCTGACTGGGAAGAACTTTCTCCTCACCTCCAGCCTAAACCTCCCCTGGAACAGCTTGAGACTGTGTCCTCTTGTTCTGGGGCTGGGTGCCTGGGAGAAGAGACCAACCCCCACCTGGCTGCAACCTCCCTTCAGGGAGTTGGAGAGAGCAAGAAGGTCTCCCCTGAGCCTCCTCTTCTCCAGGCTAAGCAACCCCAGCTCCCTCAGCCTCTCCTCACAGGGCTGTGCTCCAGACCCCTCCCCAGCTTTCTTGCCTTTCTCTGGACACCTTCCAGCATCTCAACATCTTTCCTAACCTGAGGAGCCCAGAACTGGACACAGGACTCAAGGTGTGGCCTAACCAGTGCTGAGCACAGGGCAGAATGACCTCCCTGCTCCTGCTGGCCACACTGTTCCTGATGCAGGCCAGGATGCCCTTGGCCTTCTTGGCTCCCTGGGCACACTGCTATCCAGCCTGGCAAGGTCCCTCTGCAGAGCTCTCTTACACTCCAGCAGATCAACTCCTGCTCCCAGCTTGGTGTCATCTGCAAACTTACTAATGATGGACTCAATGCCCTCATCCAGATCATCAATGAAGATGTTAAAGAGCACAGGGCCCAGCACTGATCCCTGGGGCACACCACTGGTGCCTGGCTGCCAGCTGGCTGTGGCACCATTCACCACCACTCTCTGGGCTCAGCCTCCAGCCAGTTCCTAACCCAGCTCAGAGAGCTGCTGTCCAAGCCAGGGGCTGACAGCTTGGCCAGCAGTTTGCTGTGGGGGATGGTGTCAAAGGCCTTGCTGAGGTCCAGGCAGACCACATCCACAGCCTGCCCCACAGCCCCCAGGCAGTCACCTGGGCATGGAAGGAGCTCAGGTTGGTCAGGCAGGACCTGCCCTTCCTGAATCCATGCTGGCTGGGCCTGATCCCTTGGCCATCCTTTAAGTGCTGTGTGATTGCACTCAGGATGATCTGTTCCATAACCTTGCCTGGCACTGAGGTCAGGCTGACAGGTCTGGAATCCCCTGGCTGTCCTTCTGCAGGAGAGTGTCACCCAGCCAGGGCAGGAAGCTCCTGCAGCAGCAAGAGACAGCTACCAACATGTCCTGCAGCAGCCCCTGGGGCTTCCCCTGCTGCAGGATTTAAGGAGGAGGGGAGGGGGAGCGATGAAAAATCAAAATGCCACCCTGGCAATTGCTTTGGCCTGGTAGGTGTTTGAACTGTCACAGACAATCTCCCTGGGATCTCCTTCCTGATTTGCAGGCTTCATTAAGTTTTTGCAAGTAATTTTAAACTTAAATCACCTTGGCAAATCCATCATTTATTGATAGAAACATTAGGGCTCTAATGGAGTGTGACTGGTGATGAAACAAGAGAGGAAGGGACCAGGGGTGGGGAAAATGTGCTGCTTTCTGCCACTAAAGACCATTTAGCCAAGGGGAAAAACAAGCAGGGTTCCCCCACCCCCACCCCCCACCCTCCCATCCTCTAATGTGAAAAGAATTCATAGACTAGAGGTTTATAGAATGCCTTAGGCTGGAAGGGACCTCAGAGATCAGCTGATGCAGTTCTGGGCTCCTCAGGTTAGGAAAGATGTTGAGCTGCTGGAAGGTGTCCAGAGAAGGGCAAGAAAGCTGGGGAGGGGTCTGGGGCACAGCCCTGTGAGGAGAGGCTGAGGGAGCTGGGGTTGCTTAGCCTGGAGAAGAGGAGGCTCAGGGGAGACCTTCTTGCTCTCTCCAACTCCCTGAAGGGAGGCTGGAGCCAGGTGGGGGTTGGTCTCTTCTCCCAGGCAAGCAGCACCAGAACAGGAGGACACAGTCTCAAGCTGTGCCAGGGGAGGTTTAGGCTGGAGGTGAGGAGAAAGTTCTTCCCAGAGAGAGTTGTTAGCCATTGGAATGTGCTGCCCAGGGAGGTGGTGGAGTCCCCATCCTTGGGGGTGTTCAAGAGGGGATTGGATGTGGCACTTGGTGCCATGGTTGAGTTGATCAGGATGTGTTGGGTGACAGCTTGGACTTGGTGATCTCTTATGTCTTTTCCAGCCTTATTGGTTCTGTGATTCTATGACTTTCAAGACTCCCCTTGACATGTTCCTGTGTGACCTGCTTTAGGTGATCCTGCTCCAGCAGGGAGGTTGGGCTCAATCATCTTTCGATCCCAGCCCTACCATTCTGTGATTCTCTGTAACAGATTTGGTTCTGGGTTGCAGAGAGGAGTTTTATTCACTGCATTTTATTGATCATACCATCATTCTCCTGCTCTGATGTCTGGCCATCGATTTGGAAGAGATGCAATATAAAAAAGCTTCTCACACTTTTCCAGGCAGAGAGGGACCTGGGGGGACTGGGTGACAGTAGTCTGAAGGGGAGCCAGCAGTGTGCCCAGGTGGCCAAGAAGGCCAATGGCATCCTGGCCTGCATCAGGAACAGTGTGGCCAGCAGGAGCAGGGAGCTCATTGTGCCCTGTGCTCAGCACTAGTTAGGCCACACCTTGAGTCCTGTGTCCAGTTCTGGGCTCCTCAGTTCAAGAAGGACATTGAGAAACTTGAAGGTGTCCAGAGAAAGGCAACAAAGCTGAGGAGGGGTCTGGAGCACAGCCCTGTGAGGAGAGGCTGAGGGAGCTGGGGTTGCTTAGCCTGGAGAAGAGGAGGCTCAGGGGAGACCTTCTTGCTCTCTTCAACTCCCTGAAGGGAGGTTGGAGCCAGGTGGGGGTTGGGCTCTTCTCCCAGGCAGCCAGCACCACAAGAAGAGGACACAGCCTCAAGCTGTGCCAGGGGAGACTTAGGCTAGAGGTGAGGAGAAAGTTCTTCCCAGCAAGAGTAATTGGCCATGGGAATGTGCTGCCCAGGGAGGTGGTGGAGTCCCCATCCCTGGAGGTGTTGAGGCAGAGCCTGGCTGAGGCATTGGGTGCCATGGGTTAGTTGATCAGATGGTGCTGGGGGATAGGTTGGACTGGATGATCTCAAGGTCTTTTCCAACCTGGTTAATTCTATTCTATCCTATTCTAAGTCCCAAAGAGAACACAACTCCCAATGTGGAGAGAAGCACCACTCCAGGGAAAGGTGGGTGAGGCACAAGCAAAAGTCTCTGCATCCCCTTGCCAGGGGCTGTGCCACAGCAAGAATTAGCAGAGTGAAGACTGTAAGTAGGCGGCAAAGAAACCTCCACTGCAATTAGAAGTGAGCACACTGTGATCTGTAACGTGGCTGACACTGCCCACAAGGGAGGACCTGAAAAAGAAGGCTGAAAACGACTTCAGATTGGATGTCAGGGAGAAGTTCTTCAGGAGGAGGGTGGTGAGACACTGGAATAGCCTCTGTGCCAGGAAGGCTCTGAAGGGGTTGGAAGGTGTCCAGAGAAGGGCCAGGAGGAGGAGCAGAGGGCTGGAGCTGCTCTGCTCTGCAGACAGCCTGAGAGAGTTGGGGTTGTGCAGGCTGGAGAGGAGAAGGATCCCAGAAGACCTTCTGGTGGCCTTCCAGGAGCTGCAGGGGTCTCCAAGCAAGCTGGGGAGGGACTTCGGAGGGTGTCAGGGAGGGATAGGACTGGGGGGGATGGAGCAGAACTAGAAGTGGGGAGATTGAGATTGGCTGTGAGGAAGTTGTTGCCCAGGAGGGTGGTGAGAGCCTGGCCCAGGTTGCCCAGGGAGGTGGTGGAAGCCTCCTGCCTGGAGGTGTTTGCAGCCAGGCTGGAGGTGGCTGTGAGCAAGCTGCTGTGGTGTGAGGTGTCCCTGCCCATGGCAGGGGGTTGGAGCTGGCTGAGCCTTGAGCTCCCTTCCAGCCCTGACACTTCTAAACCTCCTGATCCCATGCCAATCTCTACCTCCCACCCAGCCAGCAGAGTAGCAACTAAACTTGGTGCTTTCTGTCACAAATGGTGCAACTGGATGATCCCTGAGGTCCCTTCCAACCCTGACAGTTCTATGATTGTATGACTTACAACTACCCTCAGTGCCAGCTCGAGGCAGCAGCACAACAGTTTGGGACTACTTGGTGCAACTTAAAAGGAGAGGATGAATAGAATAGAATAGAATAGAATAGAATAGAATAGAATAGAATAGAATAGAATAGAATAGAATAGAATAGAATAGAATAGAATAGAATAGAATAGAATAGAATAGAATAGAATAGAATTAGAATAGAATTAACCAGGTTGGAAGAGACCTCTAAGATCACCAAGTCCAACCTATCACCCAGCACCATCTGATCAACTCAACCATGGCACCAAGTGCCTCATCCAGGCTCTTCCTAAACACCTCCAGGGATGGGGACTCCACCACCTCCCTGGGCAGCCCATTCCCATGGGCAATCTCTCTTGCTGGGAAGAATTTCTTCCTAACATCCAGCCTGAACCTCCCCTGGCACAGCTTGAGACTGTGTCCTCTTGTTCTGGTGCTGGTTGCTAGAGAGAAGAGACCAATCCCCCACCTGGCTACAACCTCCCTGCAGGGAGTTGGAGAGAGCAAGAAGGTCTCCCCTGAGCCTCCTCTTCTCCAGGCTAAGCAACCCCAGCTCCCTCAGCCTCTCCTCACAGGGCTGTGCTCCAGACCCCTCCCCAGCTCTGTTGCCCTTCTCTGAGGCTGCTCTGCCTGCTCCTTGGCTTTGTTGAGGTGGTTTCCAAGTTGACTCAAAGAGAATCCAGGAGCTGGGCTGCCTGGCTGCTCAGTCAGGTTGCTCCCTCTTCAGGAACAAGTGCCCTCATGGCTGGGGGCCGTGTGGGTATTTCTGTGACTTGCTCATCTATTTTTCACAGCTACATAATGAAGAAGAATAGATGAGAAGAGGAATATTAAAGAAGCTGAATGCAATGCATTTTAAATAAAGCTGCTCCTTCCCCCTCCCCCCCTCCCACCTTTTTTTTTTTGGCTCCAAATTAAATGCAAAGCAAGCACCTCTTGAAATGCTTGTGGCTAAATTTGCCTCTGGGAGCTTAATGGGTCTGCTGATGAAACATTTGCATGCACCTGGTTTGGCCAGCCAGGGAGGGAATGTGCACATCCAATCCAGCCAGCTGCATAGGATAGGATAGGATAGGATAGGATAGGATAGGATAGAATAGAATAGAATAGAATAGAATAGAATAGAATAGAATAGAATAGACCAGGTTGGAAGAGACCTTTGAGATCATCAAGTCCAACCTATCACCCAGCACCATCTGAGCAACTCAACCAAGTGCCACATCCAGGCTCTTCCTGAACACCTCCAGGGATGGTAATTCCACTACCTCCCTGGGCAGCACATTCCCATGGCCAATCTCTCTTGCTGGGAAGAATTTCTCCCTCACCTCCAGCCTAAACCTCCCTTGGCACAGCTGGAGACTGTGTCCTCTTGTTCTGGTGCTGGCTGCCTGGGAGAAGAAACCAACCCCCACCTGGCTACAACCTCCCTTCAGGGAGTTGGAGAGAGCAAGAAGGTCTCCCCTGAGCCTCCTCTTCTCCAGGCTAAGCAACCCCAGCTCCCTCAGCCTCTCCTCACAGGGCTGTGCTCCAGACCCCTCCCCAGCTTTCTTGCCCTTCTCTGGACACCTTCCAGCAGCTCAACCTCTTTTCTAACCTGAGGAGCCCAGAACTGGACACAGGACTCAAGGTGTGGCCTAACCAATGCTGAGCACAGGGCACAATGACCTCCCTGCTCCTGCTGGCCACACTCTTCCTGATGCAGGCCAGGATCCAATTGGCCTTCTTGGCCCCCTGGGCACACTGCAGGCTCATGTTCAGCCTACCATCAACCAGCACCCCCAGGTCCCTCTCTGCCTGGCAGCTCTCAGCCACTCTGCCCCCAACCTGTAGCACTGCCTGGGGTTGCTGTGGCAAATGTGCAGCACCTGGCACTTGGATGTGTTCAATCTCCTGCCCTTGGCCTCTGCCCATCTGTCCAGCCTGGCAAGGTCCCTCTGCAGAGCCTTTCTACCCTCCAGCAGATCAACTCCTGCCCCCAGCTTGGTGTCATCTGCAAATGTACTGCTGATGGACTCCATGACAAAAAGCTGGTGAGGCTGTGGGGCTGTGAGGCTGTGAGGCTGTGAGGCTGGCCTCCTGCTTTTCACCCTCCTTTTGAGACAGCAGTTGGGACCAGGAGCTAGGAGCTGAGGGTTGCACATTTTGTGCCACTCACCTCTCAGCTCTCTTTCAATAAATGCCACTCTAGAAGTTTTCAGACTGGCCATAAAGGAGCTGTTACTGTGCCCTCCCCACATGAATCAGTTCAGCACAGGGCTTGGGATGTGAACACTGCTTTGCCTCCCTGCCTCCATCACTCCTCATTCTCACAGGTTGTAAAACAAACAAAGGGCCCTGGGATCCCTTTTTTGGGATTCATCATCTGGTTTTTGTCTCAAAAGAGAAAGCCCTGCAAGATTTGTGGCTTCAGACTTAAGAGCTGCTGATAAGCTTCTCCCTTCCTTCCCCCACTAAATATCTAAAGAGACTTGAACAAAATTAATTGCAGCATTCAGCCTGCATGGATTTCCAGGCTTCTGCAATTCATTTCCTCGCAGATAGCAAAAGCAAGAGGCAGGTCTCTGGCTGCCAAGGTTACAGGATTCATGCTCAGGACTAATGGGGAATAAGTAACCAATCTCCCCCATCACTCCTTTCACTGAGGGAGCCTTTTAATTGTCTCAAATTGCTTGTGGCACCAGACTGAGTTCCTGAGGAGGCAGGGACAGCCAGGGAAGACATCCAGGAGAAGCCTCACCAGCCCTTTCTGTCACAGCTGGTGTGGTGTTCAAACATTCCTCCCAGCTTGGGGGAGAAATCACATTCATGTTCAGCTGAGGGAGAGAGGGGATTTGTCCCTCTGCTCTGCTGAGACCTCACCTGGAGTACAGAGCCCAGCTGCAGGAGCCCCAGCCCAAGGGAGGCATGGATCTGATGGAGAGGGGCCAGGAGAGGCCATGAAGATGCTCAGGGGGATGGAGAACTTCCCCTGTGAGGCCAGGCTGGGAGAGTTGGGGCTGTGCAGCCTGGAGGAGAGAAGGCTCCAGGGAGACCTCAGAGCTGCAGTTCAGTGTCTGCAGGGGAGCTGCAGGCAGGCTGGGGAGGGACTGCCCAGGAGGGGCTGTGGGGATAGGCCAAGGGGCAAGGGTTTGGAACTGGAGCAGGGCAGAGTCAGGTTGGAGCTCAGGAGGAAGTTCTGCCCAGGGAGGCTGGGGAGACTCTGGCACAGGCTGCCCAGGGAGGTGGTTGAGGCTCCATCCCTGGAGCCATTCAGGCTCAGCCTGGCTGTGTCCCTGGGCAGCCTGCTCTGGCTGGAGCTGTCCCTGCTGCCTGCAGGGGGTTGGACAGGATGACCTTTGAGGGTCCCTCTGGCAAAGAGTCCAGCACCTACCCAGAGCCTTCACCAGTAACTCCAGTCTGACCCAGGTATGGAGTGGGAAGTGAAGCATTCTGTGCTCCTTCAGATGTAAAGCACAAACCCTTTGCTCTCCCCCAGCTTAACCCTGCTGCCAGAGTCACTGGCTGTAGGGGTCAGAAGAGGGTGGTCCTGCTTTGTCAGGGGAGCTGGACTCAATGATCTCTGAAGGTCCCTTCCAGCACCTACCATTCCTTGAGTCCAGGATGAGGACCATAAGAGAAGCCCCTGCTGGTGAGGTGGAGCCACAGAACACTGCAGGATGGATCCAGGTGCTGCTGCTGTTGTTGCAAATCAGCACACTCTCTTTCAGCTGCTGCTGCTGCTGCTGCCTGTACTTCTGACAAGAAACACCTTTCTGTGCAGGGAATGACCCATCCAGGACAAAGCCTAAGACCTTTCCCAAATCCTAGCCAGCCCAGTCCTGGGGAGGGCTATTGACACCTCCAGAAAGCAAGGAGTATCTCCGGCCTTCTCCTGGATTTGCTGAGCTAGAGGGTGGAAGGCCACTCTGATTCCCTACTCTGTAACATGCAATTCACCTTCAGTGCCCACTCCCTTTCACAAGAAGCTGCTGAGATAAAAACTTGGCTCATTAATTGCCCCACTTCAGCCTGAAACAGAGGAGCAGGTGAGCTGCTAGCTCCTGATCAACCAAGGGAAGTGATTCAACCCCCTAAGCTTGTTAATGCAAAGGCATCTCCGCCCTCCAGGCACAACCATGTGCCAAAGGGAACGTCACAGGCTCAGCACCAGGGGCACAGGGACACACACAACAAAGGAAGGTTAAGATCTGCATAGCAAACTCCTGGCCAAGCTGTCAGCCCATGGCTTGGGTGGAAGCACACTGCATTGGGTGAGGAACTGGCTGGAGGCTGAGCCCAGAGAGTGGTGGTGAATGGTGCCACAGCCAGCTGGCAGCCAGGCACCAGTGGTGTGCCCCAGGGAGCAGTGCTGGGCCCTGTGCTCTTTAACATCTTCATTGATGATCTGGAGGAGGGCATTGAGTCCATCAGCAGTAAATTTGCAGCTGACACCAAGCTGGCAGCAGATGTTGGTCAGTTAGAGAGCTGAAGGGCTCTGCAGAGGGACCTTACCAGGCTGGGCAGATGGGCAGAGGCCAAGGGCAGGAGATTGAACACATCCAAGTGCCAGGTTCTGCACATTGGCCACAGCAACCCCAGGCAGTGCTACAGGCTGGGGGCAGAGTGGCTGAGAGCAGCCAGGCAGAGAGGGACCTGGGGGTGCTGGGTGATGGTAGGCTGAACATGAGCCAGCAGTGTGCCCAGGCAGCCAGGAGGGCCAATGGCATCCTGGCCTGCATCAGGAGCAGTGTGGCCAGCAGGAGCAGGGAGGTCATTGTGCCCCTGTACACTGCACTGGTTAGGCCACACCTTGAGTCCTGTGTCCAGTTCTGGGCTCCTCAGGTCAGGAAAGATGTTGAGCTGCTGGAAGGTGTCCAGAGAAGGGCAAGAAAGCTGGGGAGGGGTCTGGAGCACAGCCCTGTGAGGAGAGGCTGAGGGAGCTGGGGTTGCTTAGCCTGGAGAAGAGGAGGCTCAGGGGAGACCTTCTTGCTCTCTCCAACTCCCTGAAGGGAGGTTGTAGCCAGGTGGGGGTTGGTCTCTTCTCCCAGGCAGCCAGCACCAGAACAAGAGGACACAGTCTCAAGCTGTTCCAGGGGAGGTTTAGGCTGGAGGTGTGGAGAAAGTTCTTCCCAGAGAGAGTGATTGACCATTGCAATGTGCTGCCCAGGGAGGTGGTGGAGTCACCATCATTGGAGGTGTTCAGGAGGAGACTTGACAGGGTGCTTGGTGCCATGGGTTAGTTGATTAGGTGGTGTTGGATTGGTTGATAGGTTGGACACGATGATCTTGAAGGTCTCTTCCAACCTGGTCTATTCTATCTGTTCTTATCCAGGGAATTCTTCCCTTGGACAGTGTTGCTGCAGCAGGCAGTTCAGTGAACCACATCCCACATCTGCACTGCTGGGCTGGGAAGGGACCTCAAGAGCACCCAAAGCAGGCTACACAGGAACACATCCAGGTGGGCCAGAAAGTCTCCAGAGAAGGAGACTCCACAACCTCTCTGGGCAGCCTGCTCCAG
Organism: Melanerpes formicivorus; assembly: GCF_026170545.1. NCBI lineage: Eukaryota > Metazoa > Chordata > Aves > Piciformes > Picidae > Melanerpes > Melanerpes formicivorus. The sequence goes on along the minus strand of NW_027142368.1, from coordinate 593,801 downwards.
GGCTCCAGCACCTTCACACCATCTCATGCTGAGATGGAATCTCCAGGGCTCCAGTTTGTGCCCATTGCCCCTTTGCTGTCACAGGGCAGCACTGAGCAGAGCCTGGCCCCTTCTGCTTGGCACCCACCCCTCAGACATTTACCAGCATTGCTCAGATCCCCTCTCAGGCTGCTCTTCTGCAGGCTAAGCAGCCCCAGGGCTCTCAGCCTTTCCTCATCAGACACATGATGGGGACACATGGGGTCCCTTCCTCACCCTCCTAGCCCCCACTCAGCGCCAGCATTGCTGTACTGCAGAGGTGACTTGCAGGCAGGAGAGGGAATCTGAGGCACCCCCCTGCACATCCCAGCAGCTCTGATTCTCACGTGGTGGTGTCAAAATTCAAGCCTCTCTCAATTCCCTCAAAGTGGGTCAACGAGGGAGAGACACCCAAACCACTCTCAAGTGCTTAAAAGCACAATTACACCCTGCAGGAAGGGCTGCCTCTGACATCTCATTCTCCCTTCACCATTCATTTTGTCTCTGGCAGCTTCCACCACCACCACCACTTAGCACAGCACCCAGAACAACCTCTGCAACGAGTGCCACCTTCTTCCCTACTTAACTCCACTTAACTCTGCTCAATCAGGACACAACTTGTCTGCATGCAAGCTCAGGATCCCCACTGGATAAGTGTTTCAAGGAGGGAAGGTGAAGTGGTTGTTGAGTTAGAATTGATGTGGGGACACCTCAGTGTCCTCTTCTCCCGGAGCAACCAGGGATCAGCAACCTGATCCTCTTAATTCACACCACTTAAGATGTGGATTGGTGAGGAGGCAAAGGGTCTTTGAGGGGGAAGAGAACCATTGTGTGCCTGAAGAAACAGCCCTCAAGTACAGTGTTTCACCCCCTCCACAGCTGCCTCAGTCCCCAAAAGAGCCACTTCTCACAGACCTCTGCACAGAACAGGACTCCTGAGCTCTTCACTGATGAATTTCTCTCCTCTAGAAAAGTTCACGTGGGGAAAAAAACCACCCCCAAAGTCGTGAGAACAAGTGATGTTGTTTGAATTGAATAGCCCAGGAGGTTAATGAGATGTATCAGCTCTCAACATAACAGCTGGGGAAGAGATAAGGACTTGCTGAGTGACCAACCTGAGCTCCTTCCATGCCCAGGTGACTGCCTGGGGGCTGTGGGGCAGGCTGTGGATGTGGTCTGCCTGGACTGCAGCAAGGCCTTTGACACCATCCCCCACAGCAACCTCCTGGCCAAGCTGTCAGCCCCTGGCTGGGACAGCAGCTCTCTGAGCTGGGTTAGGAACTGGCTGGAGGCTGAGCCCAGAGAGTGGTGGTGAATGGTGCCACAGCCAGCTGGCAGCCAGGCACCAGTGGTGTGCCCCAGGGATCAGTGCTGGGCCCTGTGCTCTTTGACATCTTCATTGATGATCTGGATGAGGGCATTGAGTCCATCAGCAGTAAATTTGCAGATGACACCAAGCTGGGAGCAGATCTTGGTCAGTTAGAGGGCTGAAGGGCTCTGCAGAGGGACCTTGCCAGGCTGGACAGATGGGCAGAGGCCAACAGGATGGCATTCAACAAGTCCAAGTGCCAGGTTCTGCACTTTGGCCACAACAACCCCAGGCAGTGCTACAGGCTGGGGGCAGAGTGGCTGAGAGCTGCCAGGCAGAGAGGGACCTGGGGGTGCTGGTTGATAGTAGGCTGAACATGAGCAAGCAGTGTGCCCAGGGGACCAAGAAGGCCAAGGGCATCCTGGCCTGCATCAGGAGCAGTGTGGCCAGCAGGAGCAGGGAGGTCATTGTGCCCTGTGCTCAGCACTGGTTAGGCCACACCTTGAGTCCTGTGTCCAGTTCTGGGCCCCTCAGTTTAAGAAGGAGGTTGACTTGCTGGAAGGTGTCCAGAGAAGGGCAACAAGGCTGGGGAGGGGTCTGGAGCACAGCCCTGTGAGGAGAGGCTGAGGGAGCTGGGGTTGCTTAGCCTGGAGAAGAGGAGGCTCAGGGGAGACCTTCTTGCTCTCTCCAACTCCCTGAAGGGAGGTTGGAGCCAGGTGGGGGTTGGGCTCTTCTCCCAGTCAACCAATGCCAGAACGAGAGGACACAGTCTCAGGCTGCACCAGGGGAGGTTTAGGCTGGAGGTTAGGAAGAAGTTCTACACAGAGAGTGATTGCCAATTGGAATGTGCTGCCCAGGGAGGTGGTGGAGTCACCATCCCTGGAGGTGTTCAGGAGGAGACTTGACAGGGTGCTTGGTTGCATGGATTAGTTGTTTAGGTGGTGTTGGATTGGATGATAGGTTGGACTTGATGATCTTGAAGGTCTCTTCCAACCTGGTCTATTCTGTTCTATTCTATTCTATTCTATTCTGCAGGATAATAGCCTGGCTCCAAGGAAGACTGCACTCAGCTCCCACTGACTTCCCTGGGGCCAGAGTTTTGCCAGGGAGTAAGAGCAATGCTGCTGTGCTGACATCTGAGTGTGCACCATACAACTCAACATGGCCTAAAATGGGTTTGGTGAGACTGACCTCATAGATGCATAGAATGGGCTGGCTTGGAAGGGAGCTCAAAGCTCAGCCACTTCCAACCCCCTGCCATGGGCAGGGACACCTCCCACCAGCCCAGACTGCTTAAGGCCTCATCCAGCCTGGCCTTCAACACCTCCCTGGGCAGCCTGTGCCAGAGTCTCCCCAGCCTCACTCTCAACAATTTCTTCCTCCTCTCCACTCTCAATCTCCTCTCTCCCAGCTCAAAGCCATTGTTCCTCAGTCCTTGTCCAAAGTCCCTCCCCAGCTCTCCTGGAGCCCTTCAGGTACTGCAAGGCTGCTCTGAGGTCTTCTTCAGACTGAGCAGCCCCAACTTTCCCAGCCTGGCCCCATAGCAGAGTATCTCCAGCTCTCTGATCATCTTCATGGCCTCCTCTGGAGCCTCTCCAGCAGCTCCAGGTCCTCCTTGTGCTGGGGGCCCCAGAGCTGGAGGCAGTGCTGCAGGTGGGGGCTGAGCAGAGCAGAGCAGAGGGGCAGAATCCCCTCCCTGTGCTGCTGCTCTCCCTGCTCTGGCTGCAGTCCAGGACCTGGTTGCCTTCTGGGCTGCAAGCACAGATCTCCACACACAGAGCTCCAGCAGCAGAGAGCCACTGCAGCATCCCTGTCTTGCTCATTCACTCCTCTCTCCCTGACCATGCAAACTGAAACACCACTAGAGCTGAAGGAAAACTCTTGAGAGGCAATGGGAGAAGCAAGCCTCAGTGCCCTGCTGTGCTAACCACACTCATCATGAGCCAGCTGCCTCTGCCACTTCTACACACTCAGTGTCAAAGACAGCTCCAGCCAGGCTTCCACTACAACACCAAGCTATGGAAGCCACTTTGGGCCACCACTGGCTGGCCACCACAGTGGTGGGAGCAGCAAGAGCACTTCACAGATGTTTACTTAAAGACTACTTTGATCTCAGCACGCTTCAAGGTGAGCAACACATTCTCCTCCTGCTTTCTCCTCTGTCCCCAGAAGAAAAGAAATGTCTCTTCCTCCAAGCCACCTGCCCTTGAGCAAACTGCATCTGCATCCTGCAGCTGGGGCAGGGCAATCCCAGGCACTGATAGAGGCTGGGCAGGGACTGGCTGGAGAGAAGCCCTTAAGGAAAGGCCTTGGGGGTGCTGGGGGAGGAGAAGCTCAGCAGGAGCCAGCAGGGAGCACTTGCAGCCCAGAGAGCCAAGCAGAGCCTGGGCTGCAGCCAGAGAAGTGTGGCCAGCAGGGCCAGGGAGGGGATTCTGCCCCTCTGCTCCACTCTGCTGAGACCACAGCTGGAGCTCTGGGGCCAGTTCTGGAGCCTCTGTGCCAGGAAGGCTCTGGAGGGGCTGGAAGGTGTCCAGAGCAGGGCCAGGAGGAGGAGCAGAGGGCTGGAGCTGCTCTGCTCTGCAGACAGCCTGAGAGAGTTGGGGTTGTGCAGGCTGGAGAGGAGAAGGCTCCCAGGAGACCTTCTGGTGGCCTTCCAGGAGCTGCAGGGGGCTCCAAGCAAGCTGGGGAGGGACTTTGGAGGGTGTCAGGGAGGGATAGGACTGGGGGGGATGGAGCAGAACTAGAAGTGGGGAGCTTGAGATTGGCTGTGAGGAAGAAGTTTTTGCCCAGGAGGGTGGTGAGAGCCTGGCACAGGCTGCCCAGGGAGGTGGTGGAAGCCTCCTGCCTGGAGGTGTTTGCAGCCAGGCTGGAGGTGGCTGTGAGCAACCTGCTGTGGTGTGAGGTGTCCCTGCCCATGGCAGGGGGTTGGAGCTGGCTGAGCCTTGGGGTCCCTTCCTGCCCTGACACTTCTGTGAAACCATTGCTCCTCTCTGCCTGGATGCACTCAGCTGCTCTCCTGCCCACCACCAGGCAGCCTCTATTCACCCAGGGGAAGGGAGGCCCTGAAAGCAAGCTGCAGGATGGTTTTGCTTGGGCTTGCCTGATGTATGAAGAGAGTGCTGCTGATTCTCTTCACAGCATTTAAACATCCCTTCAACACTTCTGATTAATTCAAGCCCTTATTTAACCTCCTTTGGTCCTGCAGGCTCAAAAGAATGAAACCTCAAAGTCTGCTGGATCCCTCTCACAAGCACCTGGGGTTGAATCAAAACCTTCTCCTCCGATGTGCTTCACAGCTTTCCACTTCCATTGTTCTCTAAAGATCTTAAATATCTCCATATGATCTTTTGAATCCTTTGCATTTTGCTTCATCTCCATCATTCACCCACTCTTAACAGTTGGCACTGCCACATGCCCTTCAAGGCAGCCTCAGGAAAGGTTCCCTAAATGCTGAGGTTAGGACTTTGCCCCCCTCCCCAGAGCCAACAGCAGCCCTGCTGAAGATGATGACATGTCTTGTGCTGCTCTCCTGGGGGTCAGAGTGGCAACCTGCAGATGGCAAAGCCATCTGCCAGAGCAACAGCACCCTTGGCTGAGGGCAGGGAAGTGCAAAACCACAGCAAGCAAGGAAATCCAAACACCTATTGGGCAATAAATCAACAAGCCAGCCCTTAGAAACCTCATTAACAAATGTTTCAAAGACATTTAGCAGCAGGAAGGGGAGGGTAAGGAGATGAAAGTGGCCCAGCAAAACCAAACTGAACCTACACAGGAGGTCTGTGCCCTCAAGGATGCCCCCCCTGCAATTCAAAGCTCTAGAACAGGGTCCCCAAAATGACTGCAGCAGGCTGAACAGCCCCAACCCTCCCAGCCTGTCCCCATAAGGGAGGCTCTCCACCTTTCTGAGCATCTTTGTGGCCTCCTCTGGAGCCCCTCCAACAGTTCCATGTCCTGGGGGCAGCAGCACACCTCCAGAAGAGGCTGGACAATTAGCAGCAGGAAGGAAAATGTAAGGAGATGAAGTGGGCTCAGCAAAACCAAACTGAACCTGCACAGGAGGTCTGTGCCCTCAAGGATGCCCCCCCTGAAATGCAAAGGTCTAGAAGAGGGTCCACAAAATGAATCTAGCAGGCTGGACAGCCCCAACCCTCCCAGCCTGTCCCCATAGGGGAGGCTCTCCACCCCTCTGAGCATCTTTGTGGCCTCCTCTGGACCCCCTCCAACAGTTCCCCAAAATGACTGCAGCAAACCAAAGTGAAGTAAGGTTGTGCCACAGTGAAAACAATCTCTGTGCCTCATTAACCCTGCCATGGTGGGGTGATTTCTGGTCTTAAAGTCAACACTCTCCACCCTATGAGAAGCCAGAACTAGCAGTGGGTTAGAGCAACTGATCAGCAGATCTGTCCCCCCTCATCTCAACTAGGAGTCACTCTGTGTGGACACAGCAGAGTTAAAGAAAAGGGAGAAGGTAAAAGGACTCCTTCAGAAAGAAAGGCAACCAAGCTGGGGAAGGGTCTGGAGAACAGGGCTGGGGAGCAGCAGCTGAAAAGGGCCTGGGGGTACTGGTTGACAGCAGCTAAACATGGAGCCAGGGGGTGCTGGGCACTGTGCTGGGCACTGCTGAGGCCACACCTGTGGTCCTGGGTTCAGTTTTGGGTCCACACTCCAAGAAGGAAATTGAGGAGCTGGAGCAGGGCCAGAGAAGGGCAACAGAGCTGGGGAAGGGTCTGGAGAGCAGGGCTGGGGAGGAGCAGCTGAGGGAGCTGGGGGTGTTCAGCCTGGAGCAGAGGAGGCTGAGGGAGACCTCATTGCTCTCTGCAGCTCCCTGAGAGGAGGCTGCAGGGAGCTGGGGGTTGGGCTCTGCTCCCCAGTCTCAGGTGATGGAAGGAGAGGAACTGGCCTGAAATTGTGCCAGGGGAGGGTTAGGTTGGAGAGGAGGAAAAATGTCTTTGCTGCAGGAGCGGTCAGGGCTTGGCAGAGGCTGCCCAGGGAGGTGGTGGAGTGCCCATGGCTGGAGGGGTTCCAGAACCCTGTGGCCATGACACCTGGGGCCAGGGTTTGATGGCCCTGGTGGGGCTGGGCAGGAGGTTGGACTCCATGATCTTTCCTAACCAAAACAGTGCTGTGATTCTATGACTCTCTACTTCAGCTCCAAATCACACCTAATAAAGTGGGCTGCCCTCCAATATTATCCCTCAGCTGCAGCTGACAAATGAGATACCCAGGAGAGGGGCTGCACGCTGCTGGCCTGCTTACAGCCTGATAACACAGAATTCATCTTCCTTTCTCTTCCTGGATATGTAAAAAAATAAAACCCCACCATTAAAACACTTAGTTTGCTGCCATTTGCTAATGTTGTCTGGAATAGATTGTGACACATCAAAACTGCTCCTGGAATGCATAAAGAATGTGCTGTCTGTTTCAATACCCCCAGCCAGGCCTCTGCAGTGGATGCTGCCTGTATTTAAATGTCTGAAGCTGCCTTAATTATTGATTTTATTGCCATTTTAAACTGGGTTTGTTTTTTTTTTTGCTCTCTCTCTCTCTCTTGCTGCTGGATTCCCCTTTCTCCCAATAAAATTGCATACATCACACAGCAGCACTTAGAACAGAAGCAAACCCAGGGGTTAGCCAGCAGCTGCAGCCAGCGCTGGTGAGGAGCAGGAAAACCTGTGCCCAGCACAGAATGCCACAATCCCAGCATGAGGGCAGCTGGCAGAGACCTCTGAGGATCACCCAGTCCAACCCCCCTGCTCCAGCAGGGCACCCCCAGCAGCTTGCCCAGCAGCACAATGCCCAGGGGGGGTTGGAAGCTCTCCACACCAGGAGACTCCACAACCTCTCTGGGCAGCCTGCTCCAGGCCTCCAGCAGCCTCACACCAAGGAAGTGTCTCCTCCCGTTCACATGGAACCTCCTGGCTGCCACTCTGTGCCCCTTGCTGTCTCTTGTGCTGTCCCTGGGCACCACTCAGCAGAGTCTGGCCCCAGCCTCTTGCCCCCCACAGCTCCTTTAGCTCTTGCTGAGCATTGCTCAGCTGCCCTCTGGGGCTGCTCTTCTGCAGGCTCTCAGCCCCAGGGCTCTCAGCCTTTGCTGCTCCCAGAGCTGCTCCAGGCCCCTCAGCAGCATTGTAACCTTTGCTGGACTCTCTCCAGCAGTTCCCTGTCTCTCTTGAACTGGGGAGCCCAGAACTGGACCCAGTCCTCCAGCTATGGCCTCACTATGGCAGAGTACAGGGGTAGAAGTTCTGCCAGCACTGAACACCAGCAGAGATTCAGTTTCTGGTCTCCCTAGATGTTCAAATGGTTTCTTGTTTGACTACAGATGAGTAATGTAAGACTTCTCCTCTGGAACAGTCAGGTTCTGTTGCACCAACTGAGTAAGGAGAGCTCTAAGTGCCTCCCAGGAGATGCTGCACCTTCTGGATCTAGCCTTCAGCAGCACTTCTCCCAGTCAGCAGAAGCAGAGCTGAACTACTTCCTCACCACTTGTAACACACTTTAAGATGATGCCTGGAGAAAAAAGCACTCAGTTGTGCCATGAATTTAACAGCCCCCAGGGCTGTGTTCTGGGGTTTTTCTTCAGAGAGGTCGGCTGAAGACCTGCATCAGCCACATTTTGTCTGCTGTGAAACCTGAAACGTGACACAGGGGCAATGAATCACCCTGAAAGTGCTCCCACCACCAAGAGCTCGGCTGTGCTCCTGAGGGGATGAGCTAACCCCTGCTTAGGGTTTACAAACCAGCACGAAGGAAGCCTACAAAGAGATGGATCTGGGCTAAGTGGTACACTGCCAGGTACTCATCAGGAGCCCCTCAGATCAATACAGTGATGTCAGGAAGCGAGGCAGAGATGTGGCTGGCTTCAAGCCAGGCATAATGGCCGCAGCAGCTGCGCTCATCTGGACAGCTCTGGGAATTCATCTCCCAGTCGGCCAGGCTGGAGGCTGGACCTGGGTTTCTCCTGAGGAAAAGCACAGCAGCACGATGGGAAGAACCCTGCACCCGCTGTGCAAGAGGGGCAAGAGGAACAGAAACCCACCGTGGCTGGGAGGAGGCACCTCCATTCCTCTCCCTTCCTGGAAAGACAGGCAGCACAAAGAGCTGACAGGCCCCTGCATTATCTCATCTCCACAAAGAGGATTTGTGTCAGGCATGCAGCTCCATTTAGGGAAGGTTGATTTTTCCACCCCCCCACACCCATTCCCCTGCCACCACTTTATCCAAAGAATCAATTAGGCCTCGATCAATCACTGATCAAGAGCTCCCAGTGGGGAGCTCTAATGCATTTGATCTGCAGTTACCATTGCTAAATAACTCCTCTTTCTGAGCATGCACTTAATTCCTGTCATCAATACTCTGCTAGCCTCCAACCAGCCTGCTAACAGCACTTTGGAGGTGCACTTCCAACGAAACCCTCCTTTGACAAATGAACCATTGGCACCGTCAGGCTTCCCTTCGGTGTGTTTGCATTTCTCAGCCGCGCAGGCAGACGAATTCCAGACCCCCTCACCTCCCTCTGCTTGAGAAAGAAGGCAAAGCAAAAGAGCTTCAAGCGATGTGCTGGAGTTCAAGACACTGAATGAGGAGGTGTTGAGAACAAATAGAGAGAGATGAGCAATAACACTTTAGAGCAAACACTCATTATGTCTCACTAAATCCCCCATGGAAAGCTGTGATGGATCTTTACAAGCTCCACAATTTCTCCCTGTCATTAGCATTTCCCCTGCAGTATTTCTTCTCTTAAAGGGAAGGCACCGAAGGTGCACATCGACTCTGAGGAGGCTTCAGGAAAGGATGGAGGCAGTCGCTGTGGATTTAAGCAGGCACTTAAGTTACCTGCTGAACAGGGAGGGATTTAAACCCATGTTAAACCCCTTCCCCTTTAAACCCACGTCAAACCCCTTCCCCTTTAAACCCATTTTAAACCCTTTCCCCTTTAAACCCAATTTAAACCCCTTCCCCTTTAAACCTACTTTAAACCCCTTCCCCTTTAAACCCCTTCCCCTTTAAACCCATGTTAAACCCCTTCCCCTTTAAACACCTTTTAAACCCCTCCCCCTTTAAACCCATGTTAAACCCCTTCCCCTTTAAACCCATTTTAAACCCCTTCCATTTTAAACCCATTTAAAACCCCTTCCCCTTTAAACCCCTTCCCTTTTAAACCCATTTTATACCCCTTCCCCTTTAAACCTCCTTTAAACCCCTTCCCCTTTAAACCCCCTTTAAACCCCTTCCCCTTTAAACCCCCTTTAAACCCCTTCCCCTTTAACCCCCTTTTAAACCCCTTCCCCTTTAAACTTCTTCCCCTTTAAACCCCTTCCCCTTTAAACCCCTTTTAAACCCCTTCCCCTTTAAACTTCTTCCCCTTTAAACCCCTTTTAAACCCCTTCCCCTTTAAACCCATTTTAAAACCCCTTCCCCTTTAAACCCATGTTAACCCCCTTCCCCTTTAAGCCCATTTTAAACCCCTTCCCCTTTAAACCCCTTCCCTTTTAAACCCATTTTAAACCCCTTCCCCTTTAAACCTCCTTTAAACCCCTTCCCCTTTAAACTCCTTTTAAACCCCTTCCCCTTTAAACCCCTTCCCCTTTAAACCCCCTTTAAACCCCTTCCCCTTTTAACCCCTTTTAAACCCCTTCCCCTTTAAACTTCTTCCCCTTTAAACCCCTTCCCCTTTAAACCCCTTTTAAACCCCTTCCCCTTTAAACTTCTTCCCCTTTAAACCCCTTTTAAACCCCTTCCCCTTTAAACCCATTTTAAAACCCCTTCCCCTTTAAACCCATGTTAACCCCCTTCCCCTTTAAGCCCATTTTAAACCCCTTCCCCTTTAAACTCCTTTTAAACCCCTTCCCCTTTAAACTCCCCTTTAAACCCATGTTAAACCCATTCCCTTTAAACCCATGTTAAACCCCTTCCCCTTCAAACCCCTTTTAAACCCCTTCCCCTTTAAACCCATGTTAATCCCCTTCCCCTTTAAACCCATGTTAAACCCCTTCCCCTTCAAACCCCTTTTAAACCCCTTCCCCTTTAAACCCATGTTAAACCCCTTCCCCTTCAAACCCCTTTTAAACCCCTTCCCCTTCAAACCCCTTTTAAACCCCTTCCCCTTCAAACCCCTTTTAAACCCCTTCCCCTTGAATGCTGTGGTGAAAAGGAGCCAAACCAAATCAGCTGTGATTACATTCTTTTGGTGACATTTCTGCAGCTCCCTATTGTGTGACACCAGTGCTGCAATGCTAATAAACTGCTTAAACCCAACCTTATTACCAAGTAAAATCAACCCCAGAGACCCTTCTGCCTTGCCTGATTTCCCATCCCCATTTATAGAACACTGGTTTGCATTCATTGACCAGGGCTAAGGAAGCAGCAAGACTTGCAATCCAGGAGAGGAGCTGGAGGAGGCCTTGAGCACCCTGGGCTAGTGGAAGGTGTCCCTGCCCATGGCAGGGATGATCTTTAAGGTCCCTTCCAAACCATTCTATGATTCTGTCTATAGATCCCTCCACTACTCTGCTGCTCCCAGTGAGCTGAGAAACAGCTTTTAGCTATGGCAGCACTTATGTCAAGCCCTAACCTGCAGCCCACTGCCAGGGAGCTGCTACATGGCAGGAACTGCTCAGTGTGTGGAGCAACATAATGAGTGGAACTCAAACTGAAGAGCAGAGCACTGACACTCAGGCTGCTCAACAACTGCATGGACACAGAAGCATGATCTGAAGCAGGTTGGGTTAACCATACTATCACAGATTGGTTTGGAAGGGACTTTAAAGCTCATCTAGTTCCAAGCCCCCAGCATGGGCAGGGACACATCCCACCAGCCCAGGTTGCTCAAGGCCTCATCCAGCCTGGCCTTCAACACCTCCAGGAAGGGAGACCTTGGAGAATTGGAAATGATTTTGTACTCTTGAGAGCCTTCTACAGGCTGACAAACACAGAGAGCAGCCATGCAGGCACTGCTCTGAAGCTCTGGCAGCCTTGCAGAGCAGCAGGAACAGCCTATGCTCACTGTGGCAAAGGGGGGACAGGGACCCAATGCTGCTACCACCACTCAAAAGGTTCAACAGTAAGATGCTCTAGAATGGATGGCAATGGGACTGGAGAGCCATGGAGGCAGTTTGGTTGGAAGAGGTCTTTTAAGAACACCCAGCACTGCCAAGTCACCACCAAACCATGGCCCTCAGCACCACAGCCACACAGCTTTGAAACCCCTCCAGGGATGGGGACTCCACCACTGCCCTAGGCAGCTGGTCCAGGCCTTGACAAGCCTTTGGGGAATGAAATTGTGCAGGGGTGATGCTGAGGGCCATGGTTTAGTGGTGACCTGGCAGTGCTGGGTTAATGCTTGGGCTGGATGATCTTAAAGGTCTCTTCCATCCAAAACAATTCTATTTTCCTATGGTTGTGTTCTACAGCTGGTGCAGTAGGTTTGAACTAAACCTTCCTTAGGAATAGCTTCTTCAGTTTCATTGTGACTCCCTTCCTCACACTGGAGAGTGGCTCAGCATCACCTCAACATATCACAGAATGGGTTGTGTTGGAAGGGACCTTCAAGATCATCCAGTTCCAACCCCCTGACATGGGCAGGGACACCTCCCACTAGCACATGTTACTTATCCATCCTGGCCCTGAACACCTCCAAGCAGGGAGAATACACAACCTCCCTCAGAAACTGCTCACAAGTGCAGAAGTTGGAAAAGATTCAGTTTTCCCCCTTTGTCTTTAAAGCCAAATGTGAAAGAGGTTGCAAGGACTGAGCTATGCTGGCTTGCATCAGGAACAGTGTGGCCAGCAGGAGCAGGGAGGTCATTCTGCCCTGTGCTCAGCACTGCTTAGGCCACACCTTGAGTCCTGTGTCCAGTTCTGGGCCCCTCAGTTCAAGAAGGATGTTGAGATGCTGGAAGGTGTCCAGAGAAGGGCAACGAGACTGGGGAGGGGTCTGGAGCACAGCCCTGTGAGGAGAGGCTGAGGGAGCTGGGGTTGCTTAGCCTGGAGAAAAGGAGACTCAGGGGAGACCTCATTGCTCTCCACAACTCCCTGAAGGGAGGTTGGAGCCAGGTGGTGGTTGGGCTCTTCTCCCAGGCAGCCAGCACCAGAACAAGAGGACACAGTCTCAAGCTGTGCCAGGAGAGGTTTAGGCTGGAGGTTAGGAGGAAGTTTTACACAGAGAGAGTGATTGCCCATTGGAATGTGCTGCCCAGGGAGGTGGTGGAGTCACCATGCCTGGAGGTATCATAGTATCAGTCAGGGTTGGAAGGGAGCACAAGGATCATCCAGTCCCAACCCCCCTGCCATGGGCAGGGACACCCCACACTAGATCAGCCTGGCCACAGCCTCAGCCAGCCTGGCCTTAAACACCTCCAGGGACAGGGCCCCAACCACCTCCCTGCACAACCCATTCCAGGGCTTCACCACTCTCCTGGGGAAGAACTTCCTCCTCCCCTCCAGCCTCAATCTCCCCACCTCCAGCTTCATTCCATTCCCCCTAGTCCTAGCACTGCCTGAGATCCTGAGCAGTCCCTCCCCAGCCTTCTTGCAGGCCCCCTTCAGATACTGGAAGGAGGGGATTGGATGTGGCACTTGGTGCCATGGTTTAGTCATGAGGTGTTGGGTGACAGGTTGGACTTGATGATCCTCGAGGTCTCTTCCAACCTTGGTGATTCTGTGATTCTGTGTCTGGCAGGACAGGGCCCTGCTGCTTTCTTTTCATCACAGTTAACCCTGTCAGTGCCCCATGGACCTCTTACAAACTCATACACAGCCTCATGTATAAAGGATCAACCTGTCAAACCCTCAAATGCTGCTTTGTATTTGTGGAATCAATCAGAGGAAAACACAGCAAAGAGATTCTTGAAGCTATAGCTGAATGGTCTTTCAAGCAAGCATCCACATGGCTCTGTCAGTGTCACAGTATCACACTGGAGCTTGGGCTGCTTTAAATGGGGACACAGATTTAGCCTGGAACCAGCAGTGCTCTCCAAGGGATAACAGCCTGCCCCAGTTCTCATTGTCACACGAACTCCATTCAATACTCAACATCTCCACTCTGCTTAGACCACAGCTGGAGCTCTGGGGCCAGCTCTGGAGCCTCTGTGCCAGGAAGGCTCTGGAGGGGCTGGAAGGTGTCCAGAGCAGGGCCAGGAGGAGGAGCAGAGGGCTGGAGCTGCTCTGCTCTGCAGACAGCCTGAGAGAGTTGGGGTTGTGCAGGCTGGAGAGGAGAAGGCTCCCAGGAGACCTTCTGGTGGCCTTCCAGGAGCTGCAGGGGGCTGCAAGCAAGCTGGGGAGGGACTTTGGAGGCTGTCAGGGAGGGATAGGACTGGGGGGGATGGAGCAGAAGTAGAAGTGGGGAGCTTGAGATTGGCTGTGAGGAAGAAGTTGTTGGCCAGGAGGGTGGTGAGAGCCTGGCCCAGGTTGCCCAGGGAGGCGGTGGAAGCCTCCTGCCTGGAGGTGTTTGCAGCCAGGCTGGAGGTGGCTGTGAGCAACCTGCTGTGGTGTGAGGTGTCCGTGTCCATGTCCATGGCAGGGGGTTGGAGCTGGCTGAGCCTTGAGCTCCCTTCCAGCCCTGACAATCCTGTGAGTCTCTTCTCTCTCTCATTCCTGCCCTCCAAAATAAGAAATGAAAAGAAATCAGCACTCCATCACTTGCAGAGGAACATGCAGGAGGTCCAAGACAGCCCTGGAGTCCCTGGGGTGCCTGATTTGAGTGGAAGACAGGCTGTGAACCAGCCCCTCTGCTCCTCTGGGAGCAGCCAGGACAAAAGGAATGTGCTGCATTGCTATATATTATCCCAGGCAGCTATCCCATGGGAATGCACTTCCTATTCCCACACAGCCCACACTTCACAGCTGCAGAAGTCAAGGGATTGATATTCTGTGATATAAAGCCAGCCAGGACAGCTGGGGGAAGAGCAACCAAGGTGTGAGGTGAGGCTCCGCTGCAGCTCCAGAAAGCAAACACTGCTCCTCCTCCTTCCTATTCTGTGTGCTCCTGAGCTCTCCCCAAGCCCTCCCCATCTCTCTTTACAAAACCAGACCACAAAGCCAGTTCTGAGAGTGACTGCTGCAGGGCAGCACTTATCTCATAGGCTCCAAATAAGTGTTTCAGGGAGTTGTAGAATGGGTTGGGTTCAAAGGGACCTTCAACATGGTCCCATGGGCAGGGACACCTCCCACCAGCACAGGCTGCTCAAGGCCTCATCCAGCCTGGTCCTGAACACCTCCAGGCAGGAGGCAGCCACAGCCTCCCTGGGCAGCCTGTGCCAGAGTCTCCCCAGCCTCCCTCTCAACAATTTCTTCCTCCTCTCCACTCTCAGTCTCCTCTCTCCCAGCTCAAAGCCATTGTTCCTCAGCCTGGCACTCCCAGCCCATGTCCAAAGTCCCTCCCCAGCTCTTCTGGAGCCCCTTCAGGTACTGGCAGGCTGCTCTGAGGTCTCCCTGGAGCCTTCTCTTCTCCAGGCTGAGCAGCCCCCACATTTCTCCATCAAGAACAGAAAAGATGACAACCTAAGGCACAGGAGGAAGTGGGCTGCTGAAAAGCTCAGAGACTGCTGCCAGGTCACCAGGAGAAGCAAATTTAGGCCTTCTTCAAAGAAGATGAGTAAGAATGGCTTAGCTTAGGGCTGCCTTGAGTGCAGCAGCCTTCCCTTTCCACTTCCACAGCTGTGTGCTCTTCCACAGCATGGTGCCAACAAACCAGCTGGGAATTGTTGTAAAGAGCTTGTCTTGATGGGCCTTTGAATAATTAACACCCTGCCAAAGCACAGCCCCAGTAATGGATCCAGAGAGAATGCTTAGAATTGTTAGGGTTGGAAGGGACCTCAAGGATCATCTAGTTCCAGGATCACCTAGTTCCAGGATCACCTAGTTCCTGAGCTTCCCAGCTCAGGACTCCATGCACTGTGGCCCTGCACCTGGATGCTCACCAACCCCACTGAACTTGTCATTCCCTTGTCAGAGAGGGTTTGCTGCTGTGCCCATTCCTCAGCAGAAGGGACACAACAGACCCCATTCACTAGAGGAATGTTCTTAAGCCAGCTGCAATGCCCAGCTCTGCTGTCAGCAAAACCTGGGCTTCCAAATCCCCTTCCTGCCAGCCAAAACACCAAGAGCTCTAAACTCAGAATTGGCTCCAAATGACTGGAGGGTCTTGGGAGGCTCTCAGCTCCCACCCCTCCACCAGCTCCATGGAATGAGGAGAGTGCTGACTGAACTTCATAGCAAAGGATGCAGTAGCCACTCCAAAGCCCATCCATGTGACAGTGAAAGCCAATGAGAAGTGCCAGGGCCTCCCTCACTCAACCTCTTCTTGAGGCAGAAACAAACCACCATTGGTCCCTGCTTTACCCTGGGAAGAGTTTCCCATGGCCATGCATTTCTAATTAACAGAGAGCTGCCAGGAACTTGACAGCACTGCTGAATTTCTGTACAGGTGGATCTGTATCCCACAGAATCCCAGCAAGGGGCTTTGGAAGGGACCCCTGAGGATCACCCAGCCCAACCCCCTGCCCCAGCAGGGCACCCACAGCAGCAGTCTCCAAAGAAGACTCCACGACCACTCTGTGCACAATGCCCAGGGGGGGTTGGAAGCTCTCCACACCAGCAGACTCCACAACCTCTCTGGGCAGCCTGCTCCAGGCCTCCAGCAGCCTCACACCAAACAACTTTCTCCTCCTGCTCACATCCAACCTCCTGGCTGCCACTCTGTGCCCAGTGCCCCTTGTGCTGTCCCTGGGCACCACTGAGCCCCAGCCTCTTGCCCCCCACAGCTCCTTTAGCTCTTGCTGAGCATTGCTCAGCTGCCCTCTGGGGCTGCTCTTCTGCAGGCTCTCAGCCCCAGGGCTCTCAGCCTTTGCTGCTCCCAGAGCTGCTCCAGGCCCCTCAGCAGCTCTGCAGCCTCTTCTGGACTTCCTCCAGCAGTTCCCTGTCTCTCTTGAACTGGGGAGCCCAGAACTAGAGCCAGTCCTCCAGGTGTGTCCTCACTATACAGAGCAGAATGAGAATCTCCCTCGCTCCCTCTTGAGACTCCTTTCCTACTGCTGCACATAAAATTAGTAACACTTCTCATGTGCAGCTCTCAGTGGGGAGTGTTCCTTCACTGATTTCCCAAGGAGCTACATCAGCTGAATCTCTGTGGTGGACTTCCCTGGGCTAGCTCCTTCCCTGTACCAGTGCAGGTGGTATCACTGCTCTGCCCACAGGGAGAGCCAGCACACAGATCCTGCCCAGGCTGTACCCAGCAGCTTCAGGCTGTACCCAGCAGCCTCAGCCTGCTGCTGGTTTATTTATGCTGTGAGTAGGACTGCAAAGGTAGCACAGAGACAAGCTATTGATAGAATAGAATAGAACAGAACAGAACAGAATAGAACAGAATAGAATAGAATAGAATAGAATAGAATAGAATAGAATAGAATAGAATAGAATAGAATAGAATAGAATAGAATAGACCAGATTGGAAGAGACCTTCAAGATCATCAAGTCCAACCTATCATCCAACACTACCTAGACAACTAACCCATGGCACCAAGCACCCTATCAAGTCTCCTCCTGCAGAACTCCAATGATGGTGACTCCACCACCTCCCTGGGCAGCACATCCCAATGGGCAATCACTCTCTCTCTCTGTGCAGAACTTCCTCCTAACGTTCAGCCTAAACCTCCCCTGGTGCAGCTTGAGACTGTGTCCTCTTGTTCTGCTGATGGCTGCCTGGGAGAAGAGACCAACCCCCACCTGGCTCCAACCTCCCTTCAGGGAGTTGGAGAGAGCAAGAAGGTCTCCCCTGAGCCTCCTCTTCTCCAGGCTAAGCAACCCCAGCTCCCTCAGCCTCTCCTCACAGGGCTGTGCTCCAGACCCCTCCCCAGCTTTCTTGCCCTTCTCTGGACACCTTCCAGCAAGTCAACCTCCTTCTTAAACTGAGGGGCCCAGAACTGGACACAGGACTCAAGGTGTGGCCTAACCAGTGCTGAGCACAGGGCACAATGACCTCCCTGCTCCTGCTGGCCACACTCTTCCTGATGCAGGCCAGGATGCCATTGGCCCTCCTGGCCCCCTGGGCACACTGCAGGCTCATGTTCAGCCTACCATCAACCAGCACCCCCAGGTCCCTCTCTGCCTGGCTGCTCTCAGCCACTCTCACCCCAGCCTGTAGCACTGCCTGAGGTTGTTGTGGCCAATGTGCAGCACCTGGCACTTGGATGTGTTCAATCTCCTGCCCTTGGCCTCTGCCCATCTGTCCAGCCTGGCAAGGTCTCTCTGCAGAGCCTCTCTACCCTCCAGCAGATCAACTCCTGCCCCCAGCTTGGTGTCATCTGCAAATTCACTGCTGATGGACTCAATCCCCTCATCCAGATCATCAATGAAGATGTTAAAGAGCACAGGGCCCAGCACTGCTCCCTGGGGCACACCACTGGTGCCTGGCTGCCAGCTGGCTGTGGCACCATTCACCACCACTCTCTGGGCTCAGCTTCCAGCCAGTTCCTAACCCAGAAGTTGCTGTCATTTCCAATTCTGGGGCTCCCAGTGCAGGACATTGATCTGTAGGAGCAGGTCCAGAAGATGATCAGGTCCACAAAGATGGTCAGAAGCTGGGGAGCACATCCCCTATGGGGCCAGGATGGGAGAGTTGGGGCTGTTCAGCTGGGGAGGGACTTTGGACATGGGCTGGGAGTGCCAGGATGAGGAACAATGGCTTGGAGCTGGGAGAGAGGAGACTGAGAGTGGAGAGGAGGAAGAAATTGTTGAGAGTGAGGCTGGGGAGACTCTGGCACAGGCTGCCCAGGGAGGCTGCGGCTGCCTCCTGCCTGGAGGGGTTCAGGACCAGGCTGGATGAGGCCTTGAGCAGCCTGTGCTGGTGGGAGGTGTCCCTGCCCATGGCAGGGGGTTGGAGCTGGATGATGTTGAAGGTCCCTACCAACCCAACCCATTCTATGATCACTTCTTTTCCTCAGATCCCTTAAGCAGAGGAGCTCTTCCTGTCCTAGAGCCAATCTGGGCAGTCTCTATAATCCTTTTCCATGACTGCTCCTCTCCTACCTTCCTACCACTTCTAATGGCAACCAAAACTCAGCCTTAAACTCCCAGTGAGGTGAGGACATCAATTCATAAATATGACCAGAGGCTGCTTTCCAACAGCTTCCCTCTCCAGGGGCTGTATTTGGGGGTTGGATGCCCACTGCACATGAAGGAGAAGCCTTTATTGAGCTGTGGTGCATGATGTGCAGCTCTCTCTCCCAGGAGGTTACAAGTAATTCAGAATCCAATAATGCTCTCAAGTCATCTGAAATTGCTCCTGCTACTGCAATTACCCTGTGAATTAATTCCATGTTCCAGCCACAGCACACTGCCTGCTAGCCTGGCTCTTGCCAGGCCTTCAGCACTGCACTCAACAGTCACTCACAGAGCTCCCTCCTTCATTCAGAGCCTTTCTAGAATCACACAATGCTCTGGGTTGGAAGGGAGCCCCAAAGCTCATCCAGTCCAACCCCTCTGCACTCAGCAGGGACATCCTCCCCTAGATCAGGTTGCCCAGAGCCCTCTCCAGCCTCACCAGGGATGGAACATCAACCACCTCCCTGGGCAACCTGTTCCAGTGTTCCAGCAGCCTCCTGGTGCAGAACTTCCTCCTCACACCCAATCTAAATCTGCTCTGAAGTTTGAAGCCTTTGCCCTGCTCCTGTCCCTGCAGCCCTTGGCAAACAGTTCCTCTGCAGCCTTCTTGTAGCTCCCTTCAGGTCCTGGCAGGCTGCTATGTGGTCTCCCTGGAGCCTTCTCTTCTCCAGGCTAAACACCCCCAGCTCCCTCAGCCTGTCCTTGTAGCAGAGCTGCTCCAACCCCCTGAGCATTCCCATGGCCTCCTCTGGACCTGCTCCATCAGCTCCAGGTCCTTCCTGTGCTGAGGGCTCCAGACCTGCAGATAGCACTCCAGGTGAGGTCTCCAGGTGAGCAAAGTGGCAGAATCACCTCTCTGGCTCTGCTGGCCACACACCTTTGATGCAGCCCAGAAAGCCCTGGTGACCTCATACCCTTCTTCATCTTACTCTGTAACACACTGAATAGAGCCAGGCCTGCTGTTAATCCTCATTTCCTTCTGCTACCTTGTGTAACTAATCTGATTTGTTATTCTCTTCCTCTTTTGCCTTTCCACCTCAGAAGCAGTTGGTTATTGGCCATGGACCTGATGGCAAAACTTTGCCACCTACCCTGTGATTCCCAGGCTCCCCCAGTCTTCAGCTGTAAAAGACTTTGTTCACAGCATCACTAAGGTTGGAAAAGACCTCTAACTAAGGTCATCAGGTCCAACATTCTACCCACCACCTCCATGAGAAAAAACTTCTTTGCTTTGAGGGTACTGGAGGCCCTGGAGCAGGCTGCCCAGAGAGGTTGTGGAGCCTCCTTCCCTGGAGACCTTCAAAACCCACCTGGATGTATTCCTGTGTGACCTGCCCTGGCTGAGCCTGCTCTGGCAGGGAGCTTGGACTCAATGATCTCTGGAGGTCCCTTCCAACTCCCAGCCCTCTCTAATTCTATGCTTAAAGTCCTCCACGTTTACTTTGTATCATAGTATCATAGTATCAGTCAGGGTTGGAAGGGACCATAAGGATCATTCAGTTCCAACCCCCCTGCCATGGGCAGGGACACCCCACACTAGATCAGCCTGGCCACAGCCTCAGCCAGCCTGGCCTTAAACACCTCCAGGGACAGGGCCCCAACCACCTCCCTTCACAACCCATTGCAGGGCTTCACCGATCTCATGGTGAAGAACTTCCTCCTCACATCCAGCCTGAATCTCCCCACCTCCAGCTTTATTCCATTCCCCCTAGTCCTATCACTTCCACCTAGAATCTCCTCACACCTGAGCTGCAAGGAGCAGCTTGGAAGGGCAGTGAATCGCCTGCCCTGACTAAGGACACCTCCTTTGTAACAGCTCTCACACTGTAAACCTCTTTCTTGTAACTCCTGCTCCTTCTGCTGGGTGTCTCTTCTGACATGTTCCTGGTAAGGTTCATTGGCTTCTTTGCTTTTTTCATGGGGGGGCTTTGAGTTTGTTTTCCCTTCTACATGGCAGATGCACTTGGCAATATGTGTGACCTTGAGCCGTACACACGAGCAAGCCAGAGAGCCCGGTCCTGCCAGGCTGTTTATGCATTCTGAGAGAGCTCCTTCCAAGAGGGGTGTCTCAAGGAAGACAGAGGCATGATGTGCATACCAAGCCAAGTGCTTCATGATTTATTTATAGGGGAAAGGGGCATAAGGATTTGCTGAAGGGTGAAAGAAAAATGAAGACTCTGACTTACCTTGTCGGTGTAGACGAAGAACAGGATCACAACAGTGAGCTCCAACAGGAATACAATTAACAGCAGGATAAAAAACTGTCAAGAGAAGAAGGGGCAGGGGGGAAGGGGAAAAAAAAAGCAAACCCCATCAACATCGATTTCAGCTTTTGCTGGCCACACAATAGGTCTGTCGAGCAGCTCGGGCAGCGTGGGGAGTGGGAGATGCAGGCAGCGAGGCACAAAGCCGCTGTGGCACAGCAGAAGGGAAGGCACACGACTGAAAGAGCAGGCAAAGGGCTGGGCAGGGAGCACAGCATCTGGGCAGAGAGCACAGCAGCATCTGGGCACACACAAATGGCTCATTTCTGTCACTGGCTGCAGCAGAGGAGCACACAACCCCACAGAGATCCGTCCCCCCAGCAGCCCCGTGCTCTGTTTAACAGTGACCCTTCAGGACTCATCCCAGGGTAGGGGTTTCTCCATTTTGCTCCCCATTGACAAGGTAGCAGCAAACTCCACAGCTCAGACTTCAGATTGCAAGAGGAGGTAGCCAGGTCCATAAAGTCACAGCTGCTGTGAAGAGGAAGGGTGGCAGAAGTGAAAGGCACAGCACAAAGCTGCCTGCCAGGTTAGCTCCATGAGCGACACACCTCACCTTGCCACTGAAAAGGACTGATCAGTGCTGGGGACATCAAAGCAAAGCCAGCCCCTCTCTTTTTCTCCTCACAAACCATGGAACTGTTTAAAACCCAGCAGTCAGAAGCTCCATGGAGTGGATAAAAAACATCTTTTGATGCAGGGATTTCAGGTAGACTCTCTAAAGCCCTCAGCCTCTGCTGGACTGAGTGAGAGGAACTGTTGGCAAAGCCCTTCCCTCCTGCTTCCTGAGAAGATGCTGGGTGGGTGCTGCAGCACAGCTCTGGCAGCAGAAGCACCACAGGGGCTGCCTGGAGTTTGGAACAAGAACTGCCAGAGCATTACACGGAGCTCAGTTCTGCAGAGCTGGGTAAGGGAGAGACAGTAATTGCAGAGGCAGGCAAAGGTCCTGCTCCCTATAACACAACCTCCTTGCACTTAGCAGCCTGCAAGGCTGGGATTCTAAATCTGAGCAAGGCTGACTTAATTGAAATCCCACCCCAGGAGGAGGAAGCAGTGACCATCTCTTTAGCTTCAACCACAAGGCTGCACAGCCATGAAAGTTTAATAGCTGCAAAGAATTATCAGAGCCTCTTCACTGCCCTGCTAAGGCAAACCCAAACCCTTGAACTTCTGGATTCCTGTGATTGAAGCGGGGGGCAGGAGGTCAGGAAGGGGAAAATACCTTTCTCCACTAGCACAAT
This sequence comes from Melanerpes formicivorus, assembly GCF_026170545.1. Lineage (NCBI taxonomy): Eukaryota > Metazoa > Chordata > Aves > Piciformes > Picidae > Melanerpes > Melanerpes formicivorus. The sequence goes on along the minus strand of NW_027142368.1, from coordinate 571,869 downwards.
GCCACTGCCTGCAGAGCTCATTGCATTTTGCCCCATGAGCCTTAAATGAAAGTTCACTTTTACCTCTTCCTGGCTAGCATCTCACACCTGCCTGACCCTAACACTGGATCCCATTAGCTCCCTGCTTTGAATCACAGACTTCATTCCCACTCCTGATCCAAGCTGATTTTCAGGCCATTACCACCCAGCCCTGAGCTTCTGGAGGGCTTTGCAAGCCAGCCTTGGTGCAGCCTGCTTCTTTCCTCATGTTAGGATTTCAGGCTGCTGCAGAGCACTGAGTGAAGCAGGACAAAGGCCAGAGGCTTTGCTGCCCTTCATTGGGCTGTGGAGGTACTTCTGCCCCATCCCTAGAGCATGGCTTCTCCAACAGGGGCATGCACACACTGCTGCCTCCCTGGGAAACTCCCTGGCATAGCCTGGGGCACAGCAGGCAGCTGCTAGAACAAAGAATGGAATGGAATGGAATGGAATGGAATGGAATGGAATGGAATGGAATGGAATGGAATGGAATGGAATGGAATGGAATGGAATGGAATGGAATGGAAGAAGAGAAGAGAAGAGAAGAGAAGAGAAGAGAAGAGAAGAGAAGAGAAGAGAAGAGAAGAGAAGAGAAGAGAAGAGAAGAGAAGAGAAGAGAAGAGAAGAGAAGAGAAGAGAAGAGAAGAGAAGAGAAGAGAGAGAAGAGAAGAGAAGAGAAGAGAAGGAGAAGAGAAGAGAAGAGAAGAGAATAAACCAGGTTGGAAGAAACCTTCCAGATCATCAAGTCCAACCTATCACCCAACACCACCTAATCAACTAACCCATGGCACCAAGCACCCTATCAAGCCTCCTCCTAAACACCTCCAGGGATGGGGACTCCACCACCTCCCCAGGCAGCACATTCCAATGGGCAATCACTCTCTCTGTGTAAAACTTCCTCCTAACCTCCAGCCTGAACCTCCCCTGGCACAGCTTGAGACTGTGTCCTCTTGTTCTGCTGCTGCTTGCCTGGGAGAAGAGCCCAACCCCCACCTGGCTCCAACCTCCCTTCAGGGAGTTGGAGAGAGCAAGAAGGTCTCCCCTGAGCCTCCTCTTCTCCAGGCTAAGCAACCCCAGCTCCCTCAGCCTCTCCTCACAGGGCTGTGCTCCAGGGAGGGTTGTACCCACTACAAACAGCCACCAACATTTCCCACCCCAGGAGCCCAATTCCTCCAGCTCATCATCTTGCCCAGCCTTCATTGTCTATGCTCACACATCCTGAGCTGGTTCCTGCCTAGAGGATAAAAGCTTTTGGAAGAACTTCAGAAACAGCACTTCAATTACTTCCAAGCATGAGGCAGGCTAAAGTGTCTTACTCTGGCCAGGTGAAATTTCTGATGGCTTAGCTGGAAATCCTCTCACCCTGTGGTGTTTAAAGCAGGGACCTGAAACAAAGCAGGGCTCCATTTCAGCCCTGTCCCTTTTGTCTTAGCCAGCCCTGAGTGGATTTCTGGGGGGAAGTGATTAGCCTTCCAAAGAAGTGCTCTTCACACATCCTGCAGAGATGAGAGGGCTCAGCAGCTAAGCCTTCAAAGTCCACCAGCACCACAAGCCCACTCACAGCCTTCCTGCAGCTCAGGTGTGACCATACAGCTCTCAAACCATCCCACAGAGCATCTGCCCTCCCTGTCCTGTGGCAGCCACACACCCCTGCAGTGCCTTTCTGCATCCCCACAGAGAACAGAACAGAATAGAATAGAATAGAATAGAATAGAATAGACCAGACCAGGTTGGAAGAGACCTTCAAGATCATCAAGTCCAACCTATCATCCAACACCACCTAATCAATTAACCCATGGCACCAAGCACCCTATCAAGTCTCCTCCTGAACATCTCCAGGGATGGGGACTCCACCACCTCCCTGGGCAGCACATTCCCATAGACAATCACTCTCTCTATGAAGAATTTCTTCCTAAAACCTCCAGCCTAAACCTCCCCTGGCACAGCCTGACACTGTGTCCTCTTGTTCTGGTGCTGGCTGCCTGGGAGAAGAGCCCAACCCCCACCTGGCTCCAACCTCCCTGCAGGGAGTTGGAGAGAGCAAGAAGGTCTCCCCTGAGCCTCCTCTTCTCCAGGCTAAGCAACCCCAGCTCCCTCAGCCTCTCCTCACAGGGCTGTGCTCCAGACCCCTCCCCAGCTTTCTTGCCCTTCTCTGGACACCTTCCAGCAGCTCAACATCTTTCCTAACCTGAGGAGCCCAGAACTGGACACAGGACTCAAGGTGTGGCCTCAGCAGTGCTGAGCACAGGGCACAATGACCTCCCTGCTCCTGCTGGCCACACTGTTCTTGATGCAGGCCAGGATGCCCTTGGCCTTCTTGTCCCCCTGGGCACACTGCAGGCTCATGTTCAGCCTACCATCAACCAGCACCCCCAGGTCCCTCTCTGCCTGGCTGCTCTCAGCCACTCTGCCCCCAGCCTGTAGCACTGCCTGGGGTTGCTGTGGCCAATGTGCAGCACCTGGCACTTGGATGTGTTCAATCTCCTGCCCTTGGCCTCTGCCCATCTGTCCAGCCTGGCAAGGTCCCTCTGCAGAGCCTCTCTACCCTCCAGCAGATCAACTCCTGCCCCCAGGAGCTGATGGCCTCCTGTCCTGCTGCACAGCACATGGCCTGCAAGAGCAGATGCAGCCAGCAAGTCGAATAAAATGCAGGGATCTGCTTTTGCTGTGCTCTCACGGAAGCTTTCCCTCCCCTCTCTGCAGCCACCAGCATGGAGACAGCACAGATGAAGCCAGGGAGGGACTTTGCAGGAGAAGGGGGAGCCTGAGGAAGAATGTTTGTAACAGCAGGTGGGGAATGGTTTGGTTGAGGACATGACTGGGGAGCAGAGGTCACTCCAGCTGCTGGCTGCTCCCCAGTGGTGCTCCCCAGTGCTAGGCACTGGAGCCTCTTTAATATCCTTCTTAATGACCTGGATGAGGGGATTCAAGCACCCTCACCAGATGACCCCAAGGTGTCACACCACACCAAGGTGGGTGTGAGTGCTGTGCTGGAGGCTAGGAAGGCTCTGCAGGGGGATCTGCACAGGCTGGATCCATGGCTTGAGGCCAGCTGTAGAAAACCCAACAAGGTCAAGCACTGGATCCTGCACTTGGATCACAACCACCCCACCTGAGCTTCTCACTCCCTGCATCTCCCTGAGAGGAGGCTGGAGACAGGCAGGGTTGGTGTCTTCTCCCCAAGAACAAGTTGCATCAAGTTGCAACAGAAGAGGTTTAGGGCAGACATGAGGACAATTTCTTTCCCTGAAAGGATTGTCAAGCTCTGGAACAGGGCAGTGGTGGAGTCCCCATCCCTGGAGGGGTTTCAAAGCCACCTAGATGTGGTGCTGAGGGGCATGGTTTGGTGGTGACCTGGCAGTGCTGGGTTAAGGGTTGGACTGGGTGATCTTAAAAGACCTCTTCCAAGCAAAATGATTCTGAGATCTGGTTACCAGTTTCAGAGAGACTGAACCTTCTGGCAGCAGGGATGGGAGCTGGAGAGACCAGAGGCAAAGGCCTGAGCAGCTGCAGGGGCCATGCACACCTGGGAGGGGACAGCAGCTTGTGGAGGACCTCATGCTGGAGCCATGGAAAAGAGAAATAAATGAGCAGCTTGCACTGCCCCTGTGACCAAGTGAAACGTGCAGGGGGTGCACTGGAGGCTGGCAAGGGGGGAGGAGGGACCCTGAGCTGTTTCCTCAGGTGGGCAACTGTCAGCATTGCTCAATGCCAGAACCAGTAATTAAAAGCTGATCATCATTAGCAATAAATTAAGTGACATTTCATGACTCAGGAGTGTTTCCCCCTGCAACAACCAAGTCACACAAAGCTGCTAAAGGCTCCATCTTAGGTCTGGAGCAGGCAGCTGTTGTAGGTAGATCTTCTGGGGAGACCATGGTGGTCCCTTCTTCAGTTCATGCTAGACAAACAGGTAGGACACTGAAAGTGACTGGCTTGAGAGCAGCCCTGGAGAAAAGGCCTTGGGGGTGCTGGGGGAGGAGAAGCTCAGCAGGAGCCAGCAGGGAGCACTTGCAGCCCAGAGAGCCAAGCAGAGCCTGGGCTGCAGCAGCAGAAGTGTGGCCAGCAGGGCCAGGGAGGGGATTCTGCCCCTCTGCTCCACTCTGCTGGACCACAGCTGGAGCTCTGGGGCCAGCTCTGGAGCCTCTGTGCCAGGAAGGCTCTGGAGGGGCTGGAAGGTGTCCAGAGAAGGGCAAGGAGGAGGAGCAGAGGGCTGGAGCTGCTCTGCTCTGCAGACAGCCTGAGAGAGTTGGGGTTGTGCAGGCTGGAGAGGAGAAGGCTCCCAGGAGACCTTCTGGTGGCCTTCCAGGCTCTGAAGGGGGCTCTAAGCAAGCTGGGGAGGGACTTTGGAGGGGGCCAGCGGGGGATAGGGGTCTGGGACACCTCTGAGTGGGACAGAAATCAGGCCTGGGAAAGGGAGTCAGCATGGGCACTGGCAGGACTCAAGGTGTGGCCTAAGCAGTGCTGAGCACAGGGCACAATGACCTCCCTGCTCCTGCTGGCCACACTGCTCCTGATGCAGGCCAGGATGTCCTTGGCCTTCTTGGCCCCCTGGGCACACTGCTGGCTCGTGTTCAGGCAGCTGTCAATCAGCACCCCCAGGTCCCTCTCTGCCTGGCTGCTCTCAGCCACTCTGCCCCCAACCTGTAGCTCTGCCTGGGGTTGCTGTGGCCAAAGTGCAGCCCCTGGCACTTGGACTTGTTGAATGCCATCCTGTTGGCCTCTGCCCATCTGTCCAGCCTGGCAAGGTCCCTCTGCAGAGCCCTTCTGCCCTCTACCTGACCAACATCTGCTCCCAGCTTGCTGTCAGCTGCAAACTTGCTGCTGACTGACTCAATGCCCTCATCCAGATCATCAATGAAGATGTTAAAGAGCACAGGGCCCAGCACTGATCCCTGGGGCACACCACTGGTGCCTGGCTGCCAGCTGGCTGTGGCACCATTCACCACCACTCTCTGGGCTCAGCCTCCAGCCAGTTCCTAACCCAGCTCAGAGAGCTGCTGTCCCAGCCAGGGGCTGACAGCTTGGCCAGGAGTGTGCTGTGGGGGGATGGTGTCCAAGGCCTTGCTGCAGTCGAGGCAGACCACATCCACAGCCTGCTCCACATCCATCACCTCCAACCTTCCTTCCATGCTTAGAGCCTCCACAACTTCTCTGGGCACCTTTTCCCAGTGCCTGTGAACAGTGAACCAAAATGAATGTGCCCTGCCTAGAAAGTCAATACCCAGCTCAGCAGGATTCTGCTTTTCCTTCATGGAGAAGTATTTGTGGGGTTAAACAAAATCTCTGGGTTTATCTTTCTCACTCTCTGCATTTAGTGAGCTGAAGTCCAGTGCTGCCACAGAAAACTAACAGGAATTAGCAAGCCCTGGGTGCAGACAGTGGAGACATGCACTGCATCTTTCAGCGCAAAGGTAAATGAGGTGAAGTCAGCCTCAGGGTGGAGGGTTCAAAATCACCCCCTGGCCAAAGCTACAAGCACTTAGATGTCAGATTTATCATCCTGCCCCTCTCTGCAGAAGAGCCTCACCTGAACAGTTAGAAGTGTGTACCCAGGGAGCCAAGAAGGCCAATGGCATCCTGGCCTGCATCAGGAGCAGTGTGGCCAGCAGGAGCAGGGAGGTCATTGTGCCCTGTGCTCAGCACTGCTTAGGCCACACCTTGAGTCCTGTGTCCAGTTCTGGGCTCCTCAGGCTAAGAAAGAGGTTGAGAGACTTGAAGGTGTCCAGAGAAGGGCAAGAAAGCTGGGGAGGGGTCTGGAGCACAGCCCTGTGAGGAGAGGCTGAGGGAGCTGGGGTTGCTTAGCCTGGAGAAGAGGAGGCTCAGGGGAGACCTTCTTGCTCTCTCCAACTCCCTGCAGGGAGGTTGTAGCCAGGTGGGGGTTGGGCTCTTCTCCCAGGCAACCAGCACCAGAACAAGAGGACACAGTTTCAAGCTGTGCCAGGGGAGGTTTAGGCTGGATATTAGGAAGAAATTCATCCCAGCAAGAGAGATTGGCCATGGGAATGTGCTGCCCAGGGAGATGGTAGAGTCACCATCTCTGGAGGTGTTTAGGAGGAGCCTGGCTGAGGCACTTGGAGCATTGATTTAGTTGTCAGGAGGTGTTGGGTGACAGGTTGGACTTGCTGATCTCTGAGGTCTCTTCCAACCATATTGATTCTATGATTCTATGAACCCAAACCAACGTGCCAGGAAGTAAAATTGGAGGCTTCAGAGGGAGCTGGCTGCAGAGCCTGCACACTTCAGCACACTTTCTGACCCACCAGGACCTGCTCCTCTGCTCCCAAAGCATCATCCAACAAAAGTTCACTTCCAGTTCCACCCTCAGTATTGCTCTCCACAGCTCCCTGAAACAAGGTCAGTGTTGGCCTCCTCTCCCAAGCAACTAACCACAGGACAAGAGGGAGTGGTCTCAAGCTGTACCAGGGTAGGTTTAGCCTGGACATCAGGAAGAAATTCTTTACTGCAAGAGTGGTCAGGCATTGGCACAGGCTGCCCAGGGAGGTGGTGGAGTCCCCATCCCTGGCTGTGTTCAAGGAACAGATGTAGCACTTTGGGACATGGGCTGGTGGTCAAGGAAATGTTGAGTAGAAGAGTAGACTTGATCTTGGAAGTCTTTTCCAACTTTAATAACTCTGTGGTTTATGATCCCAAAGGGAATGATGCTCAGCCTGGGGCCAGACCCAGCCTGGCATATCCCATTCCTGGCATATCTTCCCTTTGAGGCTGCTGGGGCCCAGGAGCAGGCTGCCCAGAGAGGTTGTGGAATCTCTTTCTCTGGAGACATTCCAAACCCATCTGGATGACTTCCTGTGCACCTTGGGCTAGGCAAAGCTGCACTAGCAGTGGGTTGGACTAGATGATCTCCCAGAAGTCCCTTCCAACCCCTTACCATTCCATGATTCAAATATGGAGAGGAGAAACAGAAGCTGACAAAGGGCTCACAGCCCCTAGCCCCCACCATGCCTGCTGGAAACTCTCCCAGCTCCTCTTCAAAGGAGTTCTCTCTCACTGTGGTGATAAATAGAGAGCAGGATAAAAATGAGTTTTGCTTTGGTTCACTGGGGCTGCAGACTGTTGGGATAATCAAGATTTATGCATGGAGAAACAACAAGCCCAGAGCAAAGCATTCCAGGTAGAACTCCATGGAAGAAGATTAATCTGACCTTGTAGAGAGAGATGCTTTGCCACCCTGCTTGTCAAATAAGGGGATGCAACCCAACAGAGGTGCACTGGAGGGGTACCTGCTGCACAGCTCCTCATAAATCACCCCTGAAATAACCCCCCAGAGGCTGTGATGAGGAGGGAGGTAAAGCTGACACTTTTCTGCCTAGCTTCCACTGCTAGAAGAAGAAGAAAACTAAGGCTGGGCTCTCAGCTGTTACCTTCATGTTCTACCAACCTTTCCTGGAGGTTCCTATTAAAGAAGCAGAGAATAGGAAGCAAGCAGCTGCTGCCAAGTCTGCCTTATAGCTACACATCACAGGCTCATAGGATGTTAGGGATTGGAATGGACCTCTGGAGATCACTGAGTCCAACCCCCCTGCCAGAGCAGGAGCAGAGAATCCAGCACAGGTCACACAGAACACATCCAGACAGGGCTGGGAAGGCTCCAGAGAAGGAGACTCCACAACCTCTCTGGGCAGCCTGCTCCAGGGCTCTGGGAGCCTCACAGTGTAGAAGTTCCTCCTCATGCTGAGGTGGAACCTCCTGTGCTGCAGTTTCCATCCATTGCCTCTTGTCCTATCCCAGGGCACAGTGAGCAGAGGCTGTCCTTGTCCCTTCCTTCCTGACCCCTGGTCCTCAGATATTGATAGACATTGATCAGATCCCCTTCTCCTCTCCAGACTAAACAGCCCTCCTGATTCCAGAGAGAAAAATCTAATAGAGAAGAGGTCTCACCTTGCAACTACATCCACATTGGAGCTCTGTTAGGCTTTTGACCCAGCAGATTCAGTCCCTTCATTCACCCTTTTAATAGCAGTGGGGGAATTGAGAACTGTTCCCTGTGTGCACGTTCAAAGCATGTCTCCATCACAGCTCACAGAGGCACTGAGCAACAAGTGCCTTCTACTTCCCTCCCAAACAAGTTGTTCTGCTGCCTCAGGTGGAACAGGCACTTGCCTCTCTGCATGGTGATTGATCATCACACACTAATCCACAGGACTGGGGCTTCTCCTGGGGGTGTACAAGGAATAGTTTGCTCAGGGAAGTTGTGGATACCTCCTTCCTGGGGCTGGACAAGGCCAGCCTGGATGAGGCCTTGAGCAAGCTGGGCTGGGGGGGAGGTGTTCCTGCCCATGGCAGGGGGTTGGAGTAGATGTCTAAGTACCTTCAACCTAAGCCAAACTATGATTCTGCTTCCTCACTGCCTCTCCACCCCAAAAGTTCCATCACATTGCCCAAATTTCCCTTCCATCCATGTCAGGAGTTCTCAGATTGAGAGACAGCTGAGAACCAACTGAGAGAGAGCTGGGAGCCAACTGAGAGAGAGCTGAGAACCAACTGAGAGAGAGCTGAGAACCAACTGAGAGAGAGCCAGGAACCAAGCAAGAGAGAGCTGAGAACCAACTGAGAGAGGGAGAGCCAGGAACCAACTGAGAGAGAGCTGAGAACCAACTGAGAGAGAGCCAGGAACCAAGCAAGAGAGAGCTGAGAACCAACTGAGAGAGAGAGAGCCAGGAACCAACTGAGAGAGAGCTGAGAACCAACTGAGAGAGAGCCAGGAACCAAGCAAGAGAGAGCTGAGAACCAACTGAGAGAGGGAGAGCCAGGAACCAACTGAGAGAGAGCTGAGAACCAACTGAGAGAGAGCCAGGAACCAAGCAAGAGAGAGCTGAGAACCAACTGAGAGAGAGAGAGCCAGGAACCAACTGAGAGAGAGCTGAGAACCAACTGAGAGAGAGCCAGGAACCAAGCAAGAGAGAGCTGAGAACCAACTGAGAGAGGGAGAGCCAGGAACCAACTGAGAGAGAGCTGAGAACCAACTGAGAGAGAGCTGGGAACCAACTGAGAGAGAGCTGAGAACCAACTGAGAGAGAGCTGGGAACCGACTGAGAGAGAGCTGAGAACCAACTGAGAGAGAGCCAGGAACCAAGCAAGAGAGAGCTGAGAACCAACTGAGAGAGGGAGAGCCAGGAACCAACTGAGAGAGAGCTGAGAACCAACTGAGAGAGAGCCAGGAACCAACCAAGAGAGAGCTGAGAACCAACTGAGAGAGAGCCTGAAGCAGAGCAGGCAGAGGGGAGACCTCCTCCATGACTCCTGAAAGGAGGATGGAGTCAAGTGGGGCTTGGTCTCTTCTTCCAAGCATGAAGTGACTGACAAGAGGAAATGGCTTCCAGTTGCTACAGAGAAGGTTTAGCTTGGTCATGAGGAACAATTTCTTCCCCAAAAGGGTTGTCAAGCCCTGGTCCAGGCTGCCATCCTGGCCTGCATCAGGAACAGTGTGGCCAGCAGGAGCAGGGAAGTCATCCTGCCCTGTGCTCAGCACTGGTTAGGCCACACCTTGAGTCCTGTGTCCAGTTCTGGGCTCCTCAATTCAAGAAGGACATTGAGAGACTTGAAGGTGTCCAGAGAAGGGCAAGAAAGCTGGGGAGGGGTCTGGAGCACAGCCCTGTGAGGAGAGGCTGAGGGAGCTGGGGTTGCTTAGCCTGGAGAAGAGGAGGCTCAGGGGAGACCTTCTTGCTCTCTCCAACTCCCTGAAGGGAGGTTGGAGCCAGGTGGGGGTTGGGCTCTTCTGCTAGGCAAGCAGCACCAGAACAAGAGGACACAGTCCTCCACATAAGAAGTTCTTCCCAGCAAGAGAGATTGCCATTGGAATGTCCCCATCCCTGGAGGTGTTTAGGAAGAGCCTGGATGAGGCATGGTTTAGTTGATCAGATGGTGCTGGGTGAGAGGTTGGACTTGATGATCTCAAAGGTCTTTTCCAACCTGACTAATCCTCTCCTCTCCTCTCCTCTCCTCTCCTCTCCTCTCCTCTCCTCTCCTCTCCTCTCCTCTCCTCTCCTCTCCTCTCCTCTCCTCTCCTCTCCTCTCCTCTCCTCTCCTCTCCTCTCCTCTCCTCTCCTCTCCTCTCCTCTCCTCTCCTCTCCTCTCCTCTCCTCTCCTCTCCTCTCCTCTCCTCTCCTCTCCTCTCCTCTCCTCTCCTCTCCTCTCCTCTCCTCTCCTCTCCTCTCCTCTCCTCTCCTCTCCTCTCCTCTCCTCTCCTCTCCTCTCCTCTCCTCTCCTCTCCTCTCCTCTCCTCTCCTCTCCTCTCCTCTCCTCTCCTCGCATTTTTAAGGACAGGTTTTCCCAGAGAGCTGTTTTATGACCACCTGGTGCACAGCTTCCCCAGAACAAGCAGTGGTGTGGCACAGATCTGATCAGCACCCACAAAAAGGAAGGGGGGGGGGGGAGCAGGGGATTCAAAAAATAACAAAAGAAACTTTCCTCCAGTCCTGAGAGCAGAAGTGTTTAATGTATCAGCAGCTGTCACAAGCAGTTTCACAGGAATTCCCCACAGGCAGTTTGATCTGATGGTTTAATAGGGAGTGGGAACATAATGAAAGGCTCACTTAGGGTTTGCAATTTTGCTTTGATTTTCTTTCTTTTATTCTTTTACTTTTTTTTTTTTTTTTTTTTCCCCTCAAGGAAGTGAAGAAAGAGAGGAGAACAGCAGAGAATAAAAACCAGGGGAAAGGGAAACTCCTCCTTCTGCAGGTGGAAGACTTGAGCAGAAGAAAGACAAAGCAAGGAGTGAAAAATGCCTGGAGAGTGGCCAGGCAGCACCAATAACTGCAGTGATAATCACAGAATCAGAGACACAGAATCACCAAGGTTGGAAGAGACCTCAAAGATCATCAAGTCCACCATGGACTCCACCACCTCCCTGGACAGCACATTCCAATGGCCAACAACTCTCTCTGGGAAGAACTTTCTCCTCACCTCCAGCCTAAAGTTCCCCTGGCACAGCTTGAGACTGTGTCCTCTCGTTCTGGTGCTGCTTGCCTGGGAGAAGAGACCAATCCCCACCTGGCTACAACCTCCCTTCAGGGAGTTGGAGAAGGCAAGAAGGTCTCCCCTAAGCCTCCTCTTCTCCAGGCTAAGCAACCCCAGCTCCCTCAGCCTCTCCTCACAGGGCTGTGCTCCAAGCCTCTCCCCAGCTTTCTTGCCCTTCTCTGGACACCTTCCAGCAAGTCAACCTCCTTCCTAACCTGAGGAGCCCAGAACTGGACACAGGACTCAAGGTGTGGCCTAACCAGTGCAGTGTACAGGGGCAGAAGGACCTCCCTGCTCCTGCTGGCCACACTGTTCCTGATGCAGGCCAGGATGCCCTTGGACTTCTTGGCCCCCTGGGCACACTGCTGGCTCATGTTTAGGCAGCTGTCAATCAGCACCCCCAAGGTTCTTTGTTCTACAACCCATATAATCCTTGTTAGGTGACTTTAAATGCTTCTGAAAATAAGAAGTGAATCTACAGCCCCATCTGAATTCAGCTTATGTATAGTACAAGTAATCTGTTGGAGTACTGACATATTTTAAGGGAAATGTAATTAGAATAGAATAGAATAGAATAGAATAGAATAGAATAGAATAGAATAGAATAGAATAGAATAGAATAGACCAGGTTGGAAGAGACCTTCAAGATCATCGAGTCCAACCTATCAACCAGTCCAACACTCCTAAAAAACTTCTGTGTATTGATCCACAACAGGAGCCTTACAACAGGAGGAAAAGGGCAGCTTGCTCCCACTGATTCCCACCAGAATGGATTCTGCAACTAGCACCAGAGATTTTGCTGCCTTTTGGTTTATAGAATTACAGAATTATCAGGGCTGGAAGGGAGCTCAAGGCTCAGCCAGCTCCAACCCCCTGCCATGGGCAGGGACACCTCACACCACAGCAGGTTGCTCACAGCCACCTCCAGCCTGGCTGCAAACACCTCCAGGCAGGAGGCTTCCACCACCTCCCTGGGCAACCTGGGCCAGGCTCTCACCACCCTCCTGGCCAACAACTTCTTCCTCACAGCCAATCTCAAGCTCCCCACTTCTAGTTCTGCTCCATCCCCCACAGTCCTATCCCTCCCTGACACCCTCCAAAGTCCCTCCCCAGCTTGCTTGGAGCCCCCTGCAGCTCCTGGAAGGCCACCAGAAGATCTCCTGGGAGCCTTCTCCTCTCCAGCCTGCACAACCCCAACTCTCTCAGGCTGTCTCCATGGCAGAGCAGCTCCAGCCCTCTGCTCATCCTCCTGGCCCTGCTCTGGACACCTTCCAGCCCCTCCAGATCCCTCCTGGCACAGAGGCTCCAGAACTGGCCCCAGAGCTGCAGCTGTGGTCTCAGCAGAGTGGAGCAGAGGGGCAGAATCCCCTCCCTGGCCCTGCTGGCCACACTTCTCTGGCTGCAGCCCAGGCTCTGCTTGGCTCTCTGGGCTGCAAGTGCTCCCTGCTGGCTCCTGCTGAGCTTCTCCTCCCCCAGCATCCCCAAGGCCTTACCTTCAGGGCTGCTCTCCAGCCAGTCCCTGCCCAGCCTGTATCAGTGCTTGGGATTGCCCTGCCCCAGCTGCAGGACCTTGCCCCTGGTCTTGTTGAACCTCATGAGGTTGGCTTGGCATCAGCTCTGCAGTCTGTCCAGGTCCCTCTGAATGGATCCACTCCCTCCAGCCTTGAGGCTGCACTCAATGCCACTGTACATGTCACTGACAAAGATGTTAACCAAGCCTGGTCCCAGTACTGATCCCTGAGGTACTCCACTCATCACTGGCTTCCACTTCTGCTAGTTCCATACCACAGCTCTCCCTTGCAGCACCATGCACACTTCCTTGCTGCTCACAGTAGTTTAGACTTCTTGAAGGTTTATGATCAAGAGATTCATTAGGGTTAGAAGAGACCTCTAAGATCATTGAGTCCAATTGTTAACCCAGCACTGCCAGGTCACCACTAAACCATGGCCCTCAACACCACATCTCCACAGCTTCACTGTCCCTCCAGGGATGGAGACTCCACCACTGCCCTGGGCAGCCTGGGCCAGGCCTTGACAACCCCTTTGGGGAAGAAATTGTTCCTCATGTCCATCTTAAACCTCCTCTGGTGTAACTTGAGGCCATTTCCTTTCATCCTGTCACTTGTTCCTTGGGAGAAGAGACCAACCCCAGGCAGAAAGGGACCTGGGGCTGCTGACTGACAGCTGCCTAAACATGAGCCAGTAGTGTGCCCAGGTGGACAAGGAGGCCAATGGCATCCTGGCCTGCATCAGGAAGAGTGTGGCCAGCAGGAGCAGGGAGGTCATTGTGCCCTGTGCTCAGCATTGTTTAGGCCACACCTTGAGTCCTGTGTCCAGTTCTGGGCTCCTCAGGTTAGGAAGGAGGTTGAGCTGCTGGAAGGTGTCCAGAGAAGGGCAAGAAAGCTGGGGAGGGGTCTGGAGCACAGCCCTGTGAGGAGAGGCTGAGGGAGCTGGGGTTGCTTAGCCTGGAGAAGAGGAGGCTCAGGGGAGAACTTCTTGCTCTCTCCAACTCCCTGAAGGGAGGTTGGAGCCAGGTGGGGGTTGGGCTCTTCTCCCAGGCACCCAGCACCAGAACAAGAAGCTGTGCCAGGGGAGGTTTAGGCTGGAGGTGAGGAGAAAGTTCTTCCCAGCAAGAGAGATTAGCCATGGGAATGTGCTGCCCAGGGAGGTGGTGGAGTCCCCATCCCTGGAGGTGTTTAGGAAGAGCCTGGATGAGGCACTTGGTGCCATGGTTTAGTTGATCAGATGGTGCTGGGTGATAGGTTGGACTGGATGATCTCTGAGGTCTTTTCCAACCTGGCTAATTCCATTCTATTCTATTCTAAGAAGGGGACAAGAGGGAATGGATTGGAGTTTGAAGAGGGGAGATTGAGACTGGAAATGAGGAAGAAATTGTTGGCAGTGAGGCTGGGGAGACTCTGGCACAGGCTGCCCAGGGAGGCTGTGGCTGCCTCCTGCCTGGAGGTGTTGAGGACCAGGCTGGATGAGGCCTTGAGCAGCATGTGGTGGTGGGAGGTGTCCCTGCCCATGGCAGGGAGTTGGAGCTGGCTGAGCTTTAAGGTCCCTTCCAACCCAACCCATTCTGTGAATCTATGAACAAGGCCACCCCTTCCTGGTTGCAGCTGGGCCTGCAGCAGAGGGACCTCTGCTTCATAACCCTGAGCAAGGAGAAGAATAGCAGCATCAGAAGAACCCTGCTGAAGCCAGGAGGCATTGTCTGCCTGCTTCACTCACCCAGCTGCACCTACATTCAGAGGCAGGATTAGAAGCAGCAGGCTGTGTACTTATCTCAGGGAATCCCAGCAGCTCTGATTTCCCCAGGGAACCTCATGATGGAGAAGTTTATCTCTCTTCTCCTTGGAGCTGGAGCAAATAAGAATCATGCAAATGGCCATGCTTTGCTCACTGAGATCTCTGAGTGACAGCTTCCCCAATCACCCCAGCCAGGTACTTCTACAGAGCTCCTGCTCAGGCTGAGGACTCTTTTTCAAGATGTTCTCTCTATTTCCACAGCTCTTTAAGATTTCCATCTTTTTTATTCCCCCCCTCCTCCTCTAAGTGCAGAGAAATTGGAATGAAAACTGTTCCTGAAGAGATTACTGAAGAACTGTCCTGGCTATGCCTTGCCACTGAGTGAAGAACATCTGTCAGCTCCTCAGGGCAGAGATTCACAGCATGGGTTGGGTTGGAAGGGACCTCAGAGCCCATCCAGTCTCAACCCCCTGCCATGGCATTCAACAAGTCCAAGTGCCAGGGGCTGCACTTTGGCCACAACAACCCCAGGCAGAGCTACAGGCTGGGGACAGAGTGGCTGAGAGGGACCTGGGGGTGCTGGTTGACAGCTGCCTAAACATGAGCCAGCAGTGTGCCCAGGGGGACAAGAAGGCCAATGGCATCCTGGCCTGCATCAGAAACAGTGTGGCCAACAGGAGCAGGGAGGTCATTGTGCCCTGTACTCAGCACTGGTTAGGCCACACCTTGAGTCCTGTGTCCAGTTCTGGGCTCCTCAGTTTAAGAAGGAAATTGAGAGACTTGAAGGTGTCCAGAGAAGGGCAACAAAGGTGGGGAGGGGTCTGGAGCACAGCCCTGTGAGGAGAGGCTGAGGGAGCTGGGGTTGCTTAGCCTGGAGAAGAGGAGGCTCAGGGGAGACCTCATTGCTCTCTACAGCTACCTGAAGGGAGGTTGGAGCCAGGTGGGGGTTGGTCTCTTCTCCCAGGCAGCCAGCAGCAGAACAAGAGGACACAGTCTCAAGCTGTGCCAGAGGAGGTTTAGGCTGGAGGTGATATGAGAAAGTTCTTCCCAGAGAGAGAGATTGGCCATTGGAATGTGCTGCCCAGGGAGGTGGTGGAGTCACCATCCCTGGAGGTGTTCAAGAGGGGATTGGATGTGGCACTTGGTGCCATGGTCTAGTCATGAGGTCTGTGGTGACAGCTTGGACTTGGTGATCTTTGAGGTCTCTTCCAACCTTGGTGATTCTGTGATATTGTGACACCTCCCACCAGCCCAGGTTGCTCAAGGCCTCATCCAGCCTGGCCTTCAACACCTCCAAATCCTGGGAAGAAAAGGGATTTACTCTCCAAAGCCATACCAGTGCTCAGACCAAGAGCCAGCAGAGAGATCCATTAGCAGCCAATTTTCATTTGAGACAGACCACCTATGGGACACAGCCCATGGAGGACACTGGAAAGCAGGGGGGCTTTCAGAGGTGATTCAACACAGCACAGGACACACTCATAGGATGGGTTGGTTGGAAGGGACCTCAAAGCTCAGCCAGTTCCAACCCCCCTGCCATGGGCAGGGACCCCTCCCACCAGCACAGGCTGCTCAAGGCCTCATCCAGCCTGGTCCTGAACCCCTCCAGGCAGGAGGCAGCCACAGCCTCCCTGGGCAGCCTGTGCCAGAGTCTCCCCAGCCTCACTCTCAACAATTTCTTCCTCCTCTCCACTCTCAATCTCCTCTCTCCCAGCTCAAAGCCATTGTTCCTCAGCCTGGCACTCCCAGCCCTTGTCCAAAGTCCCTCCCCAGCTCTCCTGGAGCCCTTCAGGCACTGCAAGGCTGCTCTGAGGTCTCCCTGGAGCCTTCTCTTCTCCAGGCTGCACAGCCCCAGCTCTCCCAGCCTGGCCCCATCAGGCTGGTGCTCCATCTCTCTGATCACCTTCATGGCCTCCTCTGGACACCAGGTAGACACCAGCTAAGTCCTTCCTAGTGGGTAAGGTTCTGAAGCTTTCAGCTACCTAGGCTCTGTTCAGAGCTACCCTGGATGAATCCTGCCAAATGCTCACAGCTATGCAAAAATCTCATTTCCAAATCACACTTCTGGCCTCCTTCTCCCATCTGTCCTCTGCCACTTCCATCACCCTGCCTGTCCTCCTTTCTTTCCAAAGCCACCAGCAAATGCCAGAGCTAAGCAATTATTGTTGATACCTAACATCACAGCAGCCTAATGCCAGAGGGCTCACAGCTTTGCCCTGACAACCCAATCCAAATGTCACCTCTGGAGAACACAAAGGTCCAGGAGCAGAGTCTCACCTGCCCTGCAACCTTCAGCATGAAATATGAATGGACTGAAAGGTCTCTTTGGTCCTGCTCATCCCCCATTCCCTCAGGCTCCACAGGAAATCTCATCCCTTAGCCTTTGTGGCACTGTAGCATTCTTCACCCAGGCAAAACCACAGGAAACCATAGAGTCACAGAATTGTTTTGGTTGAAGACCTCTAAGGTCACTCAGTCCAACCATAGGATCATGGTTAGGCCACACCTTGAGTCCTGTGTCCAGCTCTGGGCTCCTCAGTTTAAGAAAGACATTGAGAGACTTGAAGGTGTCCAGAGAAGGGCAAGAAAGCTGGGGAGGGGTCTGGAGCACAGCCCTGTGAGGAGAGGCTGAGGGAGCTGGGGTTGCTTAGCCTGCAGAAGAGGAGGCTCAGGGGAGACCTTCTTGCTCTTTCCAACTCCCTGAAGGGAGGTTGGAGCCAGGTGGGGGTTGGGCCTTCTCCCAGGCACCCAGCACCAGAACAAGAGGACACAGTCTCAAGCAGTGCCAGGGGAGGTTTAGTCTGGAGGTGAGGAGAAAGTTCTTCCCAGCAAGAGAGATTGGCCATGGGAATGTGCTGCCCAGGGAGGTGGTGGAGTCCCCATCCCTGGAGGTGTTCAAGAGGGGATTGGATGTGGCACTTGGAGCCATAGTTGAGTTGTCAGGAGGTGTTGGGTGACAGGTTGGACCTGATGACCTCTGAGGTCTTTTCCAACCTTATTGATTCTATGATTCCTTGAACACTTTCTGGGCTGGGGACTCCAGCACCTCCCTGGGCAGCCTCTTCCAAGCCAATCTCACCACTCTTGCAGCAAAGACGTTTTTCTTCATCTCCAACCTAGCCCTCCCCAATTCCAGGCCATTTCCTCTCCCTCTGTCACCTGAGATTAGGGAGAAGAGCCCAACCCTGCCCTCACTGCAGCCTCCTTCCAGGGAGCTGTGGAGGCCTTTGTCCCTGTCCATGGCAGGGGGGGTGGAACTAGAAGATATTTAAGGTCCCTTCCAACCCACTCTATGATTCTCTGAACTTCAGGATAAGGTTTTGCTTGCAGGAACAGAAGCTTCCAACATCCATTTCCCTTCCAAACAGGCTCAGCAGAAGCCCTCACAAGAGCTCAGAAGTCTCACTGCTATTAGATATGGTAAAGGAAGGACCAAAGCACACTGTGGAAAGTTACTCCAGACTGAAGATCAAGTGAGTTCAGCCTCAACTAATGAAAGTGGATTTGAACTGCATTAAGGCAGCTGTAATCATCTCTAACATAACTCAGTTTGGAAGGAAATTGAGTAAAAGAGAGAGGCCACACTACAGAAAGGTAAGGAAAGGGCAGGCAGAGGGAAATGCTGCTCCCAAATCAGATCAAGCTCCCAGGTGCTCCCATGCAAAACAGCCCTAAATGGATTTGGATTCCTCTGTGCTGCTTAACTTGCTCCATCAAGTACAATCCAAGTACCTCATGCACTGAAGGGCACTGGATTAGTCCTTTCATCCTGCACTGAAGGGCACTGGATCAGTCCTTACCCCCTGCACTGAGGGCACTGGATCAGTCCTTACCTCCTGCACTGAGGGCACTGGATCAGTCCTTACCCCCTGCACTGAGGGCACTGGATCAGTCCTTCCACCCTGTACTCAAGGGCACTGGATCAGTCCTTCCACCCTGAACTCAAGGGCACTGGATCAGTCCTTCCACCCTGCACTGAGGGCACTGGATCAGTCCTTACCCCCTGCACTCAAGGGCACTGGATCAGTCCTTACAGCCTGCACTGAGGGCACTGGATCAGTCCTTAGCCCCTGCACTGAGGGCACTGGATCAGTCCTTACCCCCTGCACTCAAGGGCACTGGATCAGTCCTTACGCCCTGCACTGAGGGCATTGGATCAGTCCTTACCCCCTGCACTGAGGGCACTGGATCAGTCCTTACGCCCTGCACTGAGGGCATTGGATCAGTCCTTACCCCCTGCACTGAGGGCACTGGATCAGTCCTTACCCCCTGCACTGAGGGCATTGGATCAGTCCTTACCCCCTGCACTGAGGGCACTGGATCAGTCCTTACCCCCCTGCACTGAGGGCACTGGATCAGTCCTTACCCCCTGCACTGAGGGCACTGGATCAGTCCTTACCCCCTGCACTGAGGGCACTGGATCAGTCCTTACAGCCTGCACTGAGGGCATTGGATCAGTCCTTACCCCTGCACTGAGGGCACTGGATCAGTCCTTACAGCCTGCACTGAGGGCACTGGATCAGTCCTTACCCCCTGCACTCAAGGGCACTGGATCAGTCCTTACCCCCTGCACTGAGGGCATTGGATCAGTCCTTATCCCTGCACTGAGGGCACTGGATCAGTCCTTACAGCCTGCACTGAGGGCACTGGATCAGTCCTTACCCCCTGCACTGAGGGCACTGGATCAGTCCTTACCCCCTGCACTGAGGGCACTGGCTCAGTCCTTACCCCCTGCACTCAAGGGCACTGAATCAGTCCTTCCACCCTGCACTGAGGGCACTGGATCAGTCCTTACCCCCTGCACTCAAGGGCACTGGATCAGTCCTTACCCCCTGCACTCAAGGGCACTGGATCAGTCCTTACCCCCTGCACTGAGGGCACTGGATCAGTCCTTACCCCCTGCACTGAGGGCATTGGATCAGTCCTTACCCCCTGCACTGAGGGCATTGGATCAGTCCTTACCCCCTGCACTGAGGGCACTGGATCAGTCCTTACCCCCTGTATCAAGAGCACTGGATCAGTCCTTCCACCCTGCACTGAGGGCACTGGATCAGTCCTTACCCCCTGTATCAAGAGCACTGGATCAGTCCTTCCACCCTGCACTGAGGGCACTGGATCAGTCCTTAGCCCCTGCACTCAAGGGCACTGGATCAGTCCTTAGCCCCTGCACTGAGGGCACTGGATCAGTCCTTACCCCCTGCACTCAAGGGCACTGGATCAGTCCTTACAGCCTGCACTGAGGGCATTGGATCAGTCCTTACCCCTGCACTGAGGGCACTGGATCAGTCCTTACAGTCTGCACTCAAGGGCACTGGATCAGTCCTTACCCCCTGCACTGAGGGCACTGGATCAGTCCTTACCCCCTGCACTGAGGGCACTGGATCAGTCCTTACCCCCTGCACTCAAGGGCACTGAATCAGTCCTTACCCCCTGCACTCAAGGGCACTGAATCAGTCCTTCCACCCTGCACTGAGGGCACTGGATCAGTGCTTACCCCCTGCACTCAAGGGCCCTGGATGCTGTGCAGTGTCTGCTAGGAGGTGCAGCAGCCAAAAACATCCACATCTCTCTAGCAGTATGTCCCTCAGTTTAGGAAGGAGGTTGACTTGCTGGAAGGTGTCCAGAGAAGGGCAACAAAGCTGGGGAGGGGTCTGGAGCACAGCCCTGTGAGGAGAGGCTGAGGGAGCTGGGGTTGCTTAGCCTGGAGAAGAGGAGGCTCAGGGGAGACCTTCTTGCTCTCTCCAACTCCCTGAAGAGAGGTTGGAGCCAGGTGGGGGTTGGTCTCTTCTCCCAGGCAACCAGCACCAGAACAAGAGGACACAGTCTCAAGCTGCACCAGGGGAAGTTTAGGCTGAAGGTTAGGAAGAAGTTCTACACAGAGAGAGTGATTGCCCATTGGAATGTGCTGCCCAGGGAGGTGGTGGAGTCCCCATCCCTGGAGGTGTTCAGGAGGAGACTTGATAGGGTGCTTGGTGCCATGGGTTAGTTGCTTAGGTGGTGTTGGATTGGTTGATGGGTTGGATGAGATGATCTTGAGGGTCTCTTCCAACCTGGTCTATTCTATTCTATTCTATTCTATTCTATTCTATTCTATTCTATTCTATTCTATTCTATTCTATTCTATTCTATTCTATTCTATTCTATTCTATTCTACTCTACTCTACTCTACTCTACTCTACTCTACTCTACTCTACTCTGTTCTGTTCTGTTCTGTTCTATTCCAGGTGTGGTCTCAGCAGGGCAGAGCAGAGAGGCAGGAGAAGCTCTTCCTGTACTGAGGACTGGCTGCCAGATCCTGGCCTGCTCCTGCCACAGAAGATGCCACAGCTCAGTGCTGGTCACACCTGAGCTAGGACTTCAACTAAAACCAGCACAAAAGAGATGATAAATCTTGCCCAGAGCTGTAAGATTAGACTCAGCCGCCCTGCTGCACTGGCACTGAAGCTGTAATCCAGTAATTCCCCCTGGCTGGCCAGACACATCCTCCACAGCATGGACACTAAAGCTGTCAAAAGCTTTCAGCCTCACAGTCTGACTTCAGCCTTCCCAGTGCAAATTGCCAGCCACAAAATCACCTTCATCTCAGCTGATGTTGTTCATTTCAGTTCCAAACCACCTACCTGCCACACAATTAGCCCTTACTAGCCTAGACTGACTAGTCCTGACCTGGACTGGTTAAAAAGCAGCAGGAACTGATTGATTGATGCAGGGACCTAGAAGAAGTCCTGTGTTGAGGGTTGGAATCTCCCAGGCCCTTCCAGATATTCACAGGGTGGATTTTTCTTGGGGGCTGCATGCCTCAACTCATTCTGTAGCTCCCAGGGGAGCAAAATCAAGAGGTGCAGCACAGTGAGGAACAACCTTCTACTGTGGAACCACCCCCTCAGCAAGCTGAACCCCAGCTGCACTTCACACTGAGGTTTGCAGAAGAGGATCAGAGGGCTGGAGCACCTCTCCCATGATGACAGACTGAGGAGTTGGGGTTGCTCAGTCTGGAGAGGAGAAGTGTCCCAGGAGCATCCTGCAGCTGGGGCAGGGCAATCCCAGGCACTGATACAGGCTGGGCAGGGACTGGCTGGAGAGCAGCCCTGAAGAAAAGGTCTTAGGGGCGCTGGGGGAGAAGCTCAGCAGGAGCCAGCAGGGAGCACTTGCAGCCCAGAGAGCCAAGCAGAGCCTGGGCTGCAGCAGCAGAAGTGTGGCCAGCAGGGCCAGGGAGGGGATTCTGCCCCTCTGCTCCACTCTGCTGAGACCACAGCTGGAGCTCTGGGGCCAGTTCTGGAGCCTCTGTGCCAGGAAGGCTCTGGAGGGGCTAGAAGGTGTCCAGAGCAGGGCCAGGAGGAGGAGCAGAGGGCTGGAGCTGCTCTGCTCTGCAGACAGCCTGAGACAGTTGGGGTTGTGCAGGCTGGAGAGGAGAAGGCTCCCAGGAGACCTTCTGGTGGCCTTCCAGGAGCTGCAGGGGGCTCCAAGCAAGCTGGGGAGGGACTTTGGAGGGTGTCAGGGAGGGATAGGACTGGGGGGGATGGAGCAGAACTAGAAGTGAGGAGCTTGAGATTGGCTGTGAGGAAGAAGTTGTTGGCCAGGAGGGTGGTGAGAGCCTGGCCCAGGCTGCCCAGGGAGGTGGTGGAAGCCTCCTGCCTGGAGGTGTTTGCAGCCAGGCTGGAGGTGGCTGTGAGCAAGCTGCTGTGGTGTGAGGTGTCCCTGCCCATGGCAGGGGGTTGGAGCTGGCTGAGCCTTGAGCTCCCTTCCAGCCCTGACAGCTCTGTGATGGTGAAGTCCTGGACTTGATCAGCAAGATCACCTCAGCTCCTGGCCTTCAGCTGAACAGGACCTAAACCAGACAGTAAGTCCAGCTACAGCAGGCACTCACTGCTTGTCAAGTCCAGCTTGGAGTGGCATCAAACTACATGGTGATGAGCCACACCAGGGATGTGGCTCAAGCCTCTGCTAAACCAGGGACAGCTGGCACCTTATTAATGTTGGATTTCACAGCAGCCTCCTCCTGCTGGCAGCTCTTCTTCCCCAGCCTGTTGAGAGCTGATGATGGGCAAAACCAGCATGGCCAAATGTGAAGGGCTTCATTTCCAATTTGAATCAAACCCAAACCTCTTTGCAGTGTTTCCTACTTGAGCTGATCCTTCTGCCCTGGACTTTCTGATTGTCAGTGCCACCAGGGCAGACATTTGCAGCAGACAGCTACAAAGCTGAGTGAAAAACCCAATTCAGGGGTGTACTGCACAAGATGTCTTCACAAAGCTCCTCTGAAGAGCTCAAGGAAACCCACACCGCCACTGACCATTCCCTTCTTAGTATCACAGTATCATATTATCAGTCAGGGTTGGAAGGGACCACAAGGATCATCCAGTTCCAACCCCCCTGCCATGGGCAGGGACACCCCACACTAGATCAGCCTGGCCACAGCCTCAGCCAGCCTGGCCTTAAACACCTCCAGGGACAGGGCCCCAACCACTTCCCTGCACAACCCATTCCAGGCCTTCACCACTCTCCTGGGGAAGAACTTCCTCCTCCCCTCCAGCCTCAATCTCCCCACCTCCAGCTTCATTCCATTCCCCCTAGTCCTAGCACTGCCTGAGATCCTGAGCAGTCCCTCCCCAGCCTTCCTGGAGCCCCCTGCAGATCCTGCAAGGCCACAATGAGGTCACCTCAGAGCCTTCTCTTCTCCAGACTGAACAGCCCCAACTCCTTCAGTCTGTCCTCACAGGAGAGGTGCTCCAGCCCTCTGCTCATCCTCCTGGCCCTTCTCTGGACACCTTCCAGCCCCTTCAGATCCCTCTTGTCATAGGGGCTCCAGAACTGGAGGCAGTACTGCAGGTGGGGTCTCCCCAGAGCTGAGCAGAGGGGGAGAATCACCTCCCTTGCCCTGCTGGCCACACTTCTCCTGCTGCAGCCCAGGCTCTGCTTGGCTTTCTGGGCTGCAAGTGCACACTGAGAGCTCCTGCTGAGCTTCTCCTCCCCCAGCACCCCCAAGGCTCTCTCCTCAGGGCTGCTTTCCAGCCAGTCCCTGCCCAGCCTGGATTTGTGCCTGGGATTGCCTCCACCCAGCTGCAGGACCCTGCCCTTGCTCTGGTTGAACCTCCTGAGGTTGGCTTGTGCCCACCTCTGCAGCCTGTCCAGCTCCCTCTGGATGGATCCCTTCCCTCCAGCTGTCTGCTATACCTCACAGCTTGGTGTCATCAGCAAACCTGCTGAGGGTGCACTCTTTCAGGTCTCATCCTCCAAAGGCAGGTCAGGGATGAACTGGCAGCTCCTCAAAGCTACCACAGACCAACTCCAGCCTGACTCGCATCTCATCCACAACAAGCAGGCAACTTCTGCTGAAACAGAGGGCATGGGGGCATGCAGGGGAAGAGCAGCAGCAGCCTGAGAGCAAAGCAGCTTGGTACTCACACTCAGCAGGAGGCACTTGTTTTCTTTGATGGCACCTATGCAGCCCACGAAGCCAATGATCATGACAAAGGTCCCGGTGACGATCAGCAGGTTGGCAGCCGACAGGGACGGGAAGGATGAGGACAGGGTGGCAAAGTTCCCTTGGGTAACAGCCAGCCAGATGCCTACTCCAAGGATTCCACAGCCTCCCAGCTGGCAAAACAAAGGGAAACAAAGAAAACTTGGTTAGTGCAGCTGAGCAACCCCAGATGCTAATCCAGACCAGCGTGGCGCTGCTGGGGGAAAGCAGCAGCACACCGAGCAAGGAAGCAGAGAACTGTTTGGGTTGGGAGAGACCTCTAAGATCACTGAGTGCTGGCAGCAACCCAACCCCACCATGGCCACTAAGCCATGTCCCCAGGAGCCATGCCCACACCTTTCTTGAGGCACTTGGAGCCATGGTTCAGTGGTCAGGAGGTGTTGGGTGGCAGGTTGGGCTTGATGATCTCTGAGGTCTTTTCCAACCTGGTTAATTCTATGAAACACCAGGTTTGGATTATCTGCCAGTCCTCCCCAAGCCACACCAGGCCCTCTGAAACAGAGGCTTCCCTTAGCACTACCTTCAGAGGGGGGTTTAAACCCCCTGGTTCCACCAAGGGGTGAAGCACAGCTGTGAGGCTCCATCCAAGGACCACAACAACACTCAGGCACCTGGATAAGGAAAAGCTGAAGGCTATCAAGAGCCACCAAGAGAGCCACCAAGAGAGCCACCAAGAGAGCCACCAAGAGAGCCAGCAGAGCCTTTCAGGAAGAGGGGACAGTTTCTGTTCCCACACAGTAAAGAAACTCCCTCTCCTCTCCCTCTCTTCTGATCAGCAGCATCATTCCCAGCCCAAGATCCAGGGACCAGAGGAGCCATGTGTACTTATTCTGGAGCAGAGTGAAGAGAGAACTCCACCACCTCCCTGGGCAGCCTCTTCCAATCCCTGACCACTCTTGCAGCAAAGACATTTTGTTTCATCTCCAACCTAACCCTCCCCTGGCAGAATAGAAAAAAACAGGTTGGAAGAGACCTTCGAGATCATCCAGTCCAACCTATCATCCAACACCACCTAATCAACTAACCCATGGCACCAAGCACCCTATCAAGTCTCCTCCTAAGCACCTCCTGGGATGGTGAATCTACCACCTCCCTGGGCAGCACATTCCCATGGCCAACTACTCTTTTTGTGTAAAACTTCTTCCTAACATCCAGTCTGAACCTCCCCTGGCACAGCTTGAGACTGTGTCCTCTCGTTCTGCTGCTGGCTGCCTGGGAGAAGAGCCCAACCCCCACCTGGCTCCAACCTCCCTTCAGGGAGTTGGAGAGAGCAAGAAGGTCTCCCCTGAGCCTCCTCTTCTCCAGGCTAAGCAACCCCAGCTCCCTCAGCCTCTCCTCACAGGGCTGTGCTCCAGACCCCTCCCCAGCTTTCTTGCCCTTCTCTGGACACCTTAGAATCATAGAATCAACCAGGCTGGAAGAGACCTCCAAGATCATCCAGTCCAACCTATCACCCACCCCTATCCAATCAACTAGACCATCCACTAAGTGCCTCATCCAGTCTTTTCTGGAAGGTCTCCAAGGATGGTGACTCCACCACCTCCCTGGGCAGCACATCCCAATGGGCAATCACTCTCTCTATGAAGAACTTCTTCCTAACATCCAGCCCAAACCTCCCCTGGCACAACTTGAGACTGTGTCCTCTTCTTCTGTTGCTGGTTGCCTGAGAGAAGAGCCCAACCCCCACCTGGCTCCAACCTCCCTTCAGGGAGTTGGAGAGAGCAAGAAGGTCTCCCCTGAGCCTCCTCTTCTCCAGGCTAAGCAACCCCAGCTCCCTCAGCCTCTCCTGATAGGCCTCCTCATCTTCAGGAAATCATCATCTGCTTGACTATACCTACTTCCAGCATCTCAACATCTTTCCTAACCTGAGGAGCCCAGAACTGGACACAGGACTCAAGGTGTGGCCTAACCAGTGCTGAGCACAGGGCACAATGACCTCCCTGCTCCTGCTGGCCACACTGTTCCTGATGCAGGCCAGGATGCCCTTGGCCTTCTTGGCTGCCTGGGCGCACTGCAGGCTCATGTTCAGCCTACCATCAACCAGTACCCCCAGGTCCCTCTCTGCCTGGCTGCTCTCATCCACTCTGACCCCAGCCTGTAGCACTGCATTTCAGGCCATTTCCTCTCACTCTGTCACCTGAGAGTAAGGAGCAGAGCTCAACACCCAGCTCACTGCAGCCTCCTTTCAGGGAGCTGTAGAGAGCTATGAGGTCTCTCCTCAGCCTCCTCTCCTCAGTAAGATGTAACACTCCAGAACAAGACACAGATTTACTAAATCCAAGACAACTTCCAATATCAAACCTCTTCCCCTCTACTGAAAGACAGACACTGAGCAAAGGAGAAGATTCATGTCCCAGAGACATTGAATAAAACCCACATCCCAGTTAGGTGCCTCAGAGAGCTGCCCAGAATGGCTCAAGCACTTCCAAGCCTTTGTTCTTCCCATCCCAATTCACCATCTCCAATGCTCCCAGGGCTAGAGCATCTCTGCTGGGAGCACAGGCTGAGAGAGTTGGGGCTGTGCAGCCTGCAGAGGAGAAGGCTCCAGGGGCACCTCAGAGCTGCCTGCCAGGAGCTGAAGGGATCCTGCAGGAAGGCTGCAGAGAGACTTCTGCTGAGGGGGCTGGAGCCAGGCCAAGGGGGAATGGTTTGGAGCCGAGGCAGAGCAGGGTTAGAGTGGAGCTGAGGAAGAAGTTCTTCAGTGTGAGGGTGGTGAGGTTTTGGCACAGGCTGCTCAGGGAGGATGTGGAATGCCTCCAGTCAAAGACCAGTTCAACTCATCAAAGATTAAATTAAACAGACCTATGAAAGCCCAATTCAGACCTCCTGTCAAAGACCTGAGGGTGTCAAGGCCAGGTTGGACGAGGCCAGGAGCAGCTGAGTCTAGTTGAAAGATGTCCCAGCCCATGGCAGGGAGGTTGGAGTAGATGATCTCTGTGGTGCCTTCCAACCTAAGAGTCTATGTCAGAAAGCTTACCAGAGCATCATCCCCTGGTAGGACACCTCCCACCTCTTCTTCCTTAGCTCCTGTCTGGGGTCTAGCCTCCCTTGGGAGCAAGAGAGCATTCAGATGATAAAGGAGAAGGTCTGCAGGGCCAGGACAAGAGGCAATGGCTTCAAAGTAGAGCAGAGCAGATTGAGACTGGGTGCTTAGGAAGCAGTTATTTACTACAAGGGTGGTGGAGCACTGCAACAGGCTGCCCAGGGAGGTGCTTGAGGCTCTTTCCCTGGGGATCACCAAAGTTGGAAGAGACCTCAGAGATCATCAAGTCCAAGCTGTCACCACAGACCTCATGACTAGACCATGACCAAGTGCCACATCCAATCCCCTCTTGAACACCTCCAGGGATGGGGACTCCACCACCTCCCTGGGCAGCACTTTCCAATGGCCAACAACTCTCTAAGGGAAGAACTTTCTCCTCACCTCCTCCCCTGGCACAGCTTGAGACTGTGTTCCAGGTGAGGCTGGAGAGGGCTCTGGGCAACCTGACCTAGGGGAGGATGTGCCTGCTGAGTGCAGAGGCGGTTGGCCTGGATGAGCTCTGGAGGTGCCTTCCAACCCAGCCCATGCTGTGATTCTATCAAGGTCCCTTTAAATCCTTAAAAGCCCAGCCAGAAGAGGAGGTAGGAGGGCAGTGCAGGCAGCACAGAGCCACACCATTCACAATTTATCAGCTAGGAACTCCCAGGAACAAAGGAACTCCTGAACACCACCACCACTCCTAAGCAGGCTGCTTACAAGGGTGACTACAAGAGCTTACAAGCACCTGAGTGAAGCTGGGCAATTACATGGAATTAAAAGCAAAGAGGATTGGGCATGATTATGCAGCCACACAGCAGAGCAGTGCTGAGGCCTCTTTCTTTCCTGCTCTCCCTTCTACAATAACCTTCTCTCTGTCTTTTAATGCAGTTTGATGATTGCACTTTATTATCCAACTCAATTAAAGGCTAGGAGAGGAATTGTGTGGGTGGAGGAGCAAGGCAGACAGGGGAGCAAGGCAGACAGGGGAGCACAGCAATTAGCTCTGCAGAAAGGGGCTGAACAGAAAGCAGCTCACCAAGCAAGGGAAGGAGAAAGAGCTAATCCTGGGGCAGAGCTGAGCCTCAGAAGTGAAACACAGGAGAAAAGCAGAAGAGCCAGAGCAGCTGCTGGTACTGATTGCTCAGCTCTCCCCTGCCTGCCACTGAAGTCCCCTCAAGAGGTGGCTGTGGCTCAGGGCAGGACTCCTCAACTCTGCTCAGTTGCACTCTGTGATAGGACAAGGAGCAAGGGATGGAAACCCCAGCACAGGAGGCTCCACCTCACCAGGAGGAGAACTTCTTCACTGTGAGGGTCCCAGAGCCCTGGAGCAGGCTGCCCAGAGAGGTTGTGGAGTCTCCTTCTCTGGAGCCTTCCCAGCCCTGTCTGGATGTGTTCTGTGTGACCTGTGCTGGATTCTCTGCTCCTGCTCTGGCAGGGGGGTTGGACTGGATGATCTCCAGACCCTAACATCCTGTGATCTGTGATCCCAGGCTGGTCTGTTTTGAGCCAAGGAGCCAAGCTGCACCTCACTGTAAGACACCCCAGCTGCACTGATCTGCACAGAGAGAAAGCAGCCTCCAGGACACAGGGACTCAAACCATCCCACTCAGCTGCCCCTTCAGACACATCACCACATTCACCCTCCCACCCACCATGGAGGGACAGTCCATGTCCTGCCCATAGACTGGAAACACCTCCCTTAGAGAATGGTTTGGGTTGGAAGAAACCTTACAGCTCATCCAGTTCCATCTCCCTGCCATGGGCAGGGACACTTCCCACCAGCACAGCTTGCTCAAGGCCTCATCCAGCCTGGCCTTGATGGGGTATCCACAGCCTCCCTGAGCAATCATGGAATCATCTTGGATGGAAAAGAGCCCTTTAAGATAATTGAGACCAACCTTTATGCAACTCTACCAAGCTTGGTGCCCTCAGCAACTCATCTCTGCTTCTTCTAAGCATCTCCAGGGACTGGGACTCAGCCACCACCCTGTGGAGCCTGCTCCAGTGTCTGAGAATCCTTTCAGTGAAGAAGCTGCTTCTAATGTCCAATCTAATCCCCCCCCCCCCCCCGGTGCACCTTGAGGCCATTTCCTCTCATCCTATCAAGTGCTACAAGAGAGAACAGAGTGACCCCCACCTTCCTTTCAGGGAGCTATAGAGCATGAGAAGGTCTCCCCTCCACCTCTTTTCTCCACACCAGACAGCCTTAGATCTCTCAGACACTCCTCAAAAGTTCTCCAGACCCTTCATCACCTTTGTTTCCCTTCTCTGGACATGGCCCAGGGAAGCTACAGTCAGAATCAAACACCAGGTTTGGATTATCTACCAGTCCTCCCCCCAAGCCACACCAGGCCCTCTGAAACAGAGGCTTCCCTTAGCACTACCTTCAGAGGGGGGTTTAAACCCCCTGGTTCCACCAAGGGGTGAAGCACAACTGTGAGGCTCCATCCAAGGACCACAACAACACTCAGGCACCTGGGTAAGGAAATGCTGAAGGCTATCAAGAGCCACCAAGAGAGCCACCAAGAGAGCCACCAAGAGAGCCAGCAGAGCCTTTCAGGAAGAGGGGACAGTTTCTCTTCCCATACAAGAAAGAAACTCCCTCTCCTCTCCCTCCCTTCTGATCAGCAGCATCATTCCCAGCCTAAGATCCGGGGACCAGAGGAGTCATGTTTGTTTACTCGAAGAGGTGATTTGAAACAGTCAGCATGGCTTCCCCAAGGGCAATCCTGCCTGACCAACCTGGTGGCCTTCCCTGAGCAGGTGACAACATCAATAGCTGAGGGGAGAGCAGCTGATGTCGTTTCCCTGGAGCTGAGCACAGCCTTCCACACTGTCCCACACCACATCCTGGTCTCCAGGCTGGTGACACATGGGTGTGATGGGTGACCACTGGATGGATACAGAACTGGCTTGAGGGCTGCACCCAGAGAGTGGCTGTCCATGGCTCCATGGCCCAGGGGAGGCCAGGGACAAGCAGAGTCCCTCAGGGATCAGTCCTGAGCCCAGGCTTGTTCAACATCTCTGTGGGTGCCAGGGACAGTGGCACTGAGTGCAGCCTCAGCAGGGTTGCTGATGACACCAAGCTGTGTGGGGCAGCAGACAGCTGGAGGGAAGGGATCCATCCAGAGGGAGCTGGACAGGCTGGAGAGGTGGGCACAAGCCAACCTCAGGAGGTTCAACCAGACCAAAATCAGGGTCCTGCAGCTGGGTGGAGGCAACCCCAGGCACAAATCCAGGCTGGGCAGGGACTGGCTGGAAAGCAGCCCTGAGGAGAGAGCCTTGGGGGTGCTGGGGGAGGAGAAGCTCAGCAGGAGCTCTCAGTGTGCACTTGCAGCCCAGAAAGCCAAGCAGAGCCTGGGCTGCAGCAGGAGAAGTGTGGCCAGCAGGGCAAGGGAGGTGATTCTCCCCCTCTGCTCAGCTCTGGGGAGACCTCACCTGGAGTCCTGCCTCCAGTTCTGGAGCCCCTATGACAAGAGGGATGTGGAGGGGCTGGAAGGTGTCCAGAGCAGGGCCAGGAGGATGAGCAGAGGGCTGGAGCACCTCTCCTGTGAGGACAGACTGAAGGAGTTGGGGCTGTTGAGTCTGGAGAAGAGAAGGCTCCCAGGTGACCTCATTGTGGCCTTCCAGGATCTGAAGGGGGCTCCAGGAAGGCTGGGGAGGGACTGCTCAGGATCTCAGGCAGTGATAGGACTAGGGGGAATGGAATGAAGCTGGAGGTGGGGAGATTGAGGCTGGAGGGGAGGAGGAAGTTCTTCCCCAGGAGAGTGGTGAAGCCCTGGAATGGGTTGTGCAGGGAGGTGGTTGGGGCCCTGTCCCTGGAGGTGTTTAAGGCCAGGCTGGCTGAGGCTGTGGCCAGGCTGATCTAGTGTGGGGTGTCCCTGCCCATGGCAGGGGGGTTGGAACTGGATGATCCTTGTGGTCTCTTCCAACCCTGACTGAGTCTATGATACTATGATTCTATGATGATACTCTGGAGCAGAGTGAAGGGGGAACTGTTGCAGTGGGTTCTCTGCTGCCTGTTTGTTTTGATATCAGCATCTTGGTGTCTAAAGAGCTGCTAAGCTAGGGAGAATCTTCCTCAGTTATCTGTGATGCTCCCTTTCCTCCACTTTTTCTCTCCCTACCCCATCCCCAACCCCCAGAGTCCTCCTTTGTGCCAGGCAGTCAGGAGCAGAGTGAGGAGCTGATGAGTCTTGACAGCTTTCAGGGCTGGCTGAGATGTGAAGTTAAACAAAGCCAGACCCATTCACAGGGCTGTTCTGGACAAGCTGGGGGCTCCCATGCAAACACTGAGCCCAGCCTGCTTCCAAGAGACAACATTGAACCGAAAGGATTAGCAAGAAGCCTGCAGTCTGAACAGGAGCCAGCAGTGTGCCCAGGGGGACAAGAAGGCCAATGGCATCCTGGCCTGCACCAGAAACAGTGTGGCCAGCAGGAGCAGGGAGGTCATTGTGCCCTGTGCTCAGCACTGCTGAGGCCACACCTTGAGTCCTGTGTCCAGTTCTGGGCTCCTCAGGTTAGGAAAGATGTTGAGGTGCTGGAAGGTGTCCAGAGAAGGGCAAGAAAGCTGGGGAGGGGTCTGGAGCACAGCCCTGTGAGGAGAGGCTGAGGGAGCTAGGGTTGCTTAGCCTGGAGAAGAGGAGGCTCAGGGGAGACCTTCTTGCTCCAGCACAAGAGAGACATGGACCTGATGGAGAAGGTCCAGAAGCTCCAGGAAGACCTCAGAGATGCATTTCAATATCTGCAGGGGAGCTGCAGGCAGGCTGGGGAGGGACTGCTCAGAAGGGGCTATGGGGATAGGCCAAGGGGCAAGGGTTTGGAACTGGAGCAGGGCAGAGTTAGGTTGGACACTAGGAGAGAGTTGTGCCCAGGGAGGCTGGGGAGACTCTGGCACAGGCTGCCCAGGGAGGTGGTTGAGGCTCCATCCCTGGAGTCATTCAAGCTCAGCCTGGCTGTGTCCCTGGGCAGCCTGCTCTGGGCTCTGGCTGGAGCTGTCCCTGCTGCCTGCAGGGGGTTGGACAGGATGCCCTTGGAGGCTGCCTTCCCACCAGATGCAATCTGTGCCTGAGCTGGCAAACCCTGAGTGCACAGACCCGAGCAGGGGGCTCTCTCTTTGCAAGCCCTGCACTTTGCACCTGGCTGTGGCAGGAGTGCTTTCTTGTGCTCAAGACAAAGCTCTCCCAGGGTTTACACAGCAGAGTCCAGCAGCAGAGCCCTACAACCCAGGCTGGCTCTCCCTGACAAGGAGACACGGACATGTGTGAGCCTGCTCCCTAGGCAGGATGGGGGGGGAGGGGGGGAGGGAAGCCCTGCTGCCTACAGAATTAGAGCCTCCAAATTGTTCTAATGGGTTAGGAAATAAATTATTCAGGCCTCAGTGCAGAGAGCTGGAATTGATCATCCAGGATGGTAAACAAAGCAATCCTGAGCAGCCCAGGATAGATGCATGCTGGTGAGGCCAATGATCCTGGAGCTGCAGCTACGTGCTGCACACATCCTGCAGGAGAGATTGCCTCCTGGTGCAGGGTAATGGCTGGGGGTGGCTCTGAGTGGGGGTTTTATTGCTTTGATTACAGGGAAAATGCTCCTAATTGAGGCTCCTCAGATTGTATCTGAGCAGGGTCTACACATCATGCTTCCTCTCCTACAGAAACACAACAATAATTCCTCTGGTATTGAGCAGAGCCCCAAGTGGAAGACAGGGCTCTGGAGTTCAACTCTGCTCAGTGAGGCCCAGGGACAGCACAAGGGACAGCAAGGGGCACAAACTGGAAGCCAATGCTCAGCAAGAGCTAAAGGAGCTGTGGGGAGCAAGAGGCTGGGGCCAGACTCTGCTGAGTGGTGCCCAGGGACAGCACAAGGGACAGCAAGGGGCACAGAGTGGCAGCCAGGAGGTTGGAGCTGAGCAGGAGGAGAAAGTTGTTTGGTGTGAGGCTGCTGGAGGCCTGGAGCAGGCTGCCCAGAGAGGTTGTGGAGTCTTCTTATCTGGAGAGCTTCCAAACCCCCCTGGGCATTGTGCTGCTGGGCAAGCTGCTAGGGGTGCCCTGCTGGGGCAGGGGGGTTGGATTGGGTGAGCTCCAGGCCTTCCAACCCCTGCCATGGTAGGATTCTATCACTCTGAACTGTAAACTAAACTCACTTGGAAGGGTTTTCTCCCTCAGTCTCCACCTATTTAAGCTGGAAGAGCTTTCTCAATTGCACCTCTGCGAATATGCTTCCCCCTGTAACCAGGGAGCAAGAGCATAAGGTAGGAAAGCCAACATCCAAGTATTAGCAGCAGTGAGGTGAGCATTGCCCACAAAAGTTCTTGTGATGTAAGGCAGCCTGCAACTACTGCTCCTTCCAGCCAGACACACAGAGGGAAGTGGCCTTGTTTAGCCTGTCAAGGAACAAAAGCAGGGCAGACTTCATTGCTCTCTGCAGCTCCCTGGCAGCAGGATGGAGCCAGGTGGGGATTGGTCTCTTCTCCCTTGAAGGTGTCCAGAGAAGGGCAATGAAGCTGGGGAGGGGTCTGGAGCACAGCCCTGTGAGGAGAGGCTGAGGGAGCTGGGGTTGCTTAGCCTGGAGAAGAGGAGGCTCAGGGGAGATCTCATTGCTCTCTCCAACTCCCTGAAGGGAGGTTGGAGCCAGGTGGGGGTTGGTCTCGTCTCCCAGGCACCCAGCAGCAGAACAAGAGGACACAGTCTCAAGCTGTGCCAGGGGAGGTTTAGGCTGGAGGTGAGGAGGAAGTTCTTCCCAGCAAGAGAGATTTGCCTTGGGAATGTGCTGCCCAGGGAGGTGGTGGAGTCCCCACCCCTGGAGGTGTTTAGGAAGAGCCTGGATGAGGCCCTTGGTGCCATGGTTTGGTTGATCAGATGGTGCTGGGTGACAGGTTAGAATTGATGAAGGTCTCTTCCAACCTGGTCCATTCTGTATTCTCCCCTCTAGCCTTAGCAAACCCTTAGCATTCCACCAGACCTGCTGCACACACAACAGTGGCAGGGAACTCCTAGAACTCCTGCCCACAGGTGCCCTTGTGTTGGTGCAATCAGCAGCTCACCTCAGCACCACCACAGTGCCCATGGACTGCAGGAAATGAACTAACTGCCTTTCTGAAGCAGAGAACTGCCCTCCAGCTCTCTGCACACACCTGCTTGCTACCCCTCCACAGTGCTGCCTCCTGCTCTGGCAGCCATGCCCCAGGTTTGCAGTGCTGCCTGGGGAACCTGGGCAGCTGCCAGCTGCCATCACTCCAGAGCACTTGAGCTGTCTCGAAATCTGCATCAGAAAAAAATCAATGAGGACTGGGCTCATGGAGCCTAGAGATGATTGTAAATGTCTCCCTGATTTCCCACTCTTAGTTCTAAAGCAGCCTCTTAAAGCTTGGCTGAATGCAAGCACATCTTTCCAGCCCCCAGTAAAGCTTTAGCACCTCGATTGCCAGCCAGCCTGACTCAGCACAACCCCCTGAAGAGCCATTACGAAGGGCAGAAGAGTCTCCAGTCCATCCAGTCTTGGGATAGACCTCAAAAGTATGTTCAGGCTTGGGATGTCAAACAGATGGACACAGCATGAAGGAGGACCTGGACAGGCTGGACAGATGGGCAGAGGCCAAGGGCAGG
This sequence comes from Melanerpes formicivorus, assembly GCF_026170545.1. Classification (NCBI taxonomy): domain Eukaryota; kingdom Metazoa; phylum Chordata; class Aves; order Piciformes; family Picidae; genus Melanerpes; species Melanerpes formicivorus. Next base: position 537,509 of record NW_027142368.1, on the reverse strand, counting down.
AGAGTGAACACATCCAAGTGCCAGGTGCTGCACATTGGCCACAGCAACCCCAGGCAGAGCTACAGGCTGGGGGCAGAGTGGCTGAGAGCAGCCAGGCAGAGAGGGACCTGGGGGTGCTGGTCAAGTGGCCAAGAGGTGGCCTGTATCAGGAACAGGGACTGGAACATCTCTGCTGTAAAGAAAGTCTGAGACCTGGGTCGAGGAAGAGACTGGATGAGGCACTTGGTGCCATGGTTTAGTTGATTAGATGGTGTTGGGTGATTGGTTGGTCTGGATGATCTCGAAGGTCTTTGCCAACCTGGTTAATTCTATTCTATTCTATTCTATTCTATTCTATTCTATTCTATTCTATTCTATTCTATTCTATTCTATTCTATTCTATTCTAGTTAGCCTGGAGAGAAGGCTGACAGAGGATCTGATCAATGCCTCTCAATATCTGAGGGATGGGTGTCATAGTATCAGTCAGGGTTGGAAGGGAGCACAAGGATCATCCAGTTCCAACCCCCCTGCCATGGGCAGGGACACCCCACACTAGATCAGCCTGGCCACAGCCTCAGCCAGCCTGGCCTTAAACACCTCCAGGGACAGGGCCCCAACCACCTCCCTGCACAACCCATTCCAGGCCTTCACCACTCTCCTGGGGAACAACTTCCTCCTCCCCTCCAGCCTCAATCTCCCCACCTCCAGCTTCATTCCATTCCCCCTAGTCCTAGCACTGCCTCAGATCCTGAGCAGTCCCTCCCCAGCCTTCCTGGAGCCCCCTGCAGATCCTGGAAGGCCACAATGAGGTCACCTGGGAGCCTTCTCTTCTCCAGACTGAACAGCCCCAACTCCTTCAGTCTGTCCTCACAGGAGAGGTGCTCCAGCCCTCTGCTCATCAGGATCAGATCATCAGGATGAAGGCTCTTTGCAGGGGTGCCCTGTGACAGGACAAGGAACAATAGGTCCAAGCTAGAGCTTGGGAGGTTCTGCTACAACATGAGGAGAAACTTCTGTGGTGTGAGGGTGCTGAAGGCCTGGAGCAGGCTGCCAGAGAGGTTGTGGAGTTCCCCTCTCTGAAGACATTCAGCCCCCACCTGTATGCACTGCTGTGTGACCTGCCTGGGTGACCCTGCTTTGGCAGAGGGGTTGGACTCAGTGATCTCTATGGGCCCCTTCCACCCCCTACCATTCTATGATTCTTTGACTGAGCCTCAAGAGCTGAAGCCTCAAGCAGTGCACTTCAATCTCAAACAACTAAAGCAAGTCTGGGGGCAACTGAAGACATCAAAAGCCAGAAGATGCCTCTGACAGCCTGCTAATGGAGAAGTGAATAAAGCCTCATTCAGCTAATCCCTGCTGGTTCATTAGCAGCATTCACCTGCCTCCTGCTCCCTCCACATCGCAGTTATCCATCAACTCCAGTTACAAAAGCACAGAAGTGCAACAGGGATGAGTTAATGCATGCAAGCTGAAAGTGATGGCTTGCTCTCACAGCCTCCAAAGCCACTGGGACACTTGAAGGTGTGCTCAGCAAAGCACTCCAAGCATGTGCTGCATGGCATCCTGGGGGGGCATTCAGAGGAGTGTGGCCAGCAGAGCCAGGGAGGTTCTCCTCCCCCTCTGCTCTCCCTGCTGAGGCCACACCTCGAATATTGCATCCAGCTCTGGGCTCCCCAGCTCAGGAGGGAGAGGGATCTGCTGGGGAGAGTCCAAGGGAGGGCTGCAAGGATGCTGAAGGGACTGCAGCACTGCCTGGGGAGGAGAGGCTGAGAGCCCTGGGGCTGTTCAGTCTGGAGAGGAGAAGGCTGAGAGGGATCTGATCAATGTCTATCAATAGCTGAGGGCTGGGGGTCCAGAGGCTCTGCTCAGTTGCTTCCTAGGATAGGAAAAGGAGCAATGGATATGAACTCCAGCACAGGAGGTTCCAGCTCAACATGAGGAACTGAAATGGTCCCAGAACCCTGGAGCAGGCTGCCCACAGAGGTTGTGGAGTCTCCTTCTCTGCCTTCCCAGCCCTGTCTGGATGTGTTCTGTGTGACCTGTGCTGGATTCTATGCTCCTGCTCTGGCAGGGAGGGTTGGACTCAATGATCTTCTGAGGCCCCTTCCAACCCCTAACATCCTGTGATCCCTGGAGGGATGGAAGAGCTGTGCAGATGTGGTGCTGAGGGCCATGGTTTAGTGGTGGACCTGGCAGTGCTGGGTTGATGCTTGGACTTCATGGGCTTAAAGGTCTTTCCCAAGCTAAACAACTCTGATGCCATGCTTCTATCCAGGGGAGGTCTGGGCAGGATGTTAGGAAGAAATTCTTCCCAGAAAGAGATCAGCAAGAAGCAATGGATATCAACTCCAGCACAGGAGGGTCCACCTCAACATGAGGAGGGACTTCTGCACTGTGAAAGCCACAGAGCCCTGGAGCAGGCTGCCCAGAGAGGCTGTGGAGTCTCCTCCTTTCTCTGGAGGCTTTCAAACCCCATCTGGATGTGTTCCTGAGGGACCTCTACTCAGCTCTGATGAGACCCCACCTGCAGTAACTGCCTCCAGTTCTGGAGCCCCTATGACAAGAGGGATGTGGAGGGGCTGGAAGGTGTCCAGAGCAGGGCCAGGAGGATGAGCAGAGGGCTGGAGCACCTCTCCTGTGAGGACAGACTGAAGGAGTTGGGGCTGTTCAGTCTGGAGAAGAGAAGGCTCCCAGGTGACCTCATTGTGGCCTTCCAGGATCTGAAGGGGGCTCCAGGAAGGCTGGGGAGGGACTGCTCAGGATCTCAGGCAGTGCTAGGACTAGGGGGAATGGAATGAAGCTGGAGGTGGGGAGATTGAGGCTGGAGGGGAGGAGGAAGTTCTTCCCCAGGAGAGTAGTGAAGCCCTGGAATGGGTTGTGCAGGGAGGTGGTTGGGGCCCCAGCCCTGGAGGTGTTTAAGGCCAGGCTGGCTGAGGCTGTGGCCAGGCTGATCTAGTGTGGGGTGTCCCTGCCCATGGCAGGGGGGTTGGAACTGGATGATCCTTGTGGTCCCTTCCAACCCTCACTGATACTATGATACTCTGATACTCTGATACTATGACCTGTGCTGGATTCTCTGCTCCTGCTCTGGCAGGGGGGTTGGACTGGAAGATCTCCAGCAGTCCCTTCTCAACCCTGACACCCTGTGACCTGCCACTGACTGCACTGAGTCTCTGCTGCAGTGCCCTCAGTTGCCCCACACTGCAGAGTGGTCTGACTGAGGATGCCATGGACCAGCTGAGGCTGTCCTGTCAGGGCAGCAGTGCTGATAAAAGATTAAACATGATCACAGAGCATTCAAAACTGATGATAATCAGTGCCATGAGCACCTCCTTTGGAAACCTGCTGAAACTCTCATTGCCATTAAGGACCCTGAATGAAAGTGAAGCTAATGACAGCCCACAGAGAGGCAGAGCAAAGGCAGGAGTGAGGGGAGGCAAAGGGATGAATACCTGAGAACAAAACAATCATGGATCTTCTCAGGTTGTGCTTTTAACTGCTGCCAAACTGCAAGGCTTTGCATCTGCTCCTCAAAAGTAATTGCTGAACCCAGCTGGAGCCCCAGCAACACAACTGAAACAGCTGGGAAGAGGAGCAGGGGTGTGAGGCTGGAACCAGCATCACTGAAGAGCAGGGGTGGGAAGGGAGAGCTGGAGATCACTGAGTCCAACCTCCACGCCAAAGCAGGGCCTCTGAGGGCAGGTCACACAGGAATGCAGCCAGGAGGTCTCCAGAGGAGACTCCACAACCTCTCTGGGCAGCCTGCTCCAGGGCTCCTGCACCCTCCCACTAAAAGATTTTTCCCATGTTGAGATGGAACTTCCTGAGACTGAGGTGATGTCCATTGCCCCTCCTCCTACCTCTGGGTGCCACTGAAAAGAGACCAACTCCATTCTCCTGACAGCCACCCTTCAGAGAGTTGAAGGCATTCATAGAATCATGGAACTGTCAGGGCTGGAAGGGAGCTCAAGGCTCAGCCAGCTCCAACCCCCTGCCATGGGCAGGGACACCTCACACCACAGCAGCTTGCTCACAGCCACCTCCAGCCTGGCTGCAAACACCTCCAGGCAGGAGGCTTCCACCACCTCCCTGGGCAGCCTGGGCCAGGCTCTCACCACCCTCCTGGCCAACAACTTCTTCCTCACAGCCAATCTCAAGCTCCCCACTTCTAGTTCTGCTCCACCCCCCCCAGTCCTATCCCTCCCTGACAGCCTCCAAAGTCCCTCCCCAGCTTGCTTGGAGCCCCCTGCAGCTCCTGGAAGGCCACCAGAAGGTCTCCTGGGAGCCTTCTCCTCTCCAGCCTGCACAGCCCCAACTCTCTCAGGCTGTCTGCAGAGCAGAGCAGCTCCAGCCCTCTGCTCCTCCTCCTGGCCCTGCTCTGGACACCTTCCAGCCCCTCCAGAGCCTTCCTGGCACAGAGGCTCCAGAGCTGGCCCCAGAGCTCCAGCTGTGGTCTCAGCAGAGTGAGACCCTGGGCAACCTGTGCCAGGCCCTACACCACCCTCCTGGGGAACAACTTCTTCCTCACATCCAACCTGAATCTACATTGATAAGGTCCACTCTCAGCCTTCTCTTCTCCACACTAAGGACCCCCAGGTCAGCCTCCCTTAAAGATTGTTTGTAAGAGAGATGCTGCAGTCCCTTTACCATCATCCTTCTAGCCCTCCATTGAACTCTCTCCGGTAGTTCTCCATCACTCTTGAACTGGAGAGCCCAGAACTGGACACAATCTTCCAGATGTGGTCAAATTAGGGCTGAGTAGAGGGGGAGGAGAACCTCCCTCGACCTGCTGGCCACACTCTTCTACATGCACCCTGAGAATCCACTGCATGAAGCTGAACCTCCTGGCAGAAGGAGATGGGTGTGCTCTGGAGTCCCTGTCTTGTCCCATCCATAAACCCACACACAACTTGGAAGAACCCTTTGTAGCATAAACCAGATCTGGAGCTCCAGAGGCAGTTTGGGTTACTGGTTGATGGTAGGCTGAACATGAGCCTGCAGTGTGCCCAGGGGGACAAGAAGGCCAAGGGCATCCTGGCCTGCATCAGGAACAGTGTGGCCAGCAGGAGCAGGGAGGTCATTCTGCCCTGTGCTCAGCACTGCTTAGGCCACACCTTGAGTCCTGTGTCCAGTTCTGGGCTCCTCAGGTTAGGAAGGAGGTTGAGCTGCTGGAAGGTGTCCAGAGAAGGGCAACAAAGCTGGGGAGGGGTCTGGAGCACAGCCCTGTGAGGAGAGGCTGAGGGAGCTGGGGTTGCTTAGCCTGGAGAAGAGGAGGCTCAGGGGAGACCTTCTTGCTCTCTCCAACTGCCTGAAGGGAGGCTGTAGCCAGGTGGGAGTTGGGCTCTTCTCCCAGGCAAGCAGCACCAGAACAAGAGGACACAGTCTCAAGCTGTGCCAGGGGAGGTTCAGACTGGATGTTAGGAAGAAGTTCTTCCCAGAAGGAGTTACTGGCCATGAGAATGTGCTGCCCAGGGAGGTGGTGGAGTCCCCATCCCTGGAAGTGTTCAAAAAAGTCTTGGATGTGGCACTTGGAGCCATGGTTTAGTTGTCAGGAGGTGCTGGATGATAGTTTGGACTTGATGATCTCTGAGGTCTTTTCCAACCTGGCTGATTCTATGATCTAAAGGCAGTAACATCCTGTCTGCCTTTGCAGATAATTCCTCATGCTGGTGTCCTGACACAAACCAGGAGCAGATTTGGACATGCAGCAAATGACTGAGGTGCCCCTTCTAGCATTAAAACATCCACAGCTTACAAACTCCACACCTCCAGGGGGAGAATTTGAATGGAGATGTCAGATGCCCTGAATGTAATGAATTAGGCAAGGGCTGGAGCAGGTGCACAATGATTTATGGGATGTAAAATGATGCAACTGATCCTATATAAATATAATGCAATAGATAAACTGCTGCTGTGTGAGCTCACAGGGGCTGGATTTGGGATTTATCAGCCAGCACTGAAAGCAAGCAGACATCCTGACTCTGGGGTGTCTGCTGCCTTTGCACACTTGGACCTTTGCACACTTGGTCACATGGAGGAACCTGGAAACTCCAGGCCTGGCAGCCTGACCTCAGTGCCAGGGAAAGTGATGGAGCAGATTATCCTGGGGGCAATAACTGCACCTGAAGGGTGGCCAAGGGCTCAGGCTCAGCCAGCATGGATTTAGGAAGGGCAGGTCCTGCCTGAACAACCTGAGCTCCTTCCATGCCCAGGTGACTGCCTGGGGGCTGTGGGGCAGGCTGTGGATGTGGTCTGCCTGGACCTCAGCAAGGCCTTTGACACCATCCCCCACAGCAAACTGCTGGCCAAGCTGTCAGCCCCTGGCTGGGACAGCAGCTCTCTGAGCTGGGTTAGGAACTGGCTGGAGGCTGAGCCCAGAGAATGGTGGTGAATGGTGCCACAGCCAGCTGGCAGCCAGGCCCCAGTGGTGTGCCCCAGGGAGCAGTGCTGGGCACTGTGCTCTTTAACATCTTCATTGATGATCTGGATGAGGGCATTGAGTCAGTCAGCAGCAAGTTTACAGATGACTCCAAGCTGGAAGCAGATGTTGGTCAGTTAGAGGACAGAAGGGTTCTGCACAGGGACCTTGCCAGGCTGGACAGATGGGCAGAGGCCAACAGGATGGCATTCAACAAACCCAAGTGCTAGGGGCTGCACTTTGGCCACAACAACCCCAGGCAGAGCTACAGGCTGGGGTCAGAGTGGCTGAGAGCTGCCAAACACAGAGGGACCTGGGGGTGCTGATTGACAGGTGCCTGAACAGGAGCCAGCAGTGTGCCCAGGGGGACAAGAGGGCCAATGGCATCCTGGCCTGCATCAGGAGCAGTGTGGCCAGCAGGAGCAGGGAGGTCATTGTGCCCTGTGCTCAGCACTGGTTAGGCCACACCTTGAGTCCTGTGTCCAGTTCTGGGCTCCTCAGTTTAAGAAGGACATTGAGAGACTTGAAGGTGCCCAGAGAAGGGCAAGAAAGCTGGGGAGGGGTCTGGAGCACAGCCCTGTGAGGAGAGGCTGAGGGAGCTGGGGTTGCTTAGCCTGGAGAAGAGGAGGCTCAGGGGAGACCTTCTTGCTCTCTCCAACTCCCTGAAGGGAGGTTGGAGCCAGGTGGGGGTTGGGCTCTTCTCCCAGGCACCCAACACCAGAACAAGAGGACACAGTCTCAAGCTGTGCCAGGGGAGGTTTAGGCTGGAGGTAAGGAGAAAGTTCTTCCCAGAGAGAGTTGTTAGCCATTGGAATGTGCTGCCCAGGGAGGTGGTGGAGTCCCCATCCCTGGAGGTGTTCCAGAGGGGATTGGATGTGGCACTTGGTGCCATGGTTTAGTCATGAGGTCTGTGGTGACAGCTTGGACTTGATGATCTTTGAGGTCTCTTCCAACCTTGGTGATCCTGTGAGACTGTGACCCTTTTTTGGGGGGACTACAACTAAAGAGGCCCAAGCTCAATTCCTGGGTTTACCACTGAGTTCTGCCACCACATAAAGTGCAGCCTATTGGGGGTCATTAGTGACAATGATGGCACAAAGCATGCCCAGCAGGATGAGACAGGAGATGCTCCTCCTCTGCTCTGGTCTGCTGAGACCCCACCTGCAGTGCTGTGTCCAGATCTGGTGCCCCTAGCACAAGAAGGACCTGGAGCTGATGGAGCAGGTCCAGAGTGGGCCATGAAGGTGATCAGAGAGCTGAACCACCTGCCTGATGGGGCCAGGCTGGGAGAGCTGGGGCTGTTCAGCCTGGAGAAAAGAAGGCTCCAGGGGGACCTCAGAGCAGACTTCCAGTACCTGAAAGAGCTACAGGAGAGCTGGGGAAGGACTTTTGATAAGGACTTGTGGTGACAGGGTGAGGGGCAATGGTTTGAAGACTGAGAAGGGCAGATTGAGAGTGGAGAGGAGGAAGAAATTGTTGAGAGTGAGGCTGGGGAGACTCTGGCACAGGCTGCCCAGGGAGGCTGTGGCTGCCTCCTGCCTGGAGGTGTTGAAGGCCAGGCTGGATGAGGCCTTGAGCAGCCTGTGCTGGTGGGAGGTGTCCCTGCCCATGGCAGGGGAGTTGGAACAGGATGAGCTTTAAGTTCCCTCCCAACCCATCCTGTAATTCCATGATTAGTGCTTTGCTCTCCCCTCTAAGCATTGGATGGGTTAGTGTAAGAAGCAGTGAAAGAAGAGGAGGAAAGGGGCCACAGAAAAACCAGAGAGAAACAAAGAGGTGTGTTAGGGAGCACAAAGATGAGAGAGACCAGCTCTCTGTCTCCTGCTCTTCAAGAAGTTTCTAAGCCATGGGCTAAGAGGCCTAGCCTGCCCAAAAGGAAACTGCAGGCCATGCTTCTGTTGCAGGTTTAACCCATCCATGGAGCTATGGAGACAAGGGTGGTTGCTATAGAAACCTCCACAGTCAATATAGATCCTGGAGCTGAAATGCAAAGTTAGCTGTGCAGCTCCAGAGGAGAACTGCTGATGCTGGGAAAAGCAAATGATGACAGCAACAGCTGATCCCCTGCCTCACCAGAGCTTCAAGAGACGCTCTGGAGAGTATAAACAGAGCCTCCTGCAGCACCCCCTGGCAGCAGCTGAACTCAGTTCTGAAGCTGGGGCAGGTCACAGAATGTCTCTGGTTTCAGCTTGGGCTCTGATCTTCAGAGGATCCTTCCCCCCAGGTCCCAGACTGTGCTGCCATTAGGATTCCTGTTCCTGATGGAGAGCTTTTCAAAGAGAAATTGGGTTTCTTTGCAAGGTGTTATCCTTCCCCTCCCTCTAATCAGCTCTACAGAGACCACACCTGCAGTGGTCCATTTCTGGGGACAGTTCAAGACAGGACTGCTGGAGAGTGCCCAGGGGAGGCTGCAGAGCTGCTGAGGGGCCTGGAGCAGCTCTGGGAGCAGCAAAGGCTGAGAGCCCTGGGGCTGAGAGCCTGCAGGAGAGCAGCCCCAGAGGGCAGCTGAGCAATGCTCAGCAAGAGCTAAAGGAGCTGTGGGGGGCAAGAGGCTGGGGCCAGGCTCTGCTGAGTGGTGCCCAGGGACAGCACAAGGGACAGCAAGGGGCACAGAGTGGCAGCCAGGAGGTTGGAGCTGAGCAGGAGGAGAAAGTTGTTTGGTGTGAGGCTGCTGGAGGCCTGGAGCAGGCTGCCCAGAGAGGTTGTGGAGTCTTCTTCTCTGGAGAACTTCCATGGCAGTAGTGATGTCTAGAAATCAGGTGTGGCTCCTGAAGCCTTCCTTTGGTCAGCTGGAGAGCTCCCTGAACACCATTAGTGGCACTGAGCAGGATTTCCCTGACCACAAGAGCAGGCCAGACACCAAGAGTTAGGGACGCCTGGATCCTCACTCAAAGCCATCTGCCCAGACTCTCCTTTCTTTGTCCCTGGGAAGAAAGAGGCATCTCCAAGGGTCACTCTGGCCTATCCAGGACAACTCACCCTCTGGGAAGCACACTCTGTGCAGGGACTGTAGGACAGCCAGAGCAAATGGCACAGCCCTTTTGAGCTCCTCACTGCAGGAAAGACATTGCTGGAGAGGGTCCAGAGAAGGGCAATGCCTGAGCTCAGTTTTGGGCCTCTCACTCTAAGAAGGACATTGAGGTGCTGCAATGTGTCTAGAGAAGGGCAACCAAGCTGGGGAAGGGTCTGGAGAGCAGGGCTGGGGAGGAGCAGCTGAGGGAGCTGGGGGTGTTCAGCCTGGAGCAGAGGAGGCTGAGGGAGACCTCATTGCTCTCTGCAGCTCCCTGAGAGGAGGCTGCAGGGAGCTGGGGGCTGGGCTCTGCTCCCCAGTCTCAGGTGATAGAAGGAGAGGAACTGGCCTGGAATTGTGCCAGGGGAGGGTTAGGTTGGAGAGGAGGAAGAATTTCTTTGCTGGAGGAGTGGTCAGGGCTTGGCTCAGGCTGCCCAGGGAGGTGGTGGAGTCCCCATGGCTGGAGGGGTTCCAGAAATGTGTGGCCATGGCACCTGGGGCCAGGGTTTGGTGCCCATGGCGGGGTTGGGTTGATGGTTGGACTGGGTGATCTCAGAGGGCTTTTCCAGCCCCACCAGTTCTGTGATTCTATAAACCCCTTCCCTCCCCTTGCTCCCCGAGAGGCAGGAAGGGTAACTCTCCCCCTGAATGTCAGCTGATGAAACTTCACAACCCTCCCTGAGTCAACTGGGAAAACATCTCATCTGCCCTTGTTAACTACAGTTCCACAGGGCTGTTTGCCTCCCTTCCTGATGCTCAGCTCGTACCACTGCAGAAACATGAAACCCCACCTGTGCTCAGGCAGGCAGGGAGAGCAGGAAGGAGGAATGGAATGGAATGGAATGGAATGGAATGGAATGGAATGGAATGGAATGGAATGGAATGGAATGGAATGGAATGGAATGGAATGGAATGGAATGGAATGGAAGACCAGACCAGGTTGGAAGAGACCTTCAAGATCATCAAGTCCAACCTATCAACCAATCCAACTCCACTTAATCAACTAACCCATGGCACCAAGCACCCTATCAAGTCTCCTCCTGAACACCTCCAGGAATGGGAACTCCACCATCTCCCTGGGCAGCACATTCCCATGGCCAATCTCTCTCTCTATGAAGAACTTCTTCCTAACCTCCAGCCTAAACCTCCCCTGGCACAGCTTGAGACTGTGTCCTCTTGTTCTGGTGCTGGCTGCCTGGGAGAAGAGCCCAACCCCCACCTGGCTCCAACCTCCCTTCAGGGAGCTGGAGAGAGCAAGAAGGTCTCCCCTGAGCCTCCTCTTCTCCAGGATAAGCAACCCCAGCTCCCTCAGCCTCTCCTCACAGGGCTGTGCTCCAGACCCCTCCCCAGCTTTGTTGCCCTTCTCTGGACACCTTCCAGCAGCTCAACCTCCTTCCTAACCTGAGGAGCCCAGAACTGGACACAGGACTCAAGGTGTGGCCTAACCAGTGCAGTGTACAGGGGCAGAATGACCTCCCTGCTCCTGCTGGCCACACTGTTCCTGATGCAGGCCAGGATGACATTCGCCCTCCTGGCTGCCTGGGCACACTGCTGGCTCATGTTCAGCCTACCATCAACCAGCACCCCCAGGTCCCTCTCTGCCTGGCTGCTCTCAGCCACTCTGCCCCCAGCCTGTAGCACTGCCTGGGGTTGCTGTGGCCAATGTGCAGAACCTGGCACTTGGATGTGTTCAATCTCCTGCCCTTGGCCTCTGCCCATCTGTCCAGCCTGGCAAGGTCCCTCTGCAGAGCCTCTCCACCCTCCAGCAGATCAACTCCTGCCCCCAGCTTGCTGTCATCTGCAAATTTACTGCTGATGGACTCAATGCCCTCCTCCAGATCATCAATGAAGATGTTAAAGAGCACAGGGCCCAGCACTGATCCCTGGGGCACACCACTGGTGCCTGGCTGCCAGCTGGCTGTGGCACCATTCACCACCACTCTCTGGGCTCAGCCTCCAGCCAGTTCCTAACCCAGCTCAGAGGGCTGCTGTCCCAGCCAGGGGCTGACAGCTTGGCCAGGAGTTTGCTGTGGGGGATGGTGTCCAAGGCCTTGCTGAGGTCCAGGCAGACCACATCCACAGCCTGCCCCACAGCCCCCAGGCAGTCACCTGGGCATGGAAGGAGCTCAGGTTGGTCAGGCAGGACCTGCCCCTCCTAAATCCGTGCTGGCTGGGCCTGATCCCTTGGCCATCCTGTAAGTGCTGTGTGATTGCACTCAGGATGACCTGTTCCATAACCTTGCCTGGCACTGAGGTCAGGCTGCCAGGCCTGGAATTCCCTGCCTCATGAACCCACCTCCACTCAGCACAGCCCTCCTGGAAAGCATTCAGCCACCCTCAGCTCCCTGCACTGCCCCTGCCCTGTGTGCCTTAGGCAGCTCTTCATAAAGGAGGCTGACTGAGAGCAATTCAGAGCTTTCCTTTCCTGCTTTGCCCACCCCCTCCACCGCCTAACTTCATCAGCAGTTGTAGTTCATTGCATTTTTATGTCTGCCAGTTCTGTTGACACACTCTTTGCCATTAGAGGAGGGGGGGGGGGGGGGAGGGAAAGGGGGCTGGGGGAAAGCTTTTGGGTTCCTGCAGCTCCTCAATCATTCTGTGCTGGGGCCTGCAATGAGATGGAAACAAAGACTTCTGCCTCAGCTAAAAATAAACTGTCAGCTGCAAAGCTCTCTCAGCACAGCCTTCCATCATCAAGCACAGCTACATAAACAGGGCTTTATAAATTATATATCTTAAGTCTCTGCATGCTGGCAGCACTTTTACCAACCAGTGTTCTGCCATACCTGCTGAAACAACAAACCACCCAACAACAGCAAAACAGATGTAAAAATCATTGCCAGTGCTGGTAAATGATCACAGCTGCCTAAAGAGCCAGGCTGGCAGAGCTGGGATGGCCACAGGGGGTACTGCAACACTCAGGCCACAGGTGAGGATGGAATGGAATGGAATGGAATGGAATGGAATGGAATGGAATGGAATGGAATGGAATGGAATAGGATAGGATAGGATAGGATAGGATAGGATAGGATAGGATAGGATAGGATAGGATAGCATAGCATAGCATAGCATAGCATAGCATAGCATAGCATAGAAATAGAATAGAATAGAATAGAATAGAATAGAATAGAATAGAATAGAATAGAATAGAATAGAATAGAATAGGTTGGAAAAGACCTCAGAGATCATCAAGTCCAACCTATCATCCAACACCACCTAATCAACTAACCCATGGCACCAAGCACCCTATCAAGTCTCCTCCTGAACACCTCCAGGGATGGGGACTCCACCACCTCCCTGGGCAGCACATTCCCATGGCCAATTGCTCTTTCTGGGAAGAACTTTCTCCTCACCTCCAGCCTAAACCTCCCCTGGCACAGCTTGAGACTGTGTCCTCTTGTTCTGGTGCTGGCTGCCTGGGAGAAGAGACCAACCCCCAGCTGGCTACAACCTCCCTTCAGGGAGTTGGAGAGAGCAAGAAGGTCTCCCCTGAGCCTCCTCTTCTCCAGGCTAAGCACCTCCAGCTCCCTCAGCCTTGGCCCCTCAGCCACTGGCACCAGGGCCACGTGGAGCAAATCCCACAATGGGGTAGAAGGCTACAGCTGGTCAGGAGGGACAGGCAGGGCAGGCAGGTTGGAGGTGTCACAGCATATGTAAGGGAGAGGTTTGGCTGCACAGCCCTCACAAGCCCAAGGAAAGCACAGCCAAGCTTTCCCTGTGTCTACATCCAGCCCATGTCTGGAGCTAAGGTACAGCAGTTGCTCTCTCACCCAATCACAGGACATTAGGAGGTGGAAGGGACCTCAAAAGCTCATCCAGTCCAACCCCACTGACCCCTCCCCAGCAAAGAAGGGGCTCAGGAATGGAGAGGAGACCTGAGGGGTGAAATGAAAGTGGATGTAATAGAATGGCCAAACTAATGCCAGTGCCAACCTAAAGCACTCAGAGTTGCCCTCAGCCCAGTGAACACAGTCACAGTAAGCAGGAAGGCAACCTTCAGGAGCAAGAGGAGCAGGGGGAGCCCAAGCCAAAGGGATTAGAGAAGGCCAGAGAAGGGTAGGTCCAGTGAAGGTCTACAAAGCAAGTGAAGGGTCTGAAGGACAGGTCCCGTGAGGAGCAGCTGAGGGAACTGGGGTTGTTCAGCCTGAAGAAGAGGAGGCTGAGGGGGAAGACCTCCTTGATCTCTGCAGCTCCCTGAGAGGAGGCTGCAGCCAGGTGTGCAGCAGGCTCTTTGCCTGAGTAAGAAGTGACAGTACAAGTGGCAATGGCCTCAAGTTGTACCAGGGGAGGTTTAGGTTGGCCATTAGAAGAAACTTCTTTACTGAGAGTGTTCTCAGCCTCTAGGACAGCCTGCCCAGGGGGTGCTGGAATCCCCATCCCGGGAGGCATTGCCAAGGTGTGGTGCTGAGGGACAGGGTTTGGCACCAGGCTTGGCAGAGGTAAACAACAGTTGGACTCCATGATCTTAAAGGTCTTTTCTAGCCAAAACGATTCTAAGAGCAGGAGGCCAAGCAGGAGGCCTGCCACACTCAAACTTCCTCCTTTCCTCCTTCCTCCAAACTTCCTCCTTTCTCACAGTACTCATAGGCTGGGATCACCTGCAGCCAGCTCAGGTCAGCTGTCCTGGCTGACTGCAGACTGCTGCCTGCCTGCAGCCCATGGCTGGCCTGGGAGCCTGTCCCAGCCAAGCCAGGACACCCTGACAGCTTTGTAACCACAAGCTGGCCATTGGAATGTGCTGCCCAGGGAGGTGGTGGAGTGCCCATCCCTGGAGGTGTTCAAGAGGGGATTGGATGTGGCACTTGGAGCCATAGTTGAGTTGTCAGGAGGTATTGGTTGACAGGTTGGACTTGGTGATCTCTGAGGTCTTTTCCAACCTTATTGATCCTCTGATTCTATAAGTGACTTCCCAGCCACTGCTCCCACGGCAAGAACTTGTTTGGTAGAGGTCTGATCCTGTCACACCTGCTTTCACTCAGCACAGAAGCCCAGCAGAGGCTTCCAGACAGACTTTTCAGAGGGAAGAGGAAAGCCCCTGGCTCAGGCAGGAGTCCTGCTGCTCTGTTTTACCCTGAACAAGTCCCAGGGCAGGTCCTTTCTCTTTAAACCAACACAATTCAGGGCTAAACACACAGCAAGGTACAAGCAGCTAGAAGATCCCCAAGCTGGTGGCACAGCAGCACTTGGCACTCAGCCTACTGAACACACTTCAGGGCTTTCCCCTAAAAGGGCTCTTGGCTAGGAAAACTTCTGGCTCCCCTCACTATTAAATCCACAAGGCAAGCATACCATGGCCTTAACACCACCTAGGAGCGGGAAATCAACTGGCAAAGGGGACAAGAGGCTCACAGTGCAACTTCAGTGCCTCCTGCCCAAGAGCATCTCTCCAAAAGCCAGGCTTATTACAGTCACATTCAACTCACAATGAACCCTTGCTACAGGGCAGGAAAACCCACAGCAATCATTGCTTGCTGCCTTATTGCTGCTGCCAGCTCCAGCTGCAGAGGGAAGCAGTGGCAGGGCCTGTATGAAAGGAGCAGAGCTCAGCATCACCCATGGGAAATGGCTCTCCTCACATCACACTCTTGCTGCTCTCCATCACAGAATCAAAGCATAGCAGAGGTTGGAAGAGACCTCTCAGAGATCACAGTATCAGTCAGGGCTGGAAGGGACCACAAGGGTCATGGGCAGGGACACCCCACACTAGATCAGCCTGGCCAGAGCCTCAGCCAGCCTGGCCTTAAACACCTCCAGGGATGGGGCCTTGATCATCCAGTCCAAACCCCAGCCAGAGCAGGGTCACCCAGGGCAGGGCACACAGGAACACATCCAGGTGGGCCTTGAAAGTCTCCACACCAGGAGACTCCACAACCTCTCTGGGCAGCCTGCTCCAGGCCTCCAGCAGCCTCACACCAAACAACTTTCTTCTCCTGCTGAGGTGGAACCTCCTGGGTTCCAACTTGTACCCACTGTGTCCTGTCCTATCACAGGGCACCCCTGAGCAGAGCCTGGCACCTTGCTCTTGGCCCCCACCCCTCAGATATTTACAGGCATTGATCAGTCATCCTCATAGCCCCTCCAAGGCTCCAAGCAGAAGAGCGTCCAACATTTCTGCAGCTGCCTCTCAAAACTGTGCCAGGGGAGGGTTAGCTTGGAGAGGAGGAAACATTTCTTTGCTGCAAGAGAGGTCAGGGATTGGAAGAGGCTGCTCAAGGAGGTGGTGGAGTCCCCACCCCTGGAGGTGTTCAAGAAACCTGTGGCCATGGCACTTGGGGAGATGGTTTAGTGACCATGGTGGCCCTCAGAGGGCTTTTCCAACCCAAACCATTCTGTGATTCCATGAAGTACTGACACACAGCAGCTCTGCACAGAACCTAAGGCAGAAGCTGTTGGGATGTGGGCTTCAACAGCTGCCAAACCCTTCTGCCAGCCCCAGGCAGCACCCTGTGAGGAGCAGGAGGCTGTCCCAGCTCTGCAGCTGGTGTGCCAAACAAAGTAGTACTACTTGTCTGTTCCCAGGCCTTGAGGTTCCCATCCCTGAGCTGCCCTGGGGACATTACCAGAGTGTTCTGCTGCATCCTGTGCTGAATCCAGCCCCAGCCATCACATTGTCCCTCCACAAATGCTCATCCCAGTCTGCTCCTGATGGCATTGGCTCAGGAAAGCTCCCACATGGAGCCCACAATGGCTCACCACCACCTGTCCCACACCAAACAGCTTGATGCAAGGGCAGCCAAAGTCCTTCTAGCACAGACTGGGAGGCAAATGCCAGCCAGGCAGCAGGCAGAGGCAGCCTGCAGCAATTCCAGCCTCATCTGGCCCATCTGAGACACTCCAACAGGTTCAGCTCTTATCTCTGTGTGATGCTGGATGGGCACAGTGGGAGGGGAGCACCACTCACATGCAGTGCTCCCATCCACCTTTCTGAAGGCAGAGGGGTTCCACAGGGGTGCTCTTCACAGCTGCATCCCACAGAGGTGGTGCCTGAGCTTTCCCCCCCCCTAGGTGTTTTCTCTGGACCAACTGGGAAGGACTTTTTTAGGCATCCCCACACTGTCCCCTGCTTAGCTCTCACCAAAAGCTGCCAGGGGGGTGGCACTAATTCAGCTCACAAAGTTCAGGGCTCACTAGGTAGGCTTTGATCAGTGAAATGTCTCTTGCCTGGGCCTGCAGCTGCTTTGTGCTGGGGGTGTGATAGGATCTGGACGTGCCCAGGAACTCATCCAATCCTAATCTGCTCCTGATGGTCTCTGCTGTCCAAGTTATAAAGGACTAAGCCTGCAGTTGGGCAAAGCAGATGACACAGAGAGAAACAAAGGGGTGTTAAAGCTGCCTGGGCTGCAGAACACATCAGATGGAGCCCCATGAGATACAGCAGGAGGGAAAGGAAAGGGAAAAGAATTGCTCCAGCACAAGCAGCAGCAGCTGCTTGTGCACACACACACACACACGTGGCACCAAACACAGACTGCTGAGGGGGAGTTCAGGGGCCAAAGCTCTGACAGGACTGAAAGTATTTCAGTTGCCTAAAAGCTTCATGCTCCTAGAGATCAGCACAGACCTCTGAGAAGCTGTGCAAACACACACATGGTACAAATCCCTTCCTCAGCACAGGGAACACAGTGGAGAGAATCACAGGCTCATAGAATTGGTTTGGTTGGAAGAGACCCCCAAGCTCAGCCAGTCCAACCAGCAACCCAACCCCACCATGGCCATCAAACCCTGGCCACAGGTGCCATGGCCACACCTTCCTTGAAGCCCTCCAGCCATGGGGATCCACCACCTCCCTGTGCAAATCCCTGACCACTCTTGCAGCAATTTTTCCTCCTCTCCAACCTAAGCCTCCCCTGGCACAATTCCAGGCCAGTTCCTCTCCTTCTATCACCTGAGTCTAGGGAGAAGACCCCAACCCACAGCCCAATGGAACCTCCTCTCAGGGAGCTGTGGAAAGCAATGAGGTCTCCCTCAGCCTCCTCTTCTCCAGACTAAACATCCCCCAGCTCCCTCAGCTGCTCCTCCCCAGCCCTGTTCTCCAGACCCTTCCCCAGCTTGGTTGCCCTTCTCTAAACACATTCCAGCAACTCAGTGTCCTTGGAGTGAGAGGCCCAAAACTGAACTCAGGCATTTTGGAGAGGAAGAAAGGTTCCTTGATTCATCAGCCTGAGCCACTGCTTCCAGCCTGGTGTGAGTCTCAGGAGGGGCTGTGGCTCTGTGGCTAATGGATGCCAAGCTCCAGCAGGGCTGTGGCTCTGTGGCTAATGAAAGCCAAGCTCCAGCCCTTTTCTCCAGACCCTTGCTCACCTTTGTTGCCCTTTTGCAGACACACTCCATCCCCTCAACCTCCTTCATGTAGTGAGGGACCAAAGGATAGTCAGGTAAAAAAGCAAAACACAGAGCACTTAACTGTCCTCAGTTAGGACTCCTGGCAGCTCCACACAAGCCCCTGACCTCCTGCATGAAAGCCAGAAACAAGCCAGCAGAGCATCTATCACAGTATCTGCAGCCAGCTCAGTGGTTTGGAAACCATGGGCAGCTCATACAGTCACCCTCTGCAAAGGAGAAGAGGCTGGAAGGGAGGAGCAGCAGCACCATCAAGGGTAATGAAGCTAAAATAATTGAATCTCCAGGTTTGGGGTTGCAATTTAAATCCCACTTTCTGAGTTAGTGCAGGATATCAAACCAGACCAGAGCATAAAAGCCACAGCCAGGACAGCTCCAGATCTGGGTGGAGGCAATCCCAGGCCCAAATCCAGGCTGGGCAGGGACGGGCTGGAAAGCAGCCCTGAGGAGAGAGACTTGGGGGTGCTGGGGGAGGAGAAGCTCAGCAGGAGCTCTCAGTGTGCACTTGCAGCCCAGAAAGCCAAGCAGAGCCTGGGCTGCAGCAGGAGAAGTGTGGCCAGCAGGGCAAGGGAGGTGATTCTCCCCCTCTGCTCAGCTCTGGGGAGACCCCACCTGCAGTACTGCCTCCAGTTCTGGAGCCCCTAGGACAAGAGGGATGTGGAGGGGCTGGAAGGTGTCCAGAGCAGGGCCAGCAGGAGTAGCAGAGGGCTGGAGCACCTCTCCTGTGAGGACAGACTGAAGGAGTTGGGGCTGTTCAGTCTGGAGAAGAGAAGGCTCCCAGGTGACCTCATTGTGGCCTTCCAGGATCTGAAGGGGGCTCCAGGAAGGCTGGGGAGGGACTGCTCAGGATCTGAGGCAGTGCTAGGACTAGGGGGAATGGAATGAAGCTGGAGGTGGGGAGATTGAGGCTGGAGGGGAGGAGGAAGTTCTTCCCCATGAGAGTGGTGAAGCCCTGGAATGGGTTGTGCAGGGAGGTGGTTGGGGCCCTGTCCCTGGAGGTGTTTAAGGCCAGGCTGGCTGAGGCTAGGCTGATCTAGTGTGGGGTGTCCCTGCCCATGGCAGGGGGGTTGGAACTGGATGATCCTTGTGGTCCCTTCCGTCCCTCACTGATACTATCAAGACTTTAGAAAGGCTCCTGCTTGGATCAGCCCTCAGCATCTGGAGGAAAGGAAAGAAGAAGAAATTCTCTCTCTCTTGCCTCACATTATCCTCCCTTGGTGTTTCCAAGTAGATGTGAAAAAACTGACTGAGAAACAAATAGCATTTGGAATCTGTCCAGAGAAGAGGACTCCACAGCCCCAACAAGCAGCCAGGGCAGAGCCAGCAGGAGCAAAGCTTTCTGGTGCTGTTCATCAGTTGTGCCCCCAACAGACTCACAGAATTGTCAGGGCTGGAAGGGAGCTCAAGGCTCAGCCAGCTCCAACCCCCTGCCATGGGCAGGGACACCTCACACCACAGCAGCTTGCTCACAGCCACCTCCAGCCTGGCTGCAAACACCTCCAGGCAGGAGGCTTCCACCACCTCCCTGGGCAACCTGGGCCAGGCTCTCACCACCCTCCTGGCCAACAACTTCTTCCTCACAGCCAATCTCAAGCTCCCCACTTGTAGTTCTGCTCCATCCCCCCCAGTCCTATCCCTCCCAGACACCCTCCAAAGTCCCTCCCCAGCTTGCTTGGAGCCCCCTGCAGCTCCTGGAAGGCCACCAGAAGGTCTCCTGGGAGCCTTCTCCTCTCCAGCCTGCACAACCCCAACTCTCTCAGGCTGTCTGCAGAGCAGAGCAGCTCCAGCCCTCTGCTCCTCCTCCTGGCCCTGCTCTGGACACCTTCCAGCCCCTCCAGAGCCTTCCTGGCACAGAGGCTCCAGAGCTGGCCCCAGAGCTGCAGCTGTGGGCTCAGCAGAGTGGAGCAGAGGGGCAGAATCTCCTCCCTGGCCCTGCTGGCCACACTTCTGCTGCTGCAGCCCAGGCTCTGCTTGGCTCTCTGGGCTGCAAGTGCTCCCTGCTGGCTCTGCTCCTCCTCCTGGCCCTTCTCTGGGCACCTTCCAGCACCTCCAGATCCTTCCTGGAATAGAGGCTCCAGAACTGGATGTGGAACTGCAAAGAGAGGGAGGAAGAAAAGGCAACACTGCCACTTGCTCAGAACCACATTGTGGGCAGGTGCTTGAGGACTGCTTAGTGGTGGCTATGAAAGCAGCCAGGCCCAGAAAGCTGCCATCCCTCCCCACAGCAGGGGAGAGCCTCCTCAGCCTCGCTTCACCTTCTCTTGTTGTTGAGAGAGAGAGAGAAGGAAATAATCACCTGCCTTTATTCCTGTCTCCTCTTTTCATGGTTGTTGATTCTCCTTCTAAGGCTTTGTTCCCCGCTGGAAAAAGCACAATTCAGTGAGGAGGGCCAGGAGGGCTCTCTGCTGCGTTCCCACCACAATGGCATTTAAAGCAAACACACACACACACACAGAGCCCAGACAAAACTGGCAGCCTGTGGGCTATTATGTGAAAATCAGCAGCACAAAATGAGAGCTGAGGTGCAGCTTTTCCCTGCATGCCCAAGCTGTGCAGCCCAGAAAGGCAGGCAGCAGTGTCACTGAGCTGTGAACTCCAGAGGAGGTCTTTTCTTTCTCAGGCTTTCCAAGAAGAAAGGTGGAACAGCTGAGGGAGTCAAAGGTCCTTCCACAGCCTTGGATGAGCTCTCTGCCATTCAGCACAAGCCACACTCTCTGCTGGTCTATTATGCAAACCAGGAAGCCTGAAATAACTCTGATGTCCTTTGACACTCCACAACAAACAGAGAAGAAGGGGGGGGAGGAAACAAACTCCAACTGAAGGGGGATGTCAAGTGAAGAGAAAAACCTGTGTGACATCAACAGCACAAACCCTGAATGTCCTGTGTGTGCAAATGGGCAACAATGAAAAGATGACACACAGCAGCTGAGATCTTCTGCAGGTATAAAGCAAACAGCTCCACAGACTTCATCACAAGCAGGTCTGGCACCATTGTCACACCTCCCGGCAGTGAGGACGGTGGCTCTGTCACTCCAGTCAAGTGTCTGAAGTGACTGCAGCTCATGATGGGACAGGGAAGCACTGCAGAGGTGGCACCAAGGCTGTTGGCACAATACAATAATGAGCAGAAGAGGAATGGGAAGGAGGAGGCTGCAGAATTGGAAGTAATTTCCCTTATCAGCTTTCTCTAGCAGGATTCCCTCAGGGACTCACAGGGACCTCGACCTGCTGGACAGATGGGCAGAGGCCAACAGGATGGCATTCAACAAGTCCAAGTGCCAGGGGCTGCACATTGGCCACAGCAACCCCAGGCAGAGCTACAGGCTGGGGGCAGAGTGGCTGAGAGCTGCCAAACAGAGAGAGACCTGGGGGTGCTGGTTGACAGCTGCCTAAACATAAGCCAGCAGTGTGCCCAGGGGGCCAAGAGGGCCAAGGGCATCCTGGCCTGCATCAGGAAGAGTGCGGCCAGCAGGAGCAGGGAGGTCATTCTGCCCTGTGCTCAGCACTGGTTAGGCCACACCTGGAGTCCTGTGTCCAGTTCTGGGCTCCTCAGTTTAAGAAGGACATTGAGAGACTCGAAGGTGTCCAGAGAAGGGCAAGAAAGCTGGGGAGGGGTCTGGAGCACAGCCCTGTGAGGAGAGGCTGAGGGAGCTGGGGTTGCTTAGCCTGGAGAAGAGGAGGCTCAGGGGAGACCTCATTGCCCTCTACAACTACCTGAAAGGTGGTTGTAGCCAGGAAGGGGTTGGTCTCTTCTCCCAGGCACCCAGCACCAGAACAAGAGGACACAGTCTCAAGCTGTGCCGGGGAAGTTTAGGCTGGAGGTGAGGAGAAAGTTCTTCCCAGAGAGAGTTGTTAGCCATTGGGATGTGCTGCCCAGGGAGGTGGTGGAGTCCCCATCCCTGAAGGTGTTCCAGAGGGGATTGGATGTGGCACTTGGTGCCATGGTCTAGTCATGAGGTCTGTGGTGACAGGTTGGACTCGATGATCCTTGAGGTCTCTTCCAGCCTTAGTGATACTGTGAATACAAAGGGGTGGTGCTTCCTGAAAGCAGAGGGCAGCACACAGACCTCCTGGCTGACGCTCCCAATACCCAACCTGCCTCCTCTGGGAGGGGTTCAGCTCTCAATCTTCCTCTCAGGCAAGAGCTATCAGCACCAGCTTGCCTCAGGAAGAGCTTCAGAGTGTGAGCAAGGAACACAGGTCTGCCCACAACAGTCTGAGAGCAGAGCAGGAAACCAAAATGCATTTTGAGGCTAAATGGCAAGAGAGGAGGGAAGGAAAAGTCTCAGACCCAGGAGTGCTCCACTACCATTCCTGCTGCAGTCCATGCCCTTGGTGTCCTGGGGAAACACAACTGCTGCTCTCTTGTCAGTTGTGCAGGATGGTTAGGAAGTGGTTTGGAGTAATGATTGCTCAGATGGTTAGGAAGTGGTTTGGAGCTCTTGTTGCTCACCATGGGCTGATTGCCTTCTGCTGAGCAGCACAAGATGGGTTTGCTGCAGAGGCACAGCACAGGAGCACACCCCAGCAGCTCCCACCCCAGCTCCACACTACAGACTGCAGCAGCAACTGCAGCTGAGGGGCATGCAGGCTGGTGCAGGGCACCTTCTGAACATGGAAGGGCACCACAGGATAGATTTCCCTCCCCAACACTCCTCAACCCTTATAGAATCAGACAACCATTAAGGTTGGAAAAGACCTTTTAAGATCATTGAGTCCAACCACAACTCAACTACTTTGGCCACTAAACTATATCCTGAAGCACCACATCTACAGCTGCTTGAACACCTCCAGGGATGGCAAAGCCACCACCTCCCTGGACAGCCAGGAGTTCTGATGTTGTGACCCTGTCTCAAGCTTGCAGGTCTCACTGAAGCAAGGCTCAGTGAGCATTGCTGACTGCTGCAATCACAGCAGCAGCAGCAGCAGATGACTTTAACAGCACAAGAAAACCAAGGGAAGAACTCTCCAGAGGAGGCTATAACAATAAGCAGAGGGCTGGAGCAACTCTCCTGTGAGGTCAGGCTGAAAAGGTTGGGGTTCATAGAATCAATAAGGTTGGAAAAGACCTCAGAGATCATCAAGTCCAAGCTGTCACCCAACACCTCCTGACAACTAAACCATGGCTCCAAGTGCCACATCCAAGCCTTATCTGAACACCTCCAGGGATGGGGACTCCACCACCTCCCTGGGCAGCACATTCCCATGGCCAATTACTCTTTCTGGGAAGAACTTCCCTGCTCCTGCTGGCCACACTCTTCCTGATGCAGGCCAGGATGCCATTGACCCTCCTGGCTGCCTGGGCACACTGCAGGCTCATGTTCAGCCTACCATCAACCAGCACCCCCAGGTCCCTCTCTGCCTGGCTGCTCTCAGCCACTCTGTCCCCAGCCTGTAGCACTGCCTGGGGTTGCTGTGGCCGATGTGCAGCACCTGGCACTTGGATGTGTTCAATCTCCTGCCCTTGGCCTCTGCTCATCTGTCCAGCCTGGCAAGGTTGCTCTAATAGCTTCAAGTTGTACCAGGGGGAGGACATGAGAAGAAACTTCTTCACTGAAAGGGTTCACAAAGCCTGGCACAGGCTGCCTAGGGGGGTGGTTGAATCCTCATCTATGGAGGGCTTTTAAAGAGGCAGAGCTGTGGTGCTGGCTAAGCCCCAGCTTTGGTAGAGCTACAGAATGGTTGGCCTGCATCAAAAATAGTGTGGCCAGCAGGAGCAGGGAGGTCATTCTGCCCTGTACTCAGCGCTGCTTAGGCCGAACCTTGAGTCCTGTGTCCAGTTCTGGGCCCCTCAGGTTAGGAAAGATGTTGAGCTGCTGGAAGGTGTCCAGAGAAGGGCAAGAAAGCTGGGGAGGGGTCTGGAGCACAGCCCTGTGAGGAGAGGCTGAGGGAGCTGGGGTTGCTTAGCCTGGAGAAGAGAAGGCTCAGGGGAGACCTTCTTGCTCTCTGCAACTCCCTGAAGGGAGGTTGGAGCCAGGTGGGGATTGGGCTCTTCTCCCAGGCAGCCAGCACCAGAACAAGAGGACACAGTGTCAAGCTGCACCAGGGGAGGTTTAGACTCGAGGTGAGGAGAAAGTTCTTCCCAGAGAGAGTCATTCATCATTGTAATGTGCTGCCCAGGGAGGTGGTGGAGTCCCCATGCCTGGAGGTGTTCAAGAGAGGTATGGATGTGGCACTTGGAGCCATGGTTTAGTTGATTAGATGCTGTTGGGTGACAGGTTGGACTTGATGATCTCTGAGGTCTTTTCCAACCTTATTGATTCTCTGACTCCATGATCCGAGAGGTCTTTCCTAACTGTAATGACTCTTTACACCACGTGTGAGATTTGTCTTCCTGCAGCTGTTTAGGGGAGGGGAAAGACAACAAAGCAGAAGCAGAACTGAGCCCTCAGCTCTCTGCATCCCTGCTCTGATCTCTGTCCTACGAGAGCTGCGGCTAGAGGCTGGTTCAGCACGAAACCTGCTGCCAGCTGAGGAGCCACACAATGCAACCAGACTGGAGTGAGTTCAGCCCCCTCCACCCCCCTGCCAAAGGAGCTTGTGGAAGCCTCAGATAACATTATGCTGGAGTTTTATCCCAGCCATTAGGTGGCTGGGAGCTGAATGGGAAGGAAGCGAGTTAAGCTGCCAGAGATGATGCCCAGCATCGATTGCTCCATTGATTTCACTAAATTGTTGTCCACACAAACCACAGCCTGGACATCCCTGAATTGGTTTAAAATTGACTGGTAATGATTTAGCTTCTGCTGGCTCTTTATTCACTCAGGCTGTGGCTGGAGTAGAGGAGCAGAGGGGGGAGGGGGGGAACAAAACCAACGCAACAAATGAAAGAGGCAAAAAGCATTCTTTGTGTCAGAGCAGAGCAACACATCCTGAGCAACATCCTAACCACAACAAGGATGTCCAAGAGGTGCTCTCAGAATCACACAATCAATAAGGTTGAAAAAGACCTCAGAGATCAAGTCCAAGCTGTCACCCAACACCTCCTGACAACTAAACCATGGCACCAAGTGTCACATCCAATCCCTTCTTGAACACCTCCAGGGATGGGGACTCCACCACCTCCCTGGGCAGCACATTCCAATGGCTAACAACTCTCTCTGGGAAGAACTTTCTCCTCACCTCCAGCCTAAACCTCCCCTGGCACAGCTTGAGACTGTATCCTCTTGTTCTGGTGCTGGGTGCCTGGGAGAAGAGCCCAACCCCCACCTGGCTCCAACCTCCCTTCAGGGAGTTGGAGAGAGCAAGAAGGTCTCCCCTGAGCCTCCTCTTCTCCAGGCTAAACAACCCCAGCTCCCTCAGCCTCTCCTCACAGGGCTGTGCTCCAGACCCCTCCCCAGCTTTGTTGCCCTTCTCTGGACACATCAAGCATCTCAATGTTCTTCTTAAATTGAGTGGCTGCTTTGGACAAGGGCTTCCAGTGCCAGGATGAGGAACAATGGCTCTGAGCTGGGAGAGAGGAGACTGAGAGTGGAGAGGAGGAAGAAATTGTTGAGAGTGAGGCTGGGGAGACTCTGGCACAGGCTGCCCAGGGAGGCTGTGGCTGCCTCCTGCCTGGAGGGGTTCAGGACCAGGCTGGATGAGGCCTTGAGCAGCCTGTGCTGGTGGGAGGTGTCCCTGCCCATGGCAGGGGGTTGGAGCTGGATGATCTTTGAGCTCCCTTCCAACCCAAGCCATTCTATGATGCTAACCTGCAGGTGTCAGTGGCCTTCATTCCTTGCCCAGCACTAAGCAGCTCCTGCCTGGGCACACCAGCAAAGCCAGCAGACACCTCACCTGCCAGAAAGGCTTGAGAACGATTAGGAGGCAGCACAAAGCAGAGGCAAACAAAGCAGAACACTTGTGGAATGTCACCACAGGCGTTGCCTGGAAGAGGATTCCCCCAGCTTGCACTTCAGCTCACAGCCTTCCTTCTGCCCAAAAGGCTTCCTTTTCCATTTCCCTTTTCTCCATGCATGGCCAAAGAAGGTGATTCCCATTTTCCCCAGCCACCTCTTGTCCTGCTGTGCAGAGGAGCATCCTCCTGAGCCAATGCTTGAGGAGAAAAACTGAAAGCACTTAGGTTAATAAAAAGAAAAGTCTCCTGCAGAAGGGCTCTGGGGAGCAGGATGTTTGTGGGCAGCTTGGGATGAGTTTTTGCTAACTAACACTTACACAATTGCCTGGCTCCCCAAGGGTTGGTCTAATTTAGGTCTGGGGTGGCTGAAAGAGCAAGTGCTGAGGAGGTGGGTACCTGATAATTCAATCCCACGTGCCCCTGGGCACAAGTGGAACTGTGTTCTCCAGCAGCTCTGCCTGAAAGAGAGAACAATTACAGCACAAGAGATATTTTACTGCTGCCACTTAAGAAAGAGGCCTTCTTTTGCCTGCATACCCGCACCAGCAAGCACCAACTTCAGCAGGTAAATGAACCCTGCCTGGAAACACAGTGAGGAGATCCTTCGGTGCCATGGAGCTGGCCAGGAGGCAGCAATGGGCACTGGCAGCACAGAAGGCCAAGGGCTGCAGCCAAAGCAGTGTGGCCAGAGATGGAGAGAGGGGATCCTGCCCCTCACCTGCAGGGCTGGGTCCAGATATGGGACCCCAACACAAGGAGGACCTGGACCTGCTGGAGGGGGTCCAAGAGGAGGCCCCAAAGGTGATCAGAGGGCTGGAGCACCCTGACAGGCTGAGAGCCCTGGTGCTGTTGAGCCTGGAGGAGAGAAGGCTCCAGGGAGACCTTAGAGCTACATTTCAGTATCTGCAGGGGAGCTGCAGGCAGGCTGGGCAGGGACTGTTCAGAAGGGGCTGTGGGGATAGGACAGGAGCAAAGGTTTGAAACTGGAGCAGGGCAGAGTTAGGCTGGACACCAGGGGGAAGTTCTTTACTGTGAGAGTGGTGAGGAACAGGTCACTAATACCAGTCTCTTCCAGCTGCTAGTAGCATGGACACCACTCAGAGACCAGCATCAGCCTCATACACCTTGAGGCAGGGCAGGGCCAACAGGCAAAGGTGACTTCTGCTGGAGGTCCCTGGATCAGAAACCAGGAGCAACCAAGAAAGTGAAGGTGCACACAGACCCCCTGAGAGCTTCTGTTCCTACCTGACTCACTCAGTGTACTGCCACCTGCACAAACATCCAACCTGCTCTTCTCCAGTGTCTTAATATGCCCTGCTTCAACCCCCCTCCTCCTCGTCACTGGGGCTCACACCTGGGTTTAACACTGATGGCTTTAGTGCTCCCAGCTGAGAGCAAGAAGGTCTTCCAAAGCTAGTGCTGGGCCCCATCCTCTTTAACATCTCCATTGATTGTCTGGATGAGGGCATTGAGTCAGTCATCAGCAAGTTTGCAGATGACACCAAGCTGGGGACAGAAGTTGGTCAGTTAGAGGGCAGGAAGGGCTCTGCACAGGGACCTTGCCAGGCTGGACAGATGGGCAGAGGCCAACAGGATGGCATTCAACAAATCCAAGTGCCAGGGGCTGCACTTTGGCCACAGCAACCCCAGGCAGAGCTACAGGCTGGGGTCAGAGTGGCTGAGAGCTGCCAAACAGAGAGGGACCTGGGGGTGCTGATTGACAGCTGCCTGAACATGAGCCTGCAGTGTGCCCAGGCAGCCAGGAGGGCCAATGGCATCCTGGCCTGCATCAGGAAGAGTGTGGCCAGCAGGAGCAGGGAAGTCATTGTGCCCTGTGCTCAGCACTGGTTAGGCCACACCTTGAGTCCTGTGTCCAGTTCTGGGCTCCTCAGGTTAGGAAGGAGGTTGAGCTGCTGGAAGGTGTCCAGAGAAGGGCAAGAAAGCTGGGGAGGGGTCTGGAGCACAGCCCTGTGAGGAGAGGCTGAGGGAGCTGGGGTTGCTTAGCCTGGAGAAGAGGAGGCTCAGGGGAGACCTTCTTGCTCTCTCCAACTCCCTGAAGGGAGGTTGGAGCCAGGTGGGGGTTGGGCTCTTCTCCCAGGCAAGCAGCACCAGAACAAGAGGACACAGTCTCAAGCTGTGCCAGGGGAGGTTTAGGCTGGAGGTGAGGAGAAAGTTCTTCCCAGAGAGAGTTGTTAGCCATTGGAATGTGCTGCCCAGGGAGGTGGTGGAGTCCCCATCCCTGGAGGTGTTCAAGAGGGGATTGGATGTGGCACTTGGTGCCATGGTCTGGTCATGAGGTCTGTGGTGACAGGTTGCTCTCCTCACAGGGCTGTGCTCCAGACCCCTCCCCAGCTTTCTTGCCCTTCTCTGGACACCTTCCAGCATCCCAACATCTTTCCTAACCTGAGGAGCCCAGAACTGGACACAGGACTCCAGGTGTGGCCTAACCAGTGCTGATTCTATGACTGCATGAAAGTCACACACCCTAGCATGAGGTGCATCAATCCAGTAGAGCCCAGCCCTGCTGCCAGAGCTGTGCCAGGCTTGGGAGTGAGCAGATCAGAAGAGTCTGAGCCTGTGGAGCACAACCAACAGCTGATCTCTCTTGCCAGCCATCCTGCACCTAAGGATGAGGATACCACCCAGAAAGCTGCAGGACATACATAGCTTTGCAGGCAGACTGTCCAAGCCTGGGCCTGGCTCTGGGCTGAGCATATGGTCCCCATAAGGCCTGGAGGAAGCAGCTCCTGGCCAGAGGGAGGAAGGTGACTCAAGCCGGAACGAGAGCACCGCAGCGCCACTGCGCGCTCCTGTGCCCCGTGGAGGCAGAGTTCACCTGAGGCAATTATCCCACATGCTCCTCACCAGCTGCTCTCCTCAGCAGTGCTGGGCTGCAGTCCAGGCCAATAAAGACAAGGAAGGGGGATCTGGACACTGGAGTGACTCCAGGAATAAGCTCCCACCTCCCCAAGGGCTGGCATGCTAGCAAAGAAGGGCAGCGCTTCAGCACATATGGCATGCCAGGAGGAGAGCTGGCACCAATCTGTTCCATCACCTGGGGAGGAAAGAGGAAAAGGAGCAAGGAAAAAGAACAAACAGCTTGGTGGGAAAGAGGCAGGGGGACATCTCCTCATCTTGGGGATGACCTCCTGGGCAGTGTCTGTGTCCTCCCTTTTCACAGAATCAAAGAATCATGGAATTGTTGGGGGTGGGAGAAGCCCTCTGAGATCAGCCAGTCCAGCCAGCAAGCTAAGGCTGCCACAGCCAGCAAACCATGGCCCCAGCTGCCAGGGCCACACCATCCTTGAACCCCTCCAGCCATGGGGACTCCATTCACCTCCCTGGGCAGCCTCTGCCAAGCCCTGACCACTCCTGCACCAAAGACATTTTGCCTCCTCTCCTACCCAACCCTCCCCTGGCACAGTTTCAGGCCAGTTCCTCTCCTTCTATCACCTGAGACTAGGGAGAAGAACCCAACCCCCACCTCACTGCAACCTCCTCTCAGGGAGCTGTGGAAAGCAATGAGGTCTCCCTCAGCCTCCTCTCCTTCAGACTAAACATCCCCCAGCTCCCTCAGCTGCTCCCCTCTTCTCCAGACCCTTCCCCAGCTTGGTTGCCCTTCTCTAAACACATTCCAGCAACTCAATGTCCATCTGGGAGTGAGAGTCCCAAAACTGAACCCAGGCATTTTGGAGAGGAAGAAAGGTTCCTTGATTCATCAGCCTGAGCCACTGCTTCCAGCCTGGTGTGAGTCTCAGGAGGGGCTGTGGCTCTGTGGCTAATGGATGCCAAGCTCCTGTCACTGCCTCTCTGTTCAATCCAGAATTCACATGGCTCCAGATCTCTAAGGTTCCTTTTGCCCCCACCAGGCTTTATGAAAGTTAACACCAACATCTAGTGTGGGGTGTCCCTGCCCATGGCAGGGGGGTTGGAACTGGCTGATCCTTGTGCTCCCTTCCAACCCTGACTGATACTATGATACTACTATGATACTACTATGATACTATGAACATGGTCACACAATGGTTGGACTTGATGAGCTTAAAGGTCTCTCCCAACCCAAATGATTCTGTGATGACACTGAATTGGGTGGCAGTGCTGATCTGCTGGAGAGCAGGAAGGGGCTCTGCCAGACTGCATCAATGGGTCAAAGTCAATGGCACAAAGTTCAACAAGGCCAAGTGCCAGACCTTGCACTTGAGTCACAACAACCCCATGAATGCTCCAGGCTTGGGGCAGAGTGGCTGGAAAGCTGCATGGCAGGGAAGGAGCTGGGAGTGCAGGTTAAGAGCAGCTGAATGTGAGCCAGCGTGTGCCCAGGTGCCCAAGAAGGCCAGCAGCAGCCTGGCCTGGATCAGCAACGGTGTGGCCAGCAGGAGCAGGGCAGGGAGGGTGCCACTGCAGCACTGGTGAGGCTGCATCTCAAATACTGAGTTTGGTTTGGGGGGCCCTCACTCCCAGGAGGACCTTGAGGGCTGGAGCAGGTCCAGAGAAGGGCAACCAAGCTGGGGAAGGGTCTGGAGAGCAGGGCTGGGGAGGAGCAGCTGAGGGAGCTGGGGGTGCCAGGGGAGGTGGTGATCTTAGGTCAGTGGTTGGATTTTATGGTCTTAAAGGACCTTTCCAACTGAAACACCTCTGTGGTTCCCTGGGCCAGGTGAGGACCTGTCCCTGCCTGAGCATTTCTGCGCAGGAGGAAATCGAAGCTGCTGCTTCCATTTGAAGGCAGCAAATGTGTGACAGGAGATGCATTCACTTGCTCTGCAGCAAATTGGCTCACCTCCTTCCCACCATGCCTGCTCTCAGCAGAGAGAGCTTAGAGGGATGGCAGCAGGCTGGCATGGCCATGGAAGCCGTGCCCAGGCCAGCCCCAGGGAGCCGTGCCAGGCGATGCGGCAGCCGGCGGGTGAGGGGCTGCGGGGGGGCCAGCTTTGGGGCTGGCCTTGGACTGCAGCTCACTTCCACCAGCTGCCATGCAACCAGGGGACATCCTGCTCAGATCTGCTGCCCTGGGCCATGCTGGGCCCTGGCGTGGCCAGGCTCAGGATCTAATCCTCACCGTAACTCTCACCCAGGCCCATGCAGAGCTCCTGCTCCTGCAGCCCTGCCAGCTCCTGGGCACAAGGCCTGGGCCCCGAGGGGTAGCTCAATGAAACCTCTCCTGAAAAGAGGCCCTCAGGAGGGCTTTGTGGCACCAACTGCCCTTGGCAGTGCCAGGTTCACAGAAAGATGCCTCAGTGGAAACTGGAATCGAGCTCTTCAGGCCATTGGGATGTGCTGGCCAGGGAGGTGGTGGAGTCCCCATCCCTGGAGGTGCTCAAGAGGGGATTGGATGTGGCACTTGGTGCCATGGTTTAGTCATGAGGTCTGTGGTGACAGGTTGGACTGGATGATCCTCGAGGTCTCTTCCAACCTTGGTGATTCTGTGAGACTGTGAAATGCTCATGAAGCACCCATCCCCCCCTGCATCACTCACCCCCCAGAGCTGGTGCATTATGGAAACACCTGGATATTAAACCTACACATAACCTACATCTGTGCCTTCCAGACCCTGGGCAGGTGAATGGACAGCCTTGGAGCCTCAGGAAAAGATTTGGGGACCAGGAGCTCTGTAGTGCCATGAACATCAAAAGCAGAATAAATTAGAGCTGAGGTAATTTCAAGAGCTGGACACTCTCCAGTTCCTCTGCAAGAAAGTCAGATGGAACAAGGGCACTGGAACAGAGTGTCCCAGTGGGAGCTGCAAGCAGAAGAGGCTTGGACACAGAATCTGCATTTAGTTGATGATTTTGTGGGTACTTAAACTGTCAATCCAATTTGGCTTCCTGCCTCCTCACATTAAACCAGCACAACTTGACATCCTCAGGGCTTTGCCCTGTCTCCAGGGATGCCTGGCACAAATTCACACCCTCCCGAGCTCTCCCAGCACACAGAGCCCTGGGGCCTGCAGCCTGGTTAAGGTGATGAGCATAACAGCAAAGGAAAACACAGTGGGACTGAGCTGCTGGCACTGCCCTTGCCTTTTGGTCACCTCCTGACTGTGCTGGAGCCCTGCAGCAGGCTGCCCAGAGAGGTTGTGGACTCTCCTTCTCCGGGGACATTCAAAACCCACCTGGCTCTGCTCCTGTGTGACCTGCCCTGGGTGACCCTGCTCTGGCAGAGGGGTTGGACTCGATGCTGTCCACAGGTTCTTCCACCACCTAACCTTCTGTGATTCATTTTAACCTTCCCAACCTCTTCACTGGATTTAACAGAGGAGGGGAGATTGAGATTGGAGGTGAGGAAGAAGTTGTTGGCCAGGAGGGTGGTGAGAGCCTGGCACAGGTTGCCCAGGGAGGTGGTGGAAGCCTCCTGCCTGGAGGTGTTTGCAGCCAGGCTGGAGGTGGCTGTGAGCAAGCTGCTGTGGTGTGAGGTGTCCCTGCCCATGGCAGGGGGGTTGGGACTGGCTGAGCCTTGAGCTCCCTTCCAACCCTGACAGCTCTGTGATCCTGTGCACATGCAATGCATTTGCAGTTAGATTGAAAGCCCCCTGCAATCTTCTGGTGCTGGGTGCAGGGTGCTGAGCTGCCACGGCATTTAAAGCAGAGAGTAGAATAGAATAGAGTAGAGTAGAGTAGAATAGAATGGAATGGAATGGAATGGAATAGAATAGAATAGAATAGAATAGAATAGAATAGAATAGAATAGAATAGAATAGAATAGAATAGAATAGAATAGAATAGAATAGAATAGAATAGAATAGACCAGACCAGTGCCCTGCCCAGCAGGTACCCCCTGCAAGCCACTGCAGTCCAAGGCGGAGCACCACCACTCCTCACTGGTGCTTGGGCTCTGAAGCATTCCGAGTGTCTCTGTCCTCACAAGATCTGCTTGATACTTAACCCTGTGTGCTCCAAATGGCTTTGCTGGACCTAGGAGTCCTGATGGACAGCAAGTTCTGCATGGGACAGCAATGTGCCCTGGTGGCCAGGAAGGCCAATGGGATCCTGGGGGGCATTCAGAGGAGTGTGGCCAGCAGAGCCAGGGAGGTTCTCCTTCCCCTCTGCTCTGCCCTGCTGAGGCCACACCTGGAATATTGCATCCAGCTCTGGGCTCCCCAGCTCAGGAGGGACAGGGATCTGCTGGAGAGAGTCCAAGGGAGGGCTGCAAGGATGCTGAAGGGACTGCAGCACTGCCTGGGGAGGAGAGGCTGAGAG
The DNA here is from genome assembly GCF_026170545.1 of Melanerpes formicivorus. NCBI lineage: Eukaryota > Metazoa > Chordata > Aves > Piciformes > Picidae > Melanerpes > Melanerpes formicivorus. Next base: position 504,728 of record NW_027142368.1, on the reverse strand, counting down.
CCCTGGGGGTGTTCAGTCTGGAGAGCAGAAGGCTGAGAGGAGATTTGATCCATGTCTATCAGTATCTGAGAGCTGGGTGTGAAGGTGAAGGGGCCAAGCTCTTTGCAGTGGTGCCCAGTGACAAGACAAGGAGCAATGGACACAAAGTGGACCCCCAGGAGGTTCCACCTCAATGTAAGGAGATACTGCTTTGGTGTGAGGGTGCTGGAGGCCTGGAGCAGGCTGCCCAATGTTGATGCAGTTGCCAGGTGAGACCACTATTAGATTTTTCTCTCTGGAATCAGGAGGGCTGTTTAGTCTGGAGAGGAGAAGGGGATCTGATCAATGTCTATCAGTATCTGAGGGCTGGGGGTCAGGAAGGAAGGGACAGGGACAGGCTCTGCTTACTTGTGTCCTGGGATAGGACAAGGAGCAATGGATATAAACTCCAGCACAGGAGGTTCCACCTCAACATGAGGAGGAACTTCTGCACTGTGAGGGTCCCAGAGCCCTGGAGAGGTTGTGGAGTCTCCTTCTCTGGAGCCTTCCCAGCCCTGTCTGGATGTGTTCCTGTGTGACCTGTGCTGGATTCTCTGCTCCTGCTCTGGCAGGGGGGTTGGACTTGAAGCTCTCCAGAGCTCCCTTCCAGCCCCTACCCTCCTGTAAGTTATGATCCCTGTGGTTTGAGCTGCAGCACACGTGCTCAGAGGAATGGCTGAGCAGAAGGTCAAAGCTCTTTGGCTTTTTGCAGCATAAGGACCTTTATCCCTTTCCACCTTGCCCTTTAGTGGCAGGAGGCAGGGATGGAGATAAGGATTAACTTAGATTTCAAAGTGTGGAAAGATCCAAAGCCTTCTCTTTACAGGCAAAACACACAGGAGGCTTTTAAACACAAAATGCCAGGCTCTGCTGAAGTGTAAAACAGAATAGTTGATGTCTACAATAAAGGCAGAAAGGGGGGAAAAAAGACTCCTGCAGGGAGAAGAGAAACACAAATAGGTTCTAACTCATCTGGCCCTCACCCATGGGCTCCTTGCAAGCAGGCCTTTGCCCCCAGGCTTTATTCCTGCCACCTTCAGCAGCAAACTGCCCACTTAAGAAGGTTCTTAGGGAGGTTTCTCTGCCTCCCCCTCAGTTGCTGCTCTCAGCTCCATGCAGTGACTCACCTCTCACCCTCAATGCCTCTGAAATTGCCTTCCCTTGCTCCTGCTCAGCTGGTGTCCAGGGAAGAGCTGATGTCCTCCCTGTGCCCGAGGGGTTCCCCTGGCTCTGACCACCCAGTGGGCTGGACCCTTTTGGGACCTCCCAGGTGTGGTCTGTGCAGTGGCATCCAGGCCAGCACCCAGCCTAAACCACCACACTCAACCACCCCCTTCACAGGAGCAAAAGTGAAACAGCTGAGGCTGCCCAGGTCCAGCACACAGCCTGCCACAAAGCATGGCTGCCAGGCTGCTGTCCCAGGGAATTCATGGCAAGCCCTAAGTGCTTCTTTCAAAGCCCTGTCAGAAGGCTGCTGAGCAGCAGGCAGCATGCAGGGGGCTGTTCTGCAGACAGAAACACAACCAAACCCCCAAATAAATGTAACCCCCGGGATCTGAGCACGCTGGCATCTGATGTCTCCATATCCAATGACGTGGGATAACACATGACAACTTCATTCCCCAGTGCCCATTGCCTGGGCCCCATCACCATGACCTTCTCTGCTGGTTTAATAGCTCTGCAATTTATAGCAGTCAATTTATGGGAGATTATGCTGCTGGCAAGCAGTGTGGAAACTTAGAGCTTGGTGTCTGCAGAGCGTGGCTGGAGACAAGGAAACTGCAGCCACAGCACTGAAAGACCAAAGCAATGACAGAGTGCACCTTTGAGCCCCACTGAGGACCAGTTTGGGATGAGCATATTTCTTCCAGGTTTGGAAAGCCACGTTTGCTGTGGCTCTGTTACCTGCTGCCTGAACAAGGGGAGCCTGGAGCTGTGCCCTGATTCCAGTGGGGGCTGAGGGGCTCTGCTGGCTAGCTTTGTCCAGCACATGGAACCTGGAATGTCAACTTACACTGAAACCTTCCTCTTGTCATGAAGGCAAAGAGAAAAGGAGGACATGCAGTGAAGGAGGACAAGTCTAAGTGCCAGGGGCTGCACTTTGGCCACAGCAACCCCAGGCAGAGCTACAGGCTGGGGTCAGAGTGGCTGAGAGCAGCCAGGCAGAGAGGGACCTGAGAGTGCTGATTGACAGCTGCCTAAACATGAGCCAGCAGTGTGCCCAGGGGGCCAAGAAGGCCAATGGCATCCTGGCCTGCATCAGGAAGAGTGTGGCCAGCAGGAGCAGGGAGGTCATTGTGCCCTGTGCTCAGCACTGCTTAGGCCACACCTTGAGTCCTGTGTCCAGTTCTGGGCCCCTCAGTTTAAGAAGGACATTGAGAGACTTGAAGGTGTCCAGAGAAGGGCAAGAAAGCTGGGGAGGGGTCTGGAGCACAGCCCTGTGAGGAGAGGCTGAGGGAGATGGGGTTGCTTAGCCTGGAGAAGAGGAGGCTCAGGGGTGACCTCATTGCCCTCTACAACTACCTGAAAGGTGGTTGTAGCCAGTTGGGGCTTGCGCTCTTCTCCCAGGCAGCCAGCACCAGAACAAGAGGACACAGCCTCAAGCTGTGCCAGGGGAGGTTTAGGCTGGAGGTGAGGAAAAAGTTCTTCCCGGTGAGTCATTCATCATTGGAATGTGCTGCCCAGGGAGGTGGTGGAGTCCCCATCCCTGGAGGTGTTCAAGAGGGGATTGGATGTGGCACTTGGTGCCATGGTCTAGTCATGAGGTCTGTGGTGACAGGTTTGACTCGATGATCCTTGAGGTCTCTTCCAACCTTAGTGATACTGTGACATCAAACTGCTGGAGCAGGCTCAGAGGAGGCCATGAAGATGATCAGAGGGTTGGAGAACCCTGTGGGAGGCAGACTGAAGGAGCTGGAGCTGTTCATCCTGGAGAAGAGAAGGCTCCAGGGACTCCTCAGAGCAGCCTTCCAGTACCTGAAGGAGCTCCAGGAATGCTGGGGAGGGACTTTGGACAAGGGCTGGGAGTGCCAGGATGAGGGAAAATGGATTGAAGCTGGAAGAGGGGAGATTGAGAGTGGAGATGAGGAAGAAATTGTTGAGAGTGAGGGTGGGGAGACTCTGGCACAGGCTGCCCAGGGAGGCTGTGAATGCCTCCTCCCTGGAGGTGTTCACAGGACAGGACCTTGAGCAAGCTGGGCTAGTGGAAGGTACCTCTGCCTGTGACAGAGGGATGAAACTAGATGATCTCTGAGGTCCCTTCCAGCCCAAGCCATTCTGTGCATCTATGAAGTTGCCTTTGGTGTGTGGCTCAGCATGCAAGAGGCCCCAGGTGAGCAGAGGGCAATGAAAAGAGCTGAGAAGCCTCTTCAGAGCAAACGATGGCACTGCTGCAACGTGCTTGGGTTTGCAAGCTCCACAGCCCCTCTGATACAAGGAAGCATTTGAGCAGGGGCAAGGGGCTGAAGAGAAGTGATAAGAGAAGCAGGTGAGGATGCTTAAACCACAGCAGTGTCTTAATTCTGGCTTGCCAGGGGGAGGAAAGGAGGAGGGGCAGGCACAGCGCTCGGCGCAGCGACACGAGGCGAAGCTGCTGGCTGACCAGGGGAGAAAATCTGTTGACTGGAGGTTTGCTATTTTCTCAGTGGGAGGCTGCTATGTAATACCCTGAGCAGGTTAGCATACATAATCCAAAAGCACTTTGCTCCCCATCTGCAGGCTCAGTGAAGCCTGTAAAGGATTCCGTGGAAGCACCTTCAAATATTGATGCGGCGCTCCTGGGCCGTGTGTCCCAGCGAGCCCCCAAGGACGAGCCTGGGCTTTCCAGGCACTTTCTCTTCAGAAGCAGGAGCTGTGGCATGCAAACCTTTGCCTGCGTGCTGCACTGCCAGCATATGCTGCTGCCTGCAACATTAAACAGCATTCAAGGGAGCAATCTGCCTGCTGTTAGCACAACAGCCCCCACGCTGTGCAACGTCCTGCCCCCCACCCCTACAGTACCACAGTATCACTGAGGTGGGAAGAGACCTCAAAGATCATCCAGTCCAACCTGGCACCACAGACCTCATGACTAGACCATGGCACCAAGTGCCACATCCAATCCCCTCTTGAACACCTCCAGGGATGGGGACTCCACCACCTCCCTGGGCAGCACACTCCAATGCCGAATTCTCTCGTCCCCTTCCCCAAAGAGCTTTGTCACACAGCACCACTCCAACACCACTCACACCCAAACAATACCCTGCAAAGGTGCTCATAGACTCACACAGTTATAGAATCACAGAGCTGGCAGGGCTGGAAGGGAGCTCAAGGCTCAGCCAGTCCCAACCCCCTGCCATGGGCAGGGACACCTCACACCACAGCAGCTTGCTCACAGCCACCTCCAGCCTGGCTGCAAACACCTCCAGGCAGGAGGCTTCCACCACCTCCCTGGGCAGCCTGGGCCAGGCTCTCACCACCCTCCTGGCCAACAACTTCTTCCTCACAGCCAATCTCAAGCTCCCCACTTCTGGTTCTGCTCCATCCCCCCCAGTCCTATCCCTCCCTGACACCCTCCAAAGTCCCTCCCCAGCTTGCTTGCAGCCCCCTGCAGCTCCTGGAAGGCCACAATGAGGTCACCTGGGAGCCTTCTCTTCTCCAGACTGAACAGCCCCAACTCCTTCAGTCTGTCCTCATAGCAGACCAGCTCCAGTCCTCTGCTCCTCCTGCTGGCCCTGCTCTGGACACCTTCCAGCCCCTCCACATCCCTCTTGTCCTAGGGGCTCCAGAGCTGGAGGCAGTACTGCAGGTGGGGTCTCCCCAGAGCTGAGCAGAGGGGGAGAATCACCTCCCTTGCCCTGCTGGCCACACTTCTCCTGCTGCAGCCCAGGCTCTGCTTGGCTTTCTGGGCTGCAAGTGCACACTGAGAGCTCCTGGTGAGCTTCTCCTCCCCCAGCACCCCCAAGGCTCTCTCCTCAGGGCTGCTTTCCAGCCAGTCCCTGCCCAGTCACATTGATAGACGTTGATCAGATCCCTCTCAGCCTTCTCCTCTCCAGACTAATCACCCCCAGGACTCAGCTTTTCTTCACAGGGGAAGATGTTCCAGTCCCCCCAATCATCCTCACAGCCTCTGTTAGACTCTCTCCAGTAGATCCCTGTCTCTCTTGCACTGGGTAGCCCAGACCTGGGTAGAGTATCCTGGGTACAGAGCAGCTTCCAAAGCCACTAACCATCATGAAAAGCAAGCATTTAAAAGAGGAAGCATTTTAGATGGGGAGAGAGAGCCCAGCTGCCAGCAAGAAGCTTTCAGAGAGCTGCCTGCCTTTTTGCCTCTATTTTGCTCCTTCCCTCAGCCTTGCATAATGAGATTTAAGGGTGCATTCAGTATTAAGTGTTCTTCCAGCTCTTAGGCAGAGATGAAAATCTCCTCTTCAGACAGATATTACCAATTTATAGTAGTGGGAAAGGAGTCATGTCCTTGGTGAATCATCCAAGGTAAGTGGGTAATGCCTCTTGTTTCCAGCAGGTCAACTTACAGCCTGGAACAGTGCACAATTTTCTCTGCATCTACCAGAAAAAAAAAAACCAACCCCAGAGTGCAGCTCCAGTAAGAGGCACAGAAAATAATGGCCCTGGCCCTGCTCACTAGCCCCATGCTAGGAGGAGAACAGAGGGAAAGCCTAATGATAGTAATTGTGAAAAATGAGCATTTACTCATTCAATCAGAATTAATAAGCAGGCTCCAGATAAACAGCAGCATTGAGGACAAGGGCTGCTCTGTCTAAATATTTTGCTTCTGTGGGAAGCGCACTTGATTGAGTAAGAGCTGCTTCAAAGCAAGGGGCTGCCAAGGGTCAGCCAGGCTCACTCCTGAGCAAGCTGCAAAGGCTCAGGAGAAACCACCTCGGGAGGTCACTCTCAAAGCAAGCAGAAGAAATCAGGCACCAGCACTGTGCAGCTCCTCGGCTTGCATCAAGTACAAACAGCTCCACCCCAGGCACCAAAGGATGGGTTTCAGTTCCTGTAAGAGATAGCACTTCAGGGTCTGCTTCATAGAACTCATGGACTGGTTTGGGGGTTGGAAGGGACCCGAAAGATGATGCAGTTCCAACCCCCCCTGCCATGGGGAGAATAGAATAGAATAGAATAGAGTAGAGTAGAGTAGAGTAGAATAGAATAGAATACGATAGAATAGAATAGAATAGAATAGAATAGAATAGAATAGAATAGAATAGAATAGAATAGAATAGAATAGAATAGAATAGAATAGAATGGAGTAGAGTAGAGTAGAATAGAATAGAATAAAATGGAATGGAATGGAATGGAATGGAATGGAATGGAATGGAATGGAATGGAATGGAATGGAATGGAATGGAATGGAATAGACCAGGTTGGAAGAGACCCTCAAGATCATCAAGTCCAACCTATCAACCAATCCAACACCACCTAATCAATTAAACCATGGCACCAAGCACCCTATCAAGTCTCCTCCTGAACACCTCCAATGATGGGGACTCCACCACCTCCCTGGGCAGCACATTCCAATGGCTAACAACTCTCCCTGGGAAGAACTTTCTCCTCACCGCCAGCCTAAACCTCCCCTGGCACAGCTTGAGACTGTGTCCTCCTGTTCTGGTGCTGGGTGCCTGGGAGAAGAGACCAACCCCCACCTGGCTACAACCTCCCTTCAGAGAGTTGTAGAGAGCAATAAGGTCACCCCTGAGGGGGGACACCTCATACTAGACCAGGCTGCTCAAGGACCTGTCCATCCTGGTCTTAAACACTTCCATGGGCTGCAGTCCCTTGGGGGGCACTCGAGGCTCCCCTGTCCTGGCTGCTCCTCCCCACAGCTCCACCTCTGCCTTCCTGCCCCCCAAGGTGTGGCACAAGCTGTGGCAGTGCCCTTGGTGTGCCCAGGAGCAAGTCTGAGGCAGAGGCTTTCTGCAGCCCAGCCCTTGGCAGGATCTGTCCCCAGCAGCTTCTGCCTGTTAGGAGCAGCCCCTGGCTGTGCCAAGCTGCCCTGGGCTGCAGCAAGTGCCTCAGTGAGCAGGCCCTGAGCTGGGCAGGGCCAGCACTGGGCAGAGCTGGCTCTGGGCTGGCTCCCAGCAGGACAGATTGTAATACTCCATTTTCAACCTCCAGCCACTGCCAATCCAAGTCTCCAGGACCTGTGATGAGCTGTTTGTGCTTGTGGCTATGTGAAAGTTCCCCAAGCTATGGCACACAGAGAGGAGTGGGGATGGCCATCCTCTTGTCTCGACTGGGCTGGGCATTGTCTGAGCAAGCAGCCATCTGGCTCTGAACGTGGTCTGATGCAGAGTCAAAAGCTATTTACAGCCCTTGCTGCTGTCACTGCCACATGGCACCCCATAATCTCTGCTTTCAGTAGCCCAGCAAGCTCAGTTTGCACCACCCCCCCAAGGCTACACTGTTAGTACAGTGGGAAGTAATAGGAGGACAGCATAGATTATGAAAGGATATTGCAGCAGCAGCTCCAGAGCCCTGAGAGGCAGCATTAAATATGAGGAGAAGTTCTGAAGCACAGAATGCAGACTGCTACTGCATGGCACAGGAGATGCCCAGGCACAAACAAGCCCTCAGGACACAGGAGAATGACGGTGCTGCGCTGGGGCACTGACACACTGAATAGCAAAGGTCCCAGAATTGATAGATCACAGTCTCACAGTATCACCAAGGTTGGAAGAGACCTCGAGGATCACCGAGTCCAAGCTGTCACCACAGACCTCATGACTAGACCATGGCACCAAGTGCCACATCCAATCCCCTCTTGAACACCTCCAGGGATGGGGACTCCACCACCTCCCTGGGCAGCACATTCCAATGATGAATGACTCTCTCTTGGTGAAGAATCTTCTCTTCAGCTCCAGCCTAAACTTCCCCTGGCACAGCTTGAGACTGTGTCCTCTTGTTCTGGTGCTGGGTGCCTGGGAGAAGAGACCAACCCCCACCTGGCTCCAACCTCCCTTCAGGGAGTTGGAGAGAGCAAGAAGGTCTCCCCTGAGCCTCCTCTTCTCCAGGCTAAGCAACCCCAGCTCCCTCAGCCTCTCCTCACAGGGCTGTGCTCCAGACCCCTCCCCAGCTTTGTTGCCCTTCTCTGGACACCTTCAAGTCTCTCAATGTCCTTCCTAAACTGAGGAGCCCAGAACTGGACACAGGACTCAAGGTGTGGCCTCAGCAGTGCTGAGCACAGGGCACAATGACCTCCCTGCTCCTGCTGGCCACACTCTTCCTGATGCAGGCCAGGATGCCATTGGCCTTCTTGTCTCCCTGGGCACACTGCTGGCTCATGTTCAGGAAGCTGTCACCCAGCACCCCCAGGTCCCTCTCTGCCTGGCTGCTCTCAGCCACTCTGACCCCAGCCTGTAGCTCTGCCTGGGGTTGTTGTGGCCAAAGTGCAGAACCTGGCACTTGGATGTGTTCAATCTCCTGCCCTTGGCCTCTGCCCATCTGTCCAGCCTGGCAAGGTCCCTCTGCAGAGCCTCTCCACCCTCCAGCAGATCAACTCCTGCTCCCAGCTTGCTGTCATCTGCAAATTTACTGCTGATGGACTCAATGCCCTCCTCCAGATCATCAATGAAGATGTTAAAGAGCACAGGGCCCAGCACTGCTCCCTGGGGCACACCACTGGTGCCTGGCTGCCAGCTGGCTGTGGCACCATTCACCACCACTCTCTGGGCTCAGCCTCCAGCCAGTTCCTAACCCAGCTCAGAGAGCTGCTGTCCAAGCCAGGGGCTGACAGCTTGGCCAGGGGTTTGCTGTGGGGGATGGTGTCAAAGGCCTTGCTGAGGTCCAGGCAGACCACATCCACAGCCTGCCCCACAGCCCCCAGGCAGTCACCTGGGCATGGAAGGAGATCAGGTTGCTCAGGCAGGACCTGCCCCTCCTAAATCCATGCTGGCTGGACTTGAGCCCTTGGCCATCCTTCAGGTCAAGCAGCTGATCCTCCTGGTGCTCTGCAAGGAGTCCTTGTTCCTTCTCAAGCATCAGGGGGAGTCTGTAGCTGTGGAACACTGGATGGCAGTGTCCTCTGGAAGCTGTCTCTATCTCATCTGTGATTGACCAGGTTAGCAGCAGCTGCATCCAGTGCTTGGGTTTAGAAGAGAAGATCAGGAGATTTGGTCTGGTGGCACCAAACAGAGAGGTGTTCAAGAAATGTGTGGCCATGGCACTTTGGGACATGCTTTAATGGCCATGGTGGTCTTAAGTGGATGATCCTAAAGGTCTCTTCCATCTGGACCAATTCTCTGATCAAGGGAGCAGGAGTTTATACTCTTTTAGTTTGCCAACAAGGACTTGGTGCTGAGCTCAGCAGCTAAGACTGCACCCTTGACAGTGCCAGCCACATCTTGTTTAGTCCTTGGCCCCAGAACCTGCAGCTCCCTTGCCACCAACACCATCAGACCCAAGAATGCATAGCTTGGTGTCTGAACAGTCTGCCCTGCAGTGGAAATTCATAGATTCACAGAATGGGTTGGGTTGGAAAGGACCTTAAAGCTCATCCAGCTCCAAGCCCCTGCCATGGGCAGGGACACCTCCCACCAGCACAGGCTGCTCAGGGCCTCATCCAGCCTGGTCCTGAACACCTCCAGGCAGGAGGCAGCCACAGCCTCCCTGGGCAGCCTGTGCCAGAGTCTCCCCAGCCTCACTCTCAACAATTTCTTCCTACTGATTTCTAAGCTTTCTAATATTTCTGAATTCCAGAGCTACAGGGAGAGCAAGACAAAACAAGAAAGGCTTCTCTGCCCTCCTGCTTTCCCCTCAGGACTGCTGTGGGAAGGGCTTCAGGAGCATGCTCTTCTCATACAGTTGAATGTATGACCATAGAATGTTAGGGGTTGGAAGGGACCCTCAAAGATCAAGTCCAAGCCCAGGCAGGTAAGGCAGGAAAGGACTCTCCAGCTCTGAGTCATTTCTGTGTAAAGCCCCACATTAGTTCTGCTCTACTTCAGCATTCAGAAGCTAATGCTGAGGTCACAGCAGCAGAACAAAGACTTGAAAGGAGCAGGAGTGAGGGAAGCCAAGGTCATCCCCAGAGCTGGTGTGGTGAGAAAAGTCCTGGCCTCAGCCAAGGCACCACAGAACCAGGGCTGAGCTATGACACAGCCTACAAAACCTTTGAAATCAGATGGTTCTGCTCTGGATGTTTGCTTGATCAGCTGATTGCAGGCTGGGGGGGATGTTGGGACAGGGTAGAATAGAATAGAATAGAATAGACCAGGTTGGAAGAGACCTTCAAGATCATTGCGTCCAACCTATCAACCAATCCAACACCACCTGAACAACTAACCCATGGCACCAAGCATCCTATCAAGTCTCCTCCTGAACACCCCCAATGATGGTGACTCCACCACCTCCCTGACTCCACTCTCTGTGTAGAACTTCCTAACCACCAGCCTAAACCTCCCCTGGCACAGCTTGAGACTGTGTCCTCTTGTTCTGGTGCTGGCTGCCTGGGAGAAGAGCCCAACCCCCACCTGGCTACAACCTCCCTTCAGGGAGTTGGAGAGAGCAAGAAGGTCTCCCCTGAGCCTCCTCTTCTCCAGGCTAAGCAACCCCAGCTCCCTCAGCCTCTCCTCACAGGGCTGTGCTCCAGACCCCTCCCCAGCTTTGTTGCCCTTCTCTGGACACCTTCCAGCATCTCAACCTCCTTCCTAACCTGAGGACCCCAGAACTGGACACAGGACTCAAGGTGTAGCCTAACCAATGCAGTGTACAGGGGCAGAATGACCTCCCTGCTCCTGCTGGCCACACTCTTCCTGATGCAGGCCAGGATGCCTTTGGCCTTCTTGTCCCACTGGGCACACTGCTGGCTCATGTTCAGCCTACCATCAACCAGCACCCCCAGGTCCCTCTCTGCCTGGCTGCTCTCAGCCACTCTGCCCCCAGCCTGTAGCACTGCCTGGGGTTGTTGTGGCCAATGTGCAGCACCTGGCACTTGGATGTGTTCAATCTCCTGCCCTTGGCCTCTGCCCATCTGTCCAGCCTGGCAAGGTCCCTCTGCAGAGCCTCTCCACCCTCCAGCAGATCAACTCCTGCCCCCAGCTTGCTGTCAGCTGCAAATTTACTGCTGATGGACTCAATGCCCTCATCCAGATCATCAATGAAGATGTTAAAGAGCACAGGGCCCAGCACTGCTCCCTGGGGCACACCACTGGTGCCTGGCTGCCAGCTGGCTGTGGCACCATTCACCACCACTCTCTGGGCTAAAGAGGTTTCCCTGCCTCTGCTATTGATCTGCTCACTCAATTTACACCAAGCTTTCAATGAAAGCTCTCCTTGACTCTGCCATCCAGCTCTGTAAGCATTAACTGACCCACATCAGTCTATCCAGCATCATCCTGTGGGGCTCTTCTACCTGCCTACTGCCATCCTCCTGCTGGGGAAGACAAAACACAACTGCACCTTGCAGAGAGCAGCCAGCCACATCTGCAGCATTCAACCTCACCCTTACATGGGATACACCAGTCCTGGCCAGCTACTTCTGAGCCCCTCCAAGCTGTCCAGGTGGGGAACCACAGCAGTGAGAATGGGGAACCAAGTCAGTGCCTGCCTCTGGATTTACCAGCAGAGGTGTGTCAGCTCTGCAGGAGAGCCCAGAGGGGAAGCTCTGAGGAGCATTAGACTTGTTTCTTGTCTTCCTGTGTGCTGTGGAAGAGCCAGTGCAGGTTCTCAGCCATAAATGTTGTCCTGAGGGATGTTCTGAATATATTATGGGTTATGGAATCAGAATCATTCAGGTGGAAGAATCCAGTTGCAACCCCCCTGCCATGGGCAGGGACACCCCACACTAGATCAGCCTGGCCACAGCCTCAGCCAGCCTGGCCTTAAACACCTCCAGGGACAGGGCCCCAACCACCTCCCTGCACAACCCATTCCAGGGCTTCACCACTCTCATGGGGAAGAACTTCCTCCTCCCCTCCAGCCTCAATCTCCCCACCTCCAGCTTCATTCCATTCCCCCTAGTCCTAGCACTGCCTGAGATCCTGAGCAGTCCCTCCCCAGCCTTCTTGGAGCCCCCTTCAGATCCTGGAAGGCCACAATGAGGTCACCTGGGAGCCTTCCCTTCTCCAGACTGAACAGCCCCAACTCCTTCAGTCTGTCCTCACAGGAGAGGTGCTCCAGCCCTCTGATCATCCTCCTGGCCCTGCTCTGGACACCTTCCAGCCCCCCCCAGATCCCTCTTGCCATAGGGGCTCCAGAACTGGAGGCAGTACTGCAGGTGGGGTCTCCCCAGAGCTGAGCAGAGGGGGAGAATCACCTCCCTTGCTCTGCTGGCCACACTTCTCCTGCTGCAGCCCAGGCTCTGCTTGGCTTTCTGGGCTGCAAGTGCACACTGAGAGCTCCTGGTGAGCTTCTCCTCCCCCAGCCCCCCCAAGGCTCTCTCCTCAGGGCTGCTTTCCAGCCACTCACTGCCCAGCCTTTTAAAGTCTCCCTGGCACTTGCTAAGGCTGACAGGCAGAACTTGGTGTGGATGGAAAGCTTTAGCCAATAAAACTTGTGGCCACAGAGCTTTGCCAATGAAAATGTTCTGTGGTAGATCATCAAAGACCTTCTCTTTCTGCAGCTGTACCTCCAGGCTATGTGATGTGATGTGATGTGATAACCAGGTAGACACAGATGTGAGGCCAGCAGGAGATGCTCCTAGCTGCAATAAATCAGGAGATAGGACCCTGTCCAAACCTGCCTGGCAGGAAGTTAGGCAGGTTGACAAATTCTGATGGCCAACACACCTCTGATTGTCACCCAGGAGCTGTGACCTGCTGTGCAATTAGTTTCTTCCCACCGAGTCAGCCAATGGCTTGCAGGCATTTTGAGATGGGTTAAGGCACCCCAGAGAGAAGGTCAACTGCTGCTGATGGGAAAGAGCTCTCCATTGCAAGATGCAGGCCAGGAGAGCTCCATCAGCCTGCCTTCCACCCTGCTGCCTCCACTTGCTGCTCTCTGTGCACAGCTGGCTAATGACCAGGCTGTATAATGCATGAAGCCATTGCCTGTGACACCCTCGTGCTGCTGATAGGCTGCAGAGCCTTTCTGCTCTGTCTGAGGGGCAGCTCTGGCAAACATTAGTGCTGGATGGCAGGAAAACCAGAGCAATTCCTGTCCAGACAGCAAGGAGCAAGCCACAGCCTGGCCAAACATTTCCATCTGCTCACTGAACACAGAGGCTTTCAGGCCTCAGTGGATGCTGTCTGCTGTGAGCTGCCATCAGGGTGAGCAAGGGATGCTCCTGTGCTGCTGAACACTGCTTGTGGTGCTTCCCTTGGGTGGCCTCCATGCTCCTTGTCTCTCAGGCCCTGCACAAGGCTTTTATAGGATCATCAGGGAATTATTTGGCTTGGAAAAGCCCTCCAAGATCATTGAGCCCAACCTCCACCCCACCACCACCGTGGCCATCACACCATGGCCCAAAGCAGCAGAGAATGAACTGCACTTGGTAAGACTTCCCAGCTACTTCCTCACCTCCCCTTCCACCACCTTCCTTCAGGGCAGGATTGGTCTCCAGAATGAGCATAACTGTGATGGAGGAGTTATGGCTTCCTGGGGTGGCCAATCAGCTACATCACTGATGCTACAAAGAGGACTTAGCCCACCTCACTGCTCCTGGGATCTGCTGGAGAGAGTCCAGTGGAGGCTACATGGATGATCAAGGGACCTGGAACACCTCTCCTGTACAGAAAGACTGAGGGCTGCCTAGTCTGGAGAGGAGAAGGCTGGGAGGGGATCTGATCAATGTCTATCAGTGTCTGAGGGCTGGGTGCCAGGATGAAGGAGCCTGGTGCTTTTTGGTGGTGCCCAGTGAAAGGACAAGGAGCAATGGAGCCCAGAAAGTTCCACCTTAACATGAAGAGAAACCTCTTTGGTGTGAGAGTGCTGGAGCCCTGGAGCAGGCTGCCCAGAGAGCAATGCTGATTGCCTGCCTGGGAGAAGAGACCAGCCCCCACCTGGCTACAGCCTCCCTTCAGGGAGTTGGAGAGAGCAATGAGGTCTCCCCTGAGCCTCCTCTTCTGCAGGCTAAGCAACCCCAGCTCCCTCAGCCTCTCCTCACAGGGCTGTGCTCCAGACCCCTCCCCAGCTTTCTTGCCCTTCTCTGGACACCTTCCAGCATCTCAACATCTTTCCTAACCTGAGGGGCCCAGAACTGGACACAGGACTCAAGGTGTGGCCTGAGCAGTGCTGAGCACAGGGCACAATGACCTCCCTGCTCCTGCTGGCCACACTCTTCCTGCTGCAGGCCAGGATGCCCTTGGCCTTCTTGTCTCCCTGGGCACACTGCAGGCTCATGTTCAGCCTACTGTCAATAAGTACCCCCCTGGTCCCTCTCTGCCTGGCTGCTCTCAGCCACTCTGACCCCAGCCTGTAGCACTGCCTGTGGTTGCTGTGGCCAAAGTGCAGCCCCTGGCACTTGGATGTGTTCAATCTCCTGCCCTTGGCCTCTGCCCATCTGTCCAGCCTGGCAAGGTCCCTGTGCAGAGCCCTTCCAGCCCTCTAACTGACCAACCTCTGCTCCCAGCTTGGTGTCAGCTGCAAATTTACTGCTGATGGACTCAATGCCCTCCTCCAGATCATCAATGAAGATTTTAAAGAGCACAGGGCCCAGCACTGCTCCCTGGGGCACACCACTGGTGCCTGGCTGCCAGCTGGCTGTGGCACCATTCACCACCACTCTCTGGGCTCAGCCTCCAGCCAGTTCCTAACCCAGCTCAGAGAGCTGCTGTCCCAGCCAGGGGCTGACAGCTTGGCCAGGAGTTTGCTGTGGGGGATGGTGTCAAAGGCCTTGCTGAGGTCAGTTGTACAAGCTAACTCTTGCTCTTTTTGGCTGCTTTGCCCTGGCTGGGACTAGCTGGTAGCTTTTCCTTGGCTGTTGCTGACCTTGGTTGTGTTCTTGGCTAAGTCCTTGCAGCTCTTCTCTGCTCTTCTCTCTTTTACCTTGTATAGTGTGGGGGGAGAGGGAGCAGGGAGGGGGGAAGCTATTAGAAGCCCCCAGGTTTTGTCCAGGGGGGATCCTGTGTTGTTTATGACCTGTAACTGTTTGTAGATGGTGTGTATTTTACACATATTCATTGCATCCCAGATTGCTAGCCTGCAGTGTGCTTGCACATACAGCTTCATTTGCTTTCAGCTGAGCTGCTCTGGCAGCTCTATTTTTGGGGGGGGGGCAATTTCAACCCACCACGACAGCTGATGCTGCTCTGATGTGGTTCTGCAGGAGCAGCAATGGGTGTAGGGGCCAGACTGCCAGACAATGCAGTGGGAGACAGAGCACAGTGCAGCCTGAGCAGCTGTCCCCCAGCTCTGTCACAAAGGCAGCCACAGAGTGAGCAAGACTGCCTGGTGTGTGCAGGGCCTTATCAGGGCAAGGCAGGCAGCAATGTGTCTGCTTGTAGCGGCGGGCAGGCTTGCTGATGTGCTTTAATAAGCAGGCAAAAAAGAAGCAGCACTCCAAAGCTCTGCTTTTCCTTTGATGGGAGGAGGAGGAGAGGATGTAAACTGAACCAGGGGTGGGTTTCCTACACAGAACTCAGCAGTGTGAAGAGCTGGAACATCTGCAGAGGGACCTCGACAGGCTGGGCAGATGGGCAGAGGCCAAGGGCAGAAGATTGAACACATCCAAGTGCCAGGGGCTGCACATTGGCCACAGCAACCCCAGGCAGTGCTACAGGCTGGGCTCAGAGTGGCTGGAGAGCAGCCAGGCAGAGAGGGACCTGGGGGTGCTGGTCGATGGTAGGCTGAACATGAGCCTGCAGTGTGCCCAGGCAGCCAAGAGAGCCAATGGCATCCTGGCCTGCATCAGGAAGAGTGTGGCCAGCAGGAGCAGGGAGGTCATTCTGCCCCTGTATACTGCACTGGTTAGGCCACACCTTGAGTCCTGTGTCCAGTTCTGGGCCCCTCAGTTTAGGAAGGAGGTTGACTTGCTGGAACGAGTCCAGAGAAGAGCAACAAAGTTGGTGAGGGGTTTGGAGCACAGCCCTGTGAGGAGAGGCTGAGGGAGCTGGGGTTGCTTAGCCTGGAGGAGAGGAGACTCAGGGGTGACCTTATCACTCTCTACAACTACCTGAAGGGAGGTTGTAGACAGGGGGATGATGGTCTCTTCTCCCAGGCAGCCAGTACCAGAACAAGAGGACACAGTCTCAGGCTGTGCCAGGGGAGGTTCAGGTTGGATGTTAGGAAGAAGTTCTACACAGAGTGATTGCGCTATGGAATGTGCTGCCTGGGGAGGTGGTGGAGTCTCTATCATTGGAGGTGTTCAGGAGGAGACTTGATGGGGTGCTTGGTGCCATGGGTTAGCTGTTTGGGTGGGTTAGATTGGTTGGTGGGTTGGACACAATGATCTTGAAGGTCTCTTCCAACCTGGTTTGGTTTATTCTAATAAAGGTTTATTCTAATCTTCTGCAGGCGCCACCCGCGGAAGCAGGCTACGCTCCACGCTGCCACTCCTGCTCTGAGGGCCAGGGAGGCTTGGGATCATCTGCTGTGGTGGTGTCAGGAGTCCTTCTGTGGAGCTTTCTCACTCTGATCCCAGCCTGTGCATGGCACAGAATAGATCTGGTTGGAAGAGACCTTCAAGCTCATCCACTCCGACCTCTGACCCAGCACTGGAGAGGCTCAGCACTAAACCATACCCTTCAGCACCAGGGCCACTCACTGCTTGAACACCCCCAGGGATGTCCACCACTGCCCTGGGCAGTCCATTCCAATGTTTGAGAACCCTTTCAGTGAAGAAATATTTCCTAATATCCAGCATGAACCTCCCCTGGTGTAGCTTGTAGCCATTTCCTCTAGTCCAATCCCTTGTCACAAGGGAGAACAGGCTGGAGCCCTCCTCACTGCAGCCTCCTCTCAGGGAGCTGTAGAGAGCAATGAGGTCTCCCCTCAGCCTGCTCTGCTCCAGGCTGAACAAGCCCAGCTCCCTCACAGGCTGCAGGAATCACTCTGAGGCTGCAGTCATCCACAGGACACAAACAGCAAGACCAGGCAAAAGAATTCAATATAGATAGAGGAGATCTGGAGGGTGCACAGAGTAGAATAGAATAGAATAGAATAGAATAGAATAGAATAGAATAGAATAGAATAGAATAGAATAGAATAGAATAGAATAGAGCAGGTTGGAAGAGACCTTCAAGATCATCTCATCCAACCTATCAACCAATCCAACACCACCTAATCAACTAACCCATGGCACCAAGCACCCTATCAAGTCTCCTCCTGAATACCTCCAGGGATGGGGACTCCACCACCTCCCTGGGCAGCACATTCCCATGGGCAATCTCTCTGTGTAGAACTTCTTCCTAACCTCCAGCCTAAACCTCCCCTGGCACAGCTTGAGACTGTGTCCTCTTGTTCTGGTGCTGGCTGTCTGGGAGAAGAGCCCAACCCCCACCTGGCTACAGCCTCCCTTCAGGGAGCTGGAGAGAGCAAGAAGGTCTCCCCTGAGCCTCCTCTTCTCCAGGCTAAGCAACCCCAGCTCCCTCAGCCTCTCCTCACAGGGCTGTGCTCCAGACCCCTCCCCAGCTTTCTTGCCCTTCTCTGGACACCTTCCAGCATCTCAACATCTTTCCTAAACTGAGGGGCCCAGAACTGGACACAGGACTCAAGGTGTGGCCTAACCAGTGCTGAGCACAGGGCAGAATGACCTCCCTGCTCCTGCTGGCCACACTCTTCCTGATGCAGGCCAGGATGCCATTGGCCCTCCTGGCTGCCTGGGCACACTGCAGGCTCATGTTCAGCCTACCATCAACCAGCACCCCCAGGTCCCTTTCTGCCTGGCTGCTCTCAGCCACTCTGACCCCAGCCTGTAGCACTGCCTGGGGTTGCTGTGGCCAATGTGCAGCACCTGGCACTTGGATGTGTTCAATCTCCTGCCAGCCCAGGTTCTCCTCTCTCATTCCTACACACAGTAGTGGTATTCATGATTAATGCAGTTCTAGGCTGTGACAATTCAGCCCTGAAGAAATCAGAGAATCACAGAGAGGTTCTGGTTGGAAGGAACCTTAAAGATCATTGATTTCCAACCCACTGCCAACCTGGCTCTGTCCAACCTGGCTTTCAACACTTCAAGGCTGGAAACCTCCACATCTTCTCTGGGAACCCAGTCCCAGTGTCTCACTACCCTCATGGAGAAGAATTTCCTCCTAGTATCCAATCTAAATCCAGCTTCTTCCAGTGAGAAGCCATTGCCCTCATCCTGTCACTCCATGCCTTTGTGAAAAGTGCCTCTCCAGCTCTCCTGTAGCCACCTTCAAATACTGGAAGGCTGCTCTAAGGTGCTCTGGAGCCTTCTCCTCTGCAGGCTGCCCAAGGCCAACTCTCTCAGCCTGGCCTCCCAGCAGAGGGCTTCCAGCCCTGCCAGCACTGCTGTGGCCTCCTCTGGCCCTGCTCCAGCAGCTCCCTGCCTGTGCTGAGGGCTCCAGAGCTGGCCCAGCACTGCAGAGGAGGTCTCAGCAGAGCAGAGTACAGCAGAGGGGCAGAATCCCCTCCCTGCCCCTGCTGCTGGGGATCAGCCCAGGACAGGCTGGGGCCGGGCTGGCAGTGCTCAGTGCCAGCTCTTGCTGAGCTTCTCCTCACCCAGTGCAGATCAATACTTCAGCTAAAAGCAAACTCCATTACAAGGTTTGTCAGGAGAGTCTACAGGCACTGCTCAGTGCAGCACTGTATTTATGAAGCGTTCTGGTGATGCAGATTGATTTTCTTGGCTCCCAATTGCACATCTCACCTGCCTGTACATTGATTAATGAGTTGAAAGCCTCTCTCGTCACACTGCTGTTTCACTAAGCACTTCTCTTTATTCCCTGCTGCTAATCCCCAAAGAACTCCTCACTGAATCACAAACACTGCTCCTACACTTGCCTTGCCCTCACAGGACTCTTCTCTCTCCTCCAGCAGTGATTAAGAAATGTCAGTTATAAAGCCCATATGCAAGCCAGAATCCATACAATCACGGAATGGGCTGGGTTGGAAGGGACCTTCAAAGCTCATCCACTCCAACTCCACGGCATCCTCAACTACATCAGGCTGCCCAGAGCCCTGTGGAGCTTCACCTTGAACAGCTCCAGCTTCTAAAGACATTACACTTAGAGAGACAGTGATTGCTCATGGGAATGTGCTGCTTGGGGTGGTGGTGATACACTGCAGGTATCCCAGTCTCACAGTATCGCCAAGGTTGGAAGAGACCTCGAGGATCATCCAGTCCAAGTTGTCACCACAGACCTCATGACTAAACCATGGCTCCAAGTGCCACATCCAATCCCCTCTTGAACACCTTCAGGGATGGGGACTCCACCACCTCCCTGGGCAGCACATCCCAATGGCTAACAACTCTCTCTGGGAAGAACTTTCTCCTCACCTCCAGCCTGAACCTCCCCTGGCACAGCTTGAGACTGTGTCCTCTTGTTCTGGTGCTGGTTGCCTGGGAGAAGAGACCAACCCCCACCTGGCTACAACCACACTTCAGGGAGTTGTAGAGGGCAATGAGGTCTCCCCTGAGCCTCCTCTTCTCCAGGCTAAGCAACCCCAGCTCCCTCAGCCTCTCCTCACAGGGCTGTGCTCCAGACCCCTCCCCAGCCTTGTTGCCCTTCTCTGGACACCTTCCAGCATCTCAACCTCCTTCCTAACCTGAGGAGCCCAGAACTGGACACAGGACTCAAGGTGTGGCCTAAGCAGTGCTGAGCACAGGGCACAATGACCTCCCTGCTCCTGCTGGCCACACTGCTCCTGATGCAGGCCAGGATGCCCTTGGCCTTCTTGGCCACCTGGGCACACTGCTGGCTCCTGTTCAGGCAGCTGTCAATCAGCACCCCGAGGTCCCTCTCTGTTTGGCAGCTCTCAGCCACTCTGACCCCAGCCTGTAGCTCTGCCTGGGGTTGTTGTGGCCAAAGTGCAGCCCCTGGCACTTGGACTTGTTGAATGCCATCCTGTTGGCCTCTGCCCATCTGTCCAGCCTGGCAAGGTCCCTCTGCAGAGCCTCTCTACCCTCCAGCAGATCAACTCCTGCCCCCAGCTTGCTGTCATCTGCAAATTTACTGCTGATGGACTCAATGCCCTCCTCCAGATCATCAATGAAGATGTTAAAGAGCACAGGGCCCAGCACTGATTCCTTGGGGATGCCACTGGTGCCTGGCTGCCAGCTGGCTGTGGCACCAGGTGTTTAGGAGGAGACTGGATAGGGTGCTTGGTGCCATGGGTTAGTTGATGAGATGGTGTTGGGTGATAGCTTGGACTGGATGATCTCAAAGATCTCTTCCAACCTGGTCTATTCTATTCTATTCTATTCTATTCTATTCTATTCTATTCTATTCTATTCTATTCTATTCTATTCTATTCCATTCCATTCCATTCCATTCCATTCCATTCCATTCTGTTCTAATTCTATTCTACACCAAACCCAAAGCTCTGCTAAGTCCTAGAGTAAGAAGCTGACAGACCCCAGAACTGTTGATTCCAGTACTGTCAGGCTGTGCCTTTATGCTGTAGCCAGGTGGGGGTTGGTCTCTTCTCCCAGGCAACCACCAACAGAACAAGAGGACACAGTCTCAAGCTGTGCCAGGGGAAGTTTAGGCTGGAGGTGAGGAGAAAGTTCTTCCCAGAAAGAGGAATTAGCCATTGGAATGTGCTGCCCAGGGAGGTGGTGGAGTCCCCATCCCTGGAGGTGTTCAAAAAAGGCTTGGATGTGGCACTTGGAGCCATGGTTTAGTTGTCAGGAGGTGTTGGGTGACAGCTTGGACTTGATGATCTCTGAGGTCTTTTCTAGCCTTATTGATTCTGTGATTCTATGCTCAGTTGCAACTACAATCACTCTCAGATTGATGGGGGCAGCTCCCAGCTCGGTAGCTTTCTGTGTTGGCAGTGTAGGTTCAGAATGGTTTTGTCTGCACTGTGTGTTGCTGCCTGAGGGACACCACAAGTGGCAGGACTGTGGCACTCTAATGCCTAGCACTGATTACTGCACAAGTGAGGCAGGGGTCTTGCCAGGCAGGAAAGGTTTTACACAGCCATGGCTGGAAAGCTGCTTGACACTCTGCTAGCAGCATGACCAAAACACCACTTGGGAAGCTGCTAAAGCTGTGTGGTGCAGCAGACAGGCTGGAGGGAAGGGATCCATCCAGAGGGAGCTGGACTGGCTGGAGAGGTGGGCACAAGCCAACCTCAGGAGGTTCAACCAGACCAAGGGCAGGGTCCTGCAGCTGGCTGGAGGCAATGCCAGGCACAAATGCAGGCTGGGTAGGGACTGGCTGGAAAGCAGCCCTGAGGAGAGAGCCTTGGGGGTGCTGGGGGAGGAGAAGCTCAGCAGGAGCTCTCAGTGTGCACTTGCAGCCCAGAAAGCCAAGCAGAGCCTGGGCTGCAGCAGGAGAAGTGTGGGCAGCAGGGCAAGGGAGGTGATTCTCCCCCTCTGCTCAGCTCTGGGGAGACCCCACCTCCAGTACTGCCTCCAGTTCTGGAGCCCCTATGACAAAAGGGATCTGGAGGGGCTGGAAGGTGTCCAGAGCAGGGCCAGGAGGAGGAGCAGAGGGCTGGAGCACCTCTCCTGTGAGGACAGACTGAAGGAGTTGGGGCTGTTGAGTCTGGAGAAGAGAAGGCTCCCAGGTGACCTCATTGTGGCCTTCCAGGATCTGAAGGGGGCTCCAGGAAGGCTGGGGAGGGACTGCTCAGGATCTGAGGGAGTGCTAGGACTAGGGGGAATGGAATGAAGCTGGAGGTGGGGAGATTGAGGCTGGAGGGGAGGAGGAAGTTCTTCCCCAGGAGAGTGGTGAAGCCCTGGAATGGGTTGTGCAGGGAGGTGGTTGGGGCCCTGTCCCTGGAGGTGTTTAAGGCCAGGCTGGCTGAGGCTGTGGCCAGGCTGATCTAGTGTGGGGTGTCCCTGCCCATGGCAGGGGGGTTGGAACTGGCTGATCCTTGTGCTCCCTTCCATCCCTCACTGATACTATGATACTATGATACAGCTGCAGGAGCTCAGAGAGCCACTCTGGAAGGGTCATCTGCAAACAAAGGTTGTGACTTATTAGGCTGTACCCAGTTAGTGCCCAGTCAGCAGTGGAGTTCTCCAGGGCTGAGCACTGCTGTTGGTTCTCTTTGAGTTCTTTATCACTGATCTGCATGAGGGGATCAGGGGACCCTCAGTCAGACTGCAGATGACACCAAGCTGGGTGGGAGTGATGACCTGCTGGAGGGTAGGAAGGCTCTGCAAGGGGGTCTGGAGAGGCTACATCAATGGGCCAAGGCCAATGGGAGGAGGTTTAACTAAGCCAAGGGCTGGGTCCTGCACTTGGGTCACCACCCCATGAAGGCTCCAGGCTGGGGGCACAGTGGCTGGAAACTGCCCAGCAGAAAAGGACCTGGGGGTGTTGGCTGATAGGAGCTGAACACGAGCCAGGGTGTGCCCAGGTGGGCCAGAAGGCCACCAGCAGCCTGGCCTAGATCAGCAATGGTGTGGCCAGCAGGAGCAGGGCAGGGACTGTCCCCATGTGCTGGGCACTGGTGAGGCCACACCTTGAGTGCTGGCTTCTGTTTTGGGCTCTTCACTGCAAGGAGGACATTGAGGAGCTGGAGCAGGTCCAGAGAAAGGCAACCAAGCTGGGGAAGGGTCTGGAGAGCAGGGCTGGGGAGGAGCAGCTGAGGGAGCTGGGGGTGTTCAGCCTGGAGCAGAGGAGGCTGAGGGAGAGCTCATTGCTCTCTGCAGCTCCCTGAGAGAAGGCTGCAGGGAGCTGGGGGTTGGGCTCTGCTCCCCAGTCTCAGGGGAGAGAAGGAGAGGAACTGGCCTGGAAGTGTGCCAGCAGAAGGTTAGGTTGGAGAGGAGGGAAAGCTTCTTTGCTGCAAGAGTGGTCAGGGCTTGGCAGAGGCTGCCCAGGGAGGTGGTGGAGTCCCAATGGCTGGAGGGGTTCCAGAACCCTGTGGCCATGGGGCCAGGGTGGGGTTGGGTTGAAAGTTGGACTCAGTGACCTTAGAGGTCACTTCCAAGCCAAACAATTCAGTGAGCCCCTGGCACACAGCCTCTTCAACTGCCAGCACCCTGCTGCCAGGGCAGATCAGAGCTAAAGGAAGAAGAGGCAGTGAGTAAAACACATCAGTGGCATGGCAGACAGTGGCCTCCAAGCCTCCTGAGCACAGAATCCTCTCCCATGAGACATTTTATTGCACCTGACAGGAACCTGCTGCTCTGCTGAAGAGCTTGCCAGAGGAATGAGTATTTGCCAATTTAGGATGCTCCAGAAGTGGAACTTTGCACAAACACCAAACTAGGTCAGGCCATAAGCTCCTGAGTGGCTGACATGCTTAATGCACTGGGTGCCCCTATGCTTTGGAAATGAAACATTCATTTAAGTGGAGGATGACAGAGATTTGCTTTGCTTTGATCTGCTTTGGAGCAGAGTGAATGCACAGAGTGAAGACACAATGAAGGGATGCCAGAGGAAATTAGTGCAGCCTGAAAAGCTGAACTATGAGCCCTTAATATTTGGTTCTTGCAAGGCAAATAGATCCTGGCCTCTCCCTCTGTGCATCTCATGTGGAATTTATTACGGTTGGAAAGGGCCTCCAAGATCATTGAGTCCAAACATTCACCCAGCACAGGCACCAAGCAACAGCCCTCATAGATTCATAGAGTGGTTTGGGATGGAAGGGAGCTCGAAGCTCAGCCAGCTCCAGCCCCCTGCCATGGGCAGGGACACCTCCCACCAGCACAGGCTGCTCAAGGCCTCATCCAGCCTGGTCCTGAACACCTCCAGGCAGGAGGCAGCCACAGCCTCCCTGGGCAGCCTGTGCCAGAGTCTCCCCAGCCTCACTCTCAACAATTTCTTCCTCCTCTCCACTCTCAGTCTCCTCTCTCCCAGCTCAAAGCCACTGCCCCTCAGCCTGGCACTCCCAGCCCTTGTCCCAAGTCCCTCCTCATCTTTCTTCCAGGCCCCTTTCAGGTACTGGAAGACTGCTCTAAGGTCACCCCAGAGCATCACATCTCCTCAACTCTTCAATCCCTCCAGGGATGGGGACTCCAAACTGCCCTGGGCAGCCTGTTGCAGGCCTTCACAACCCTTTTGGGGGAGGGAATTGCTATTTATGTCAAACCTAACCCTCCCCTGGCACAATTCCAGGCCAGTTCCTCTCCTTCTCTCACCTCAGACTGGGGAGCAGAGCCCAGCCCCCAGCTCCCTGCAGCCTCCTCTCAGGGAGCTGCAGAGAGCAATGAGGTCTCCCTCAGCCTCCTCTGCTCCAGGCTGAACACCCCCAGCTCCTGCTCTGCAGACCCTTCCCCAGCTCTGTTGCCTCTCTCTGATACCTGCTGCTGTACTTCAGGCATGAAAGGATGCAGTCATGTGTGGCTGGAGCTCTTCAGCATTCCAGGTTGTCCTTGCCAGCACCCACCCCTCCTCTGCTCTCCCCCAGACTCCTCCTCCCTTGAGGCAGGACTGGCATCTTTTGAGGCAGGCTGTGCTGAGCAGCTGCCTTCTCTTCTCTTTGTGCCCCTGCCCCGTGGCAGTGCTGAGCTCAGCCTGCTCCTGCACACTGGGGGGATGGCAGCTTTGCAAAGGCAGCTCCCTGGGGGCTCCACAGCTGACAGCCTTCCTGCTGCTGCTGCTGCAGGGAAAGGCTGCCAGGCAGGCCCAGGGGACCTGATGACACAGAGGCAGCCAAACTCACCTCAGGAAAGCTTGGCAGCTTCACGAAGTGTGTGCCACAGAGACACACAGCCAGGAGCTGAGCCCTTCATGTGCACAGCCTGGTTTTATCCTAGACCCTGAGAGCTGCTTGCCTTGGAAAAGACCTCCAAGGTCATCCACCCAACCCCACCATGGCCACAGGGTTCTGGAACCCCTCCAAGCATAGGGACTCCACCACCTCCCTGGGCAGCCTCTGCCAGGCCCTGACCACTCTGGCAGCAAAGACATTTTAAACCCTCTCCAACCTAAGCCTCCCCTGGCACAATTCCAGGCCAGTTCCTCACCTTCTCTCACCTGAGACTGGGGAGCAGAGCCCAACTCCCAGCTCACTGCAGCCTCCTCTCAGGGAGCTGTAGACAGCAATGAGGTCTCCTTCAGCCTCCTCTGCTCCACACTAAACACCCCCAGCTCCTGTTCTGCAGACCCTTCCCCAGCTCCTCTCTGGACACACTCCAGCCCTCAGTGTCCTCCTTGGACAAGTGTCCTTTCCCTTCAGCTGAGCACTCTGTGCTAACCCTGAGTGAGCTGCAGTGTGGTGAGCACACAGCCCTGTGTGGAGCACACCTTCACTCTACAGCACCTCAGTGCTGCAGCAGCCTCAGCAATCAATAACCCAATCCACTGCAGCAGGTACCCAAGAGAACTCATGAGGAGCTTGTTGAGGTTCCTGCTAGCTAAATCCCACTGCTACTGTGTCCAGTTCTGGGCTCCTCAGGTTAGGAAAGATGTTGAGATGCTGGAAGGTGTCCAGAGAAGGGCAACAAAGCTGGGGAGGGGTCTGGAGCACAGCCCTGTGAGGAGAGGCTGAGGGAGCTGGGGTTGCTTAGCCTGCAGAAGAGGAGGCTCAGGGGAGACCTTCTTGCTCTCTACCACTACCTGAAGGGAGGTTGGAGCCAGGTGGGGGTTGGTCTCTTCTCCCAGGCAGCCATTACCAGAACGAGAGGACACAGTCTCAAGCTGTGCCAGGGGAAGTTTAGGCTGGATGTTAGGAAGAAACACTTCCCAGACAGAGAGATTGGCCATGGGAATGTGCTGCCCAGGGAGGTGGTGGAGTCCCCATCCCTGGAGGTGTTCAAGAGGGGACTGGATGTGGCACTTGGAGACATGGTTTAGTTGATCAGATGGTGTTGAGTGATAGGTTGGACTTGGTGATCTCTGAGGTCTTTTCCAACCTGTTTAATTCTTCTCTCCTCTCCTCTCCTCTCCTCTCCTCTCCTCTCCTCTCCTCTCCTCTCCTCTCCTCTCCTCTCCTCTCCTCTCCTCTCCTCTCCTCTCCTCTCCTCGAGTCTCCTCTCCTCTCCTCTCCTCTCCTCTCCTCTCCTCTCCTCTCCTCTCCTCGAGTCTCCTCTCCTCTCCTCGAGTCTCCTCTCCTCTCCTCGAGTCTCCTCTCCTCGAGTCTCCTCTCCTCTCCTCGAGTCTCCTCTCCTCTCCTCTCCTCTCCTCTGTAAAACCAGCCTTAGCACCTCTTGTTCAGCTTCAGTTAACTCTCAAACTCATCCTGAGCAGCTGACAAGGTCATTTTAGGTTGATTTTTCTCCAGGACACCCCTTCACAGTCTTCAGTGTGGCTGTGGACACCTCCCCAAATGCAGGTGAACTGAAAGGACTTGAGGCTCATCTCATATTGAGAACCAAGAGTGAGAAGCAGCAGTTGCCAAGCTCAATTTACCCCAGTTTCAGCAGGGACTGCAGAAAAGGGTTGAGGAAGGAAGTTCAGGCAGCTCATACTTGGAGGAATTCTGCCCCAGCCTCTTCTTTGTTGACCCAAACTCTACTGAGGCACTGCAGGCAGCTCCCCTTCTCCCTCAGCGACCCAGAAAAATTAGAGGAGCAGGTCACACGTCTGGCAATGCTGGAGGAGCTGAGAGTTTAGAGCAGGGATGACTCATGGGGGACACAGAAGGCCTATAAATATCTTCAAGGCATAATGTAAATGCACAAATGAAAGAGGGGAATTGCTTGGTCTCACAAGCTGCTAGGGCAACTTGGCACTCTGAGTTAAGGAGCAGAACAACTGGCAAGTGAAGAGGGTTTCCAGGGCAGCTGCTCAGGAAGCATTGCTGCCCAGATTCAAGAGAAGGTCAAATCGACTATGAGAGAGTCAATAATTAGATAGTATTGATTTCCCCCTAATGGTGGTGGGAAAGATGCACTGCAAAGGCCTGCAAGATCCCTGGTGCTCAACCAGATCTCCCTAAGGTGTCTTTTCTGGTGCTGCTTTCACTCTCCACAACATCACAGAATCACTGTGAGTGTGGGAGAGGATGCTCACAGAACTGGGGTGAAGCTCTGCTCGCCTACTGCAGACTCAGCTCTCACTCCTTAAAGAGGGAAGAGGATATCCCACAATCCCAGCATGCTGGGGTTCAAGAGACCCTCTAGGGATCACCCAGTCCAACCCCTGCCCCAGCAGGGCACCCCCAGCAGCTTGTCCAGCAGCACAATGCCCAGGGGGGGTTGGAAGCTCTCCACACCAGGAGACTCCACAACCTCTCTGGGCAGCCTGCTCCAGGCCTCCAGCAGCCTCACACCAAACAACTTTCTCCTCCTGCTCAGCTCCAACCTCCTGGCTGCCACTCTGTGCCCCTTGCTGTCCCTTGTGCTGTCCCTGGGCACCACTCAGCAGAGCCTGGCCCCAGCCTCTTGCCCCCCACAGCTCCTTTAGCTCTTGCTGAGCATTGCTCAGCTGCCCTCTGGGGCTGCTCTGCTGCAGGCTCTCAGCCCCAGGGCTCTCAGCCTTTGCTGCTCCCAGAGCTGCTCCAGGCCCCTCAGCAGCTCTGCAGCCTCCCCTGGGCTCTCTCCAGCAGTCCTGTCTTGAACTGTCCCCAGAAATGGACCACTGCAGGTGTGGTCTCTGTACAGCTGATTAGAGGGAGGGGAAGGATAACTCCTTGCAAAGAAACCCAACTTCTCTTTGAAAAGCTCTCCATCAGGAACAGGAATCCTAATGGCAGCACAGTCTGGGACCTGGGGGGAAGGATCCTCTGGACTCTCTCCAGCAGTTCCCTGTCTCTCTTGAGCTGAGGAGCCCAGACCTGGCCACAGGACTGTTACAAATAGGGCACTGCCCAGAGTGCAGGTGGCCACTTCCAGGGCAGTGCTCCACCAGCAGCTGTGCCACCGACTCCGTCCCTGCCACCCGCTCCCTGCCAGCAACAGGTCCGTGCCGCGCTGAGGCAGAAGGCCTGCCACGAGGCTGGCAGGCACTCAGAGCTGCTAATCACACTGTTAATAACACTGCACCTATCTGCTGCTCATCTCACTGATATAAATAGCACAGTTAATTCCTTCAGGTGTCAGCAGCCGTGGGGAAGGGCTCCGTGCACGGCAGCCTCCCCCGCTGACTCAGGAGGCTCACCGGGCAAGGCGACCGCCGCACGCAGCGGCACCCGGCCTGCCTCAGGCACTCCTGCCTCCATCTCCTGCCAGACTAAAAGCTCTGACACATGGGGATGAAATGAACACAGAGCAGATGAAAGGGAGCATCACAGAGGAGCGATCAGGAAGCGGGAGCGAGGTGCCTGCTGCGGTTCGGGTCCCTGCCCTGCACGTGCCTGGGGACACATGCACCAGCTCTGGGCTCCCCGGCTCAGGAGAGACAGGGAGCTGCTGCAGGGAGTCCAGCGGAGGCTGCAGAGCTGCTGAGGGCCTGGAGCAGCTCTGGGAGGAGCCCTGGGGCTGTTGAGACTGGAGAAGAGCAGCCCCAGAGGGGAGCTGAGCAATGCCTAGCAAGAGCTAAAGGACCTGTGTGGGGCAAGGGGCTGGGGCCGGACTCATTGCAGTAAGGCCCAGGGAGGAGTCCAAGTGCCAGGGGCTGCACTTTGGCCACAACAACCCCAGGAAGAGCTACAGGCTGGGGGCAGAGTGGCTGAGAGCAGCCAGGCAGAGAGGGACCTGGGGGTGCTGATTGACAGCTGCCTGAACAGGAGCCAGCAGTGTGCCCAGGAGTACAAGAAGGCCAAGGGCATCCTGGCCTGCATCAGGAACAGTGTGGCCAGCAGGAGCAGGGAGGTCATTCTGCCCTGTGCTCAGCACTGCTCAGGCCACACCTTGAGTCCTGTGTCCAGTTCTGGGCTCCTCAGTTTAGGAAGGACATTGAGAGACTTGAAGGTGTCCAGAGAAGGGCAAGAAAGCTGGGGAGGGGTCTGGAGCACAGCCCTGTGAGGAGAGGCTGAGGGAGCTGGGGTTGCTTAGCCTGGAGAAGAGGAGGCTCAGGGGAGACCTTCTTGCTCTCTCCAACTCCCTGCAGGGTGGTTGGAGCCAGGTGGGGGTTGGTCTCTTCTCCCAGGCAGCCAGCACCAGAACAAGAGGACACAGTCTCAAGCTGTGCCAGGGGAGGTTTAGGCTGGAGGTGAGGAGAAAGTTCTTCCCAGAGAGAGTTGTTAGCCATTGGAATGTGCTGCCCAGGGAGGTGGTGGAGTCCCCATCCCTGGAGGTGTTCAAGAGGGGATTGGATGTGGCACTTGGTGCCATGGTTTAGTCATGAGGTCTGTGGTGATCTTTGAGGTCTCTTCCAACCTTGGTGATTCTGTGATTCTGTGACAGGACAAGGGGCAAGGGGCACAAACTGGAACCCTGGAGCTTCCATGTGAAGAGGAGGAGAAAGTTGTTTGGTGTGAGGCTGCTGGAGGCCTGGAGCAGGCTGCCCAGAGAGGTTGTGGAGTCTCCTGGTGTGGAGAGCTTCCAACCCCCCCCTGGGCATTGTGCTGCTGGGCAAGCTGCTGGGGGAGCCCTGCTGGAGCAGGGGTTGGAGTGGGTGATCCCCAGAGGTGCTTTTGAACCCCAGCATGCTGAGATTGTGGGATATCCTCTTCCCTCTTTAAGGAGTGAGAGATGAGTCTGCAGTAGGTGAGCAGAGCTTCACCCCAGCTCTGTGAGCATCCTCTCCCAGTGTCACAGAATGAAGAGATCAAAAAGCTCTCACACAGGTTCAGGGGCTGCAGTAAATCCGGTGTCCGACAGCTCTGCTTCATTCCTGATTCCAGCCCTGTGTCACCACCACACAAAGGATGCTCACACTTTGGGGCAAGGCAGTTTGAGCAGTGATTAGTCTTCCTGCCTGCCACCCCTTTAAACATTTGCTGTGCCAATGGGCTTCCCTGCTCAGCCCAGCTCTCTGCTGCCTAAGTTCACCTGGGTTGGATCAGTTCTGCACACACCCTGGAAGAGAGCCCGGCCAAGCACCACACAAGGGCAGTTTCTCTTATCTGCTTGTGCTGGGTGCTGCTCTGTGCTGCTCCCCAGCTCAAGAGAGACAGAGATCTGCTGGAGACAGCCCAGTAGAGGCTGTGAGGATGATGAAGGGACTGGAACATCTGTGAAGAAAGGCTGAGAGACCTGAGGCTGTTCAGTCTGGAGAAAAGAAGACTGAGAGGGGATCTTGCTCGTGTCTGAGTGCCAGGAAGGTGCCAGGCTCTTTGCAGTGGTGCCCAGTAATAGGACAAGGCACAACAGGCACAAGCTGGAACACAGGAGGGAAAAACTTCTTTACTGTGAGGGGGCTGAGCCCTGGAGCAGGCTGCCCAGAGGGGTTGTGGAGTCTCCTTCTCTGGAGACTTTCAAACCCCAACCTGGATATATTCCTGTGTGAGCTGCCCTGGGTGACCCTGCTTTGGCAGGGGAATTGGAGTGGATGATCTCCAGAGGCCCCCTTCCAACCCCTTGCATTTTATGATTCCATGGTTTACATCCTTACTACATCCTTATTATATCCTTATTCCTTATGTTGGTCCTGGAAGGAACACAGAAGCCCAAAGTAAAGCCTCACCTAAGCCAGGTGCTCAGCAGCCCTGCTGCAGGTACAGAGGAAAGCAGACAGCTCCCTGCCTTACTCCTGGAGAGGCTTTCAGACTCCATTCCTCCTCACTCCCCTTCACTCCCAAACTCAGCACAGGCCTCCTTGGCACAGTAATTGAGTCCAGCCTGATGAGAGCCTTGAGCTGGCCCTAAATGAATGGTCACTGCTCCAGAGGACTAAAGTGAAGGTCCCCCAGGAAGGTTTTGCATGTGGGAACTGGATGGGATTTAGGGTCCCTTCCAACCCAAAGCACCCTGTGAACAAATACAGCTACACCCATGGCCTGAGAGGCTGCCTGCAGAACTGGTACCTAAGAAAGAACTCTGTGGCTTGAAGAGATCATTAGCAGCCAACAGCACACCCAAAAAGGGCAACTTCAGCTCTCAAGAGCAGGAAAGCAGCTCCTGGTTCTGTGAAGAGATCATCATTAGGCTGCTGGATGAAGTCCTGGTCTCTGAGCATAAAAACATAGAACCATAGAAGTGCTTGGGTTGGAAAAGCCCTCCAGGACCACCCAGTCCAACCAGCAACCCAACCCCACCATGGCCACCAAACCCTGGCCCCAGGTGCCATGGCCACAGGGTTCTGCAACCCCTCCAGCCATGGGGACTCCACCACCTCCCTGGGCAGCCTCTGCCAGGCCCTGACCACTCTGGCACCAAAGACATTTTTCCTCCTCTCCAACCTAAGCCTCCCCTGGCACAATTTCAGGCCAATTCCTCTCCTTACCAACCCCCTCCCAGCCTGCTGCCAGTGGGAGTGCAGCCCCAGGCTGAGCATCTCACAGCAGCCAGCTGAGGCTTGCCCTGAAGCTGCCCTGGATTTGAGGTGGTGCCTTGGGTGGCACAGAGGGTTCAGGTCTCTGTCAGGGGCATGAGCAGTGGCATAGAGCTTGCTGATGAAGCTAAGCTGTGTGGTGCTGGGGACTCACCTGAGGGCAGGGATGGCATCAGAAGGATCTCAGCAGGCTTGAGAAGTGAGGCAGTGCCAACTGCATGAGCTTCAGCAAGTCAAAGTGCAAGCTCCTGCAGCTGGCTCAGGCCAAGCCCAGGCACAAATCCAAGCTGGGTGCAGAGTATGTTGGGAGCAGCCCTGAAGAAAGAGACTTTGGGGGTGCTGGGTGCTGAGCAGCTCCCCAGGAGCCAGCAGTGCCTCCTGCAGCCCTCAGGCAGCTGTGTGCTGGGCTGCAGCCAGAGCAGGGTGGGCAGCAGGGCAGCAGAGGGGATTCTGCCCCTGGGCTCTGCTCTGCTCAGACCTCACCTCCAGTCCTGCCTCCAGCTCTGCTGTCCCCAGCAGGGGGAGGACACAGAGCTGCTGGAGAGAGTCCAGAGGAGGCCACAAAGATGCTCCCAGGTGTTGGGTGCCAGGTTGGACTTGATGATCTCTGAGGTCTTTTCCAACCTTGTTGATTCTATGATTCTATGATTCCATGATTCTGTCACCTTGTGGCAGGTCAGGCTGGGTGCCTCCTGTTCCTGCCACACACACCTCTGGTGTCCTGAGGGTCCAGCCCAGGAGGTGGACACAGGAAGCTTCTTGTTTGATGCTCATAATGTCCTGCTCCCTATAAATCCATCTGCAAAGTCTCTCTCTTCCTCTTTCTTCCCTCTCTGCTCCTGTGGGAGGTGCTCCCCATTGGGTAATGGTGGGGGAGTATCTCAAGGGCTCTCAGGCTTAGCTAGGCCTAATGCCAGGAGGAGAAGGGGGATGGGTGGCCTCAGATCTGGCCAGCCTGAGACTGACCTAGCAGTGAGGGGGGAAGAAAGAGCCCTGGGGGAGTCTTGGGTATACCCTCAGGTGGGGAAAAGGGAAGTGTTGGGAGGCCTTGGGTGTGCTGCAGGGGACTCTGTGTGCTTTGGGACTCTTTTGTCACTGTGCTTTGTAGCTTTCCATCAAAACTGTCCATCACTTCTGCAACCCATTTGTGTGATGAGTGTCATCCCTCTGCCCCTCTTGGGGGGTGGGACAAGAGGGGAACTGCCTGGCCTCAAACCAGGACACAGCTGTAGGGAGCAGAGCCCAACCCCCACCTCAGGGCAGCCTCCTTTCAGGGAGCTGTAGAGAGCAATGAGATCTCCCCTTCTCCAGACTGAACAACCCCAGGCCCCTCAGGCTCTCCTCATAAGACCCTCCAATGGGCTCAACAACTTCAAAAGGCTCTCCAGAGCCTTCAGTGCAGCTCCTATGTACCAGGGAGGCTATGGGCAGCTCAAAGCAAACACCAGGAGGGATCATGGAAGTGTCCCAGGAAGTGACAAATGCCCCCTGACAACACAAAGCCTTAGAAGCTTTTGATGTGTTTAAGATATTGGAGAGAGGAACCCTGGAGGTGCTGTGAACACCATGGAACACTGCTCACAGCAGGGAGATGAGATGGGTGCAGCCTTCCTGATGACAGCAGAGCAAGGTGCCCTGGCTGGAAGCTAGAGTGGGCCAGATTAAACCTTGAAATGAGGCAACCCTTTTCTCAGGGCAGGGGTAATGAAGTGTGAAAGTGGCTACCAGGAGAGGTGCCAGCCTTGCCCACACCTGGAGACTTCCACATGTGTACTTCAATGCTGCAGATGGGGGAAATGTTATGGTCTAGGTTCTGGGAGAACCCAGAACAGTCAGCATGGCTTCCCCAAGGGCAATCCTGCCTGACCAACCTGGTGGCCTTCTCTGAGCAGGTGACAACATCAATAGCTGAGGGGAGAGCAGCTGATGTTGTTTGCCTGGGCCTGAGCACAGCCTTCCACACTGTCCCACACCACATCCTGGGCTCCAGGCTGGTGACACATGGGTGTGATGGGTGACCACTGGATGGATACAGAACTGGCTTGAGGGCTGCACCCAGAGAGTGGCTGTCCATGGCTCCATGGCCCAGGGGAGGCCAGGGACAAGCAGAGTCCCTCAGGGATCAGTCCTGGGCCCAGGCTTGTTCAACATCTCTGTGGGTGCCAGGGACAGTGGCACTGAGTGCAGCCTCAGCAGGGTTGCTGATGACACCAAGCTGTGTGGGGCAGCAGACAGCTGGAGGGAAGGGATCCATCCAGAGGGAGCTGGACAGGCTGCAGAGGTGGGCACAAGCCAACCTCAGGAGGTTCAACCAGAGCAAGGGCAGGGTCCTGCAGCTGGGTGGAGGCAATCCCAGGCACAAATGCAGGCTGGGCAGGGACTGGCTGGAAAGTAGCCCTGAGGAGAGAGACTTGGGGGTGCTGGGGGACAAAAAGCTCAGCAGGAGCTCTCAGTGTGCACTTGCAGCCCAGAAAGCCAAGCAGAGCCTGGGCTGCAGCAGGAGAAGTGTGGCCAGCAGGGCAAGGGAGGTGATTCTCCCCCTCTGCTCAGCTCTGGGGAGACCCCACCTGCAGTACTGCCTCCAGTTCTGGAGCCCCTATGACAAGAGGGATCTGGAGGTGCTGGAAGGTGTCCAGAGCAGGGCCAGGAGGATGAGCAGAGGGCTGCAGCTCCTCTCCTGTGAGGACAGACTGAAGGAGTTGGGGCTGTTCAGTCTGGAGAAGAGAAGGCTCCCAGGTGACCTCATTGTGGCCTTCCAGGATCTGCAGGGGGCTCCAGGAAGGCTGGGGAGGGACTGCTCAGGATCTCAGGCAGTGATAGGACTAGGGGGAATGGAATGAAGCTGGAGGTGGGGAGATTGAGGCTGGAGGGGAGGAGGAAGTTCTTCCCCAGGAGAGTGGTGAAGCCCTGGAATGGGTTGTGCAGGGAGGGGGTTGGGGCCCTGTCCCTGGAGGTGTTTAAGGCCAGGCTGGCTGAGGCTGTGGCCAGGCTGATCTAGTGTGGGGTGTCCCTGCCCATGGCAGGGGGGTTGGAACTAGCTGATCCTTGTGGTCCCTTCCAACCCTGACTGATGCTATGATACTGTGAACCCTCCTGACCCTGAGCTTTACAAACCCTCTCCCCAAAGCAGAGCAGGTTCCCTGCCGCTGCCCTGAGCTGCAGTCCTGTGCTGCAGCAGGGGGGAAGACACAGCTGACTGCACAGCCTTGGCTGCTCTGTGGCCAGAATCAGGAAGGATTTCTCCACCACTGCACACCTGACCAGGCTCACTGTGGCTTCCCCTTGCCCAGGACCGTTTCTGCCTTCTCAGAGAGGCATCCCAGGAGCTGCAGCTGGAGCCGCAGGCACTGGCTGGGGAGCTGCTGCCCCGCTGAGTCCTGTCTCTGGAGGGCTGGCTGGTGAGTGTTACTTGGATGCTCAAGAGCATGCAGACCACTTGCTGGGAAGTTGAAGGGAAGTCTGAGGGCCTTGGGGGGACGTTGCTGGGGTCTCTTGCCTGCCTCCCTTGCGTGGTGCCCTGCTTGCATCCTGTGGCCAGACTTCCATTAGTCCATTCCTCACCTCTGCTGCTCTCTGCCAGGAGCACAGCTCAATGCCCTGGGGACAAGCAGCTCCCCAGACTGCCTGGTCTTTGGGAGCCCTGGTTCAGCATCTGAGTACAACATCATTTACCACAATATTTACTGTCTCTTTTTCCTTTAGTGCTCTGGAGCCCATAAATAAAACTCAATTTACTACACAGACAGCATGAAAAACAGACAACAGATTGGGCTGAGGAGAATCACTGCTTCACAATTCAATTCCTTCCCCTCCTTTGGGGTGCTTTATTTGTTCTCTGTATTAACAAAGTGTGTAGGAAGAGCCAAGAGCCATAACTCAGCTCTGATGGGGCCATCACACAAGTCCTGGGGGGTGTAGCTGCTGCTGGGGGGTTTGACAGTCCCTATTTGCTTGGGGACTGAAATGCTGTGACCCTTCTGGGCTGTCTGCATACATGCAAAGGGCTGAAGTTTAGTCTGCTCATCATGAACATCCACCAGGATTAACTCCCTTCTGCCCACATCAAATCACATGGGGTTTGTGCACACACAGGTTTGTGCCTGGGCCACATCTCTGTGTGTGCAACAGCTTCAGAGCCCTGGCTGCAGCAGCACAGCTCACACCAAGCCCAGGGAGGAGCTCAGGGCTACCCCAGACAGGCTAAGGGCAGTGTGTTCAGATCACACCAAGCCCAGGGAGGAGCTCAGGGCTACCCCAGCCAGGCTAAGGGCAGTGTGTTCAGATCACACCAAGCCCAGGGAGGAGCTCAGGGCTACCCCAGACAGGCTAAGGGCAGTGTGTTCAGATCACACCAAGCCCAGGGAGGAGCTCAGGGCTACAGTGGCTGCAGTGAGCTGGGGATTGGGCTCTGCTCCCTAGTCTCAGGTGAGAGAAGGTGAGGAACTGGCCTGAAATTGTGCCAGGGGAGGCTTAGCTTGGAGAGGAGGAAAAATGTCTTTGGTGCCAGAGTGGTCAGGCATTGGCAGAGGCTACCCAGGGAGGTGGTGGAATACCTATGCTTGGAGGGGTTCCAGAACCCTGTGGCCATGGTGGGGTTGGGTGGATGACCTTGGAGGTCTTTTCCAAGGCAAGCAGCTCTCAGGGTCTAGGATAAAACCAGGCTGTGCACATGAAGGGCTCAGCTCCTGCCTGTGTGTCTCTGTGGTGCACACTTCCTGAAGCTGCCAAGCTTTCCTGAGGTGAGTTTGGCTGCCTCTGTGTCATCAGGTCCCCTGGGCCTGCCTGGCAGCCTTTCCCTGCAGCGGCAGCAGCAGGAAGGCTGTCAGCTGTGGAGCCCCCAGGGAGCTGCCTTTGCAAAGCTGCCATCCCCCCAGTGTGCAGGAGCAGGCTGAGCTCAGCACTGCCACGGGGCAGGGGCACAAAGAGAAGAGAAGGCAGCTGCTCAGCACAGCCTGCCTCAAAAGATGCCAGTCCTGCCTCAAGGGAGGAGGAGTCTGGGGGAGAGCACAGGAGGGGTGGGTGCTGGCAAAGAGAGCCTGGGATGCTGAAGAGCTCCAGCCACACATGACTGCATCCTTTCATGCCTGAAGTACAGCAGCAGGTATCAGAGAGAGGCAACAGAGCTGGGGAAGGGTCTGCAGAGCAGGACCTGGGGGTGTTCAGCCTGGAGCAGAGGAGACTGAGGGAGACCTCATTGCTCTCTGCAGCTCCCTGAGAGGAGGCTGCAGGGAGCTGGGGGCTGGGCCTGCTCCCTAGTCTGAGGTGAGAGAAGGAGAGGAACTGGCCTGGACATAAATAGCAATTCCCTCCCCCAAAAGGGTTGTGAAGGCCTGCAACAGGCTGCCCAGGGCAGTTTGGAGTCCCCATCCCTGGAGGGATTGAAGAGTTGAGCAGATGTGATGCTCTGGGGTGACCTTAGGAAGGAGGACTCTGGGGGAGAGCACAGGAGGGGTGGGTGCTGGCAAAGAGAGCCTGGAATGCTGAAGAGCTGAAGGGTGCAGGGCCAGCTCCAGGCACACATCACTGCATCCTTTCATGCCTGAAGTACAGCAGCAGACATCAGAGGCAGAGCCCAGGGGGTAGCAGGTGGGTTTGATCCTGGCTCCTGTGTGGGGAGGCCTTCCCTCTGGTCTGCTCTCCCGGGGCCAGCCTCTCTCCTGCAAGCACAGCACCAGAAGTGCTTTGCCTTTTCCAAGTCTTTGAGCTCTCTGAGCTGCTCCAAGGCTCTCTCCACCTCCCCTGCTCTCTGCACACCTCAAAGCCTCCTTTTTCATGTCTGCCCACAGGCTGCTAAACCTCACTCCATCACTCCCTGGACTGCTATCCATGCCCTCTGTACTTCCACCTTTTGCTCCCAGTGGAGGCTCAGTCCAGCTCCTCCACACACACCAGAAGAGGTTGGATGATGCTGGATCTTTCCAGTGAGGCTGGGGAGACTCTGGCACAGGCTGCCCAGGGAGGCTGTGGCTGCCTCCTGCCTGGAGGTGTTCAGGACCAGGCTGGATGAGGCCCTGAGCATCCTGTGCTGGTGGGAGGTGTCCCTGCCCATGGCAGGGGCTTGGAGCTGGCTGAGCTTTGAGGTCCCATCTAATCCAAACCACCTATCACTACAGGCCCTTGTAAAGAGTCCCTCTCTAGCTCTCCTGTGTCCCCCCTCAGGTACTGGAAGGCTGCTCTAAGGTCTCCCCAGAGTCTTCTCTTCCCCAGGCTGAACAGCCCCAACTCTCTCAGGCTCTGCCTATAACAGGGGTTCTCCAGCCCTCTGATCAGCTCTGTGGCCTCCTAGGGACCCTCTCCAACAGTTCCAGGTCCCTCCTGTGCTGGGGACACCAGAAGTGCACACTGTACTTCAGGTGGGGTCTCACCAGAGCAGAGCAGTGGGGCAGAATCCCCTCTCCCATCCTGTTGGCCACACTTGCTGCAGCCCAGCACACAGCTGCCTTCAGGGCTGCCAGTGCCCAGGGTGAGCTGGCAGTGCCAAACATCAGGACCAGACATTTCCACATGGCCTCAAAGAAGGGCCAGAGAACCACACTCCATCATTTTTTTCAGGGCTTGCCAACACCCAGAGGCAGGCAGCAGACACAGGGAGGGAGGTGCACTGCTTCACTCCACCTTTGTGATCAGCATGCCAAGGGCAGAACAACCTTCCTGGGAGCAGCCAAGATGTGCCTGAAAATGGGATCCCAAAAGCACAACAAAAGGAGCTCAAGGGAAAGAAAGCTGGGGAGGGACTTTTGAGAGGCTCTGGAGCCTCTGTGCCAGGAAGGATCTGGAAGTGCTGGAAGGTGTCCAGGGCAGGGCCAGGAGGAGGAGCAGAGGGCTGGAGCTGCTCTGCTCTGCAGACAGCCTGAGAGAGTTGGGGTTGTGCAGGCTGGAGAGGAGAAGGCTCCCAGGAGACCTTCTGGTGGCCTTCCAGGATCTGCAGGGGGCTCCAAGCAAGCTGGGGAGGGACTTTGGAGGGTGTCAGGGAGGGATAGGACTGGGGGGGATGGAGCAGAACTAGAAGTGGGGAGCTTGAGATTGGCTGTGAGGAAGAAGTTGTTGGCCAGGAGGGTGGTGAGAGCCTGGCCCAGGTTGCCCAGGGAGGTGGTGGAAGCCTCCTGCCTGGAGGTGTTTGCAGCCAGGCTGGAGGTGGCTGTGAGCAAGCTGCTGTGGTGTGAGGTGTCCCTGCCCATGGCAGGGGGTTGGAGCTGGCTGAGCCTTGAGCTCCCTCCCAGCCCTGACAGTTGTGTGATTGTATGATTCCATGAAGGAGGAGGAGTGAGTGCCAGCACTGCTGCTGCTGCCATGGCTGCTGCTCACCCTGAGTGGTGACACAAGCAGGAGAAGCACATGGAGGTGACAGCTGCTTGAGAGCAAAGTCTGTCAGCTCAGCTGCCTGCACGAAGCAGCAGCACAGCTACACTGCCATGCTCCAGGATGGGCACCTGAGAGAGCACTTCCCAAAGCCTCCACTAACAGCTTGGCAATTCTCAGGTACCTCTTCAGCTCAGGAGCCACAAAGTTAGTTTGCAGTCATCAGGACCAGAGCAGAAGTGACCTCAGCAGTGCTAAGGCCCCCACAGCAATATGCTGCCCAGCTGCCTTGTCACAGAGCCTGGGTGTTTGCCTCTGGCCTGTGGCACAAGAGCTTACAAAGTTTTGGAGGAACAGGAAGCCTCTGCAGCTGCTGGGAGCAGCAGAATATGGGCAGAGAACAAGCCAAGCCCTGGATCAGCAATGGTGTGGCCAGGAGAACCAGGGCAGGGATTGTCCCCCTGGACTCAGCACTGCTGAGGCTGCACCTTGAATACTGGGCTCAGTTTTGGGCTCCTCACTCCAAGAAGGACATTGAGGGGCTGGGAGCAGGTCCAGAGAAGGGCTTGAGCCCTATCTGTGTGTGTACAACAGCTTCAGAGCCTTGGCTGCAGCAGTACAGTTCACACCAAGCCCAGGGAGGAGCTCAGGGCTACCCCAGACAGGCTAAGGGCAGTGTGTTCAGATCACACCAAGCCAAAGGAGGAGCTCAGGACTACCCCAGACAGGCTAAGGGCAGTGTGTTCAGATCACACCAAGCCAAAGGAGGAGCTCAGGGCTACCCCAGACAGGCTAAGGGCAGTGTGTTCAGATCACACCAAGCCAAAGAAGGAGCTGAGGGCTACCCCAGACAGGCTAAGGGCAGTGTGTTCAGATCACACCAAGCCAAAGGAGGAGCTCAGGGCCATCACAGACAGGCTAAGGGCAGTGTGTTCAGATCACACCAAGCCCAGGGAGGAGCTCAGGGCTACCCCAGACAGGCTAAGGGCAGTGTGTTCAGATCACACCAAGCCCAGGGAGGAGCTCAGGGCTACCCCAGACAGCCTAAGGGCAGTGTGTTCAGATCACATCAAGCCAAAGGAGGAGCTCAGGGCTACCCCAGACAGGCTAAGGGCAGTGTGTTCAGATCACACCAAGCCAAAGGAGGAGCTCAGGACTACCCCAGACAGCCTAAGGGCAGTGTGTTCAGCTTTGGGCCTCTCATGGCAGGAAAGGCATTGAGGGCTGGAGCAGGTCCAGGGAAGGGCAACAGAGCTGGGGAAGGGTCTGGTGAAGAGGGCTGGGGGGGAGCAGCTGAGGGAGCTGGGGGTGTTCAGCCTGGGGAAGAGGAGGCTGAGGGAGACCTCATTGCTCTCTGCAGCTCCCTGAGAGGAGGCTGAAGTGAGGAGGGGGCTGGGCTCTGCTCCCATGGAACAAGTGACTGGATGGGAGGAAATAGCCTCAAGTTGCCCCAGGGGAGGGTTTAGATTGGTCTGTAGAAGACATTTCTTGACTGAAAGGGTTCTCCAAGCCTGGCCCAGGCTGCCCAGGGAGGTGGTTGAATCCCCATCCCTGGAGGGGTTTCCAAGAGGCAGAGCTGTGGTGCTGAGGGCCAGGGCTTAGACATGGCAGAGTTAGAGAATGGTTGGACTGGATGATCTGAAAGGGCTTTCCCAACAAAACCAATCCTGA
The DNA here is from genome assembly GCF_026170545.1 of Melanerpes formicivorus. NCBI lineage: Eukaryota > Metazoa > Chordata > Aves > Piciformes > Picidae > Melanerpes > Melanerpes formicivorus. Next base: position 464,523 of record NW_027142368.1, on the reverse strand, counting down.
TCCTCTGATTCTTCTGCTGGCTTTTGCTTCCACCCCTGGGTGTTGAGAGGAAAGATGGCAATGACATAATAAGCAGCTATTAAGGAAGAGAGTTGATAAAGGGAAGCAGAGCAAACCCTGTGAGCACATTGAAGTTACACCTGGTCCTGAAGCTCTAGGACACTACTGGCTCTTTAACTCAAGCTGCAAGGGGTTGCAGGTGAAACTGTGCTGCAGACCTGAAACCATCACAGAGCACTGCAGTGTTACCTCTGGAGCTGACTGAATACAAAGAAGGAATAAAATGATAGGGAAATGATTTCCACCATTCCAGCCCTGCCCTGCAAGTGCATCCTCTCCCATTTGGGAAGGCAAAGGCTGCAGCATCTTTAGCACTCACCCTGAGTGGCTGTTATTCTTCTGCCACTGTGATGCTCCCTGGGACCACACATGTCAAAGCCATTAGCAGGAGCAGAAGAGAACACTACACTGCTAAAAAGCCTGCAAACAATGCTTGGGTATGAGCAGAAACATCAATGTCAACAGGAGCTGCCTGTCCACAGCAGGAGCTGCCTGTCCACAGCAGGAGCTGCCTGTCCACAGCAGGACGAGGGGCAATGGGCACAGACTGCCACCCAGGAGGCTCCTGCAGCACAGCAGGAAGAACTTGGGTGTGAGGGAGCTGGAACCCTCAGTAGGCTGCCCACAGAGGCTGTGGAGTCTCCTTCTCTGGAGACTTTCAAAAGACCTCAAAGATCCCTTCAGGTCCTGGCAGGCAGCTCTGAGGTCCCCCTGGAGTCTTCTCTTCCCCAGGCTGAACACAGAATCACCAAGGTTGGAAGAGACCTCAAAGATCATCAAGTCCAACCTGTCACCACAGACCTCATGACTAAGCCATGGCACCAAGTGCCACATCCAATCCCCTCTTGAACACCTCCAGGGATGGGGACTCCACCACCTCCCTGGGCAGCACATCCCAATGGCTAACAACTCTCTCTGGGAAGAACTTTCTCCTCACCTCCAGCCTAAACCTCCCCTGGCACAGCTTGAGACTGTGTCCTCTTGTTCTGGTGCTGGCTGCCTGGGAGAAGAGCCCAACCCCCACCTGGCTCCAACCTCCCTTCAGGGAGTTGCAGAGAGCAAGAAGGTCTCCCCTGAGCCTCCTCTTCTCCAGGCTAAGCAACCCCAGCTCCCTCAGCCTCTCCTCACAGGGCTGTGCTCCAGACCCCTCCCCAGCTTTCTTGCCCTTCTCTGGACACCTTCAAGTGTCTCAATGTCCTTCTGAAACTGAGGAGCCCAGAACTGGACACAGTGATAGGACTGGGGGGGATGGAGCAGAACTAGAAGTGGGGAGATGGAGATTGGCTGTGAGGAAGAAGTTGCCCAGGAGGGTGGTGAGAGCCTGGCCCAGGCTGCCCAGGGAGGTGGTGGAAGCCTCCTGCCTGGAGGTGTTTGCAGCCAGGCTGGAGGTGGCTGTGAGCAACCTGCTGTGGTGGGAGGTGTCCCTGCCCATGGCAGGGGCTTGGAGCTGGCTGAGCCTTGAGCTCCCTTCCAACCCTGGCCATTCTGTGCTTGTGTGGCACCCAGAAGAGGCAGAAAGTGGGAAGAGGGCCAAGACCTGGAAACCCAAACCTGACACCAGGCTTGTGCTGCTGCTTTCAAGAGGGGATTGGATGTGGCACTTGGTGCCATGGTTTAGTCACGAGGTCTGTGGTGACAGGTTGGACTTGATGATCTTTGAGGTCTCTTCCAGCCCTGGTGATTCTGTGATTCAGTGGCATGAAAGCATTTCTTGGTGGGCTTTGGGTTGTGCTCCCCCTCGGCAGCGTGCCCCACACAGCCCTTGCAAGCTGAGTGGATTTGTCTGGCTCCCTATTCAAACTGAATTCTCCCTTCCTCCCAAACAAAACAAAAAAGCCAGGAGAAGGATGCTGCCTGTAATAAATTACATTTTCAAGGCAGAAATCATCACTCACTGCCATGTACAGTCCCCTCTTTCCCCTAGAAAAGAAATTAAAGCAGAAGCAAGTTTCCACCTGCTAATCCATATCCATTACAGCTCTGAACTTCAGCTTGGAGCCAAGGGCTAATAGTAACAATAACAATAATGGTAACATTTGGATTAGTGACACACAGGAACACAGCCCTGTCCCCCCCTCCCTGGGTGCTAGGGAGCAAGCATCTGCATGAATCACTGAGGCACTGAGCTGCTGAGCCAGATGAAGCAAGCTCTGCAACAGGCTGCCTTGCTGATAACCTCCATCCAGCACAGCCCCAGCTGAGAAGTGCTGAGCCACACTAATGCACTTGCTTCCCACCACTCCACTCCACACTCTAATGAAAATATTAATGCACCAGAAGTGCTGATGCAGCCCCATTAAGAGCCAGATTTCCTCACCATGGGAGCATCCTGCTTTTCTTCCCTGGGAGCTGTGCTTTCAGGAAGGGTCAGGCTGCAGCAACAAGCAGGCTTGAAAGCCTGGGCTGCAGGCTCACAGAACCAGAAGGGTAGACAGGATAAAAGGAAACAGCCTCAAGTGGTGCCAGGGGAGGGCTAAGGTGGACATGAGGAAGAATTTCTTCCCCCATATGGTTATCAGTCCTGGGAACAGGCTGCCCAGGGTGGTGGTGGAGTCCCCATCCCTGGAGGAAAAAGCTGTGCAGAGGTAGTGCTGAGGGATGTGGTTCAGTGGTGACTTGGAAGTGCTGAGTTCATGGTTGGGCTTAATGATCTTAAAGGCCTTAAGGTCTCACCCAAAATGATTCTGTGCTTCAACCATTCAGCTTGGAAGAGGCCACTGGGATCATCAAGTCCAACCATTGACCCTGCTCTACAAAGTTTGCCCCCAAACTACAGCCCCAAGCACCACATCTGAAGATGTGGGACCTCTGGAGATCTTCCAGTCCCACCCCCTGCCAGAGCAGGAGCAGAGAATCCAGCACAGGTCACACAGAACACATCCAGATGGGGCTGGGAAGGCTCCACAGAAGGAGACTCCACACCTCTCTGGGCAGCCTGCTCCAGGGCTCTGGGACCGTTTCAGTTCCTCATGTTGAGGTGGAACCTCCTGTGCTGGAATTGCCATCCATTGCTCCTTCTCCTATCCCAGGGCACAAGTGAGCAGAGCCTGTCCCTGTCCCATCCTTGACCTTTGGACATGTCTGTGGATGGTGACTCCACCACCTCCTTGGGCAACACTCCTGCTGGGAAAAAGTCTCTCCCCAGCCTCACTCTCAACAATTTCTTCCTCCTCTCCACTCTCAATCTCCTCTCTCCCAGCTCAAAGCCATTGTTCCTCAGCCTGGCACTCCCAGCTCTCCTCCAAAGTCCCTCCCCAGCTCTCCTGAAGCTCCTTCAGGTTCTGGAAGGCTGCTCTGAGGTCTCCCTGGAGCCTTCTCTTCTCCAGGCTGAACAGCCCCAACTCTCCCAGTCTGTCCCTATAGGGCTCCAGCCTCTTTGCAGCCTCCTCCAGAGCCTCTCCAGCAGCTGTGCCTCACTGTACACACCTGCACAGCACTCTGCAGCAGGTCTCTTCTTGCTGACCAAGGACAAAACCCTCTCCTGAGAAGTGAACAACCGAGCCCTGCAAAGAACTGATGCCTCCCAGTGAGGAAAAGCTCAGAAGGGAAGAGCTGAGCAACAGCTGCAGCACAGCAAACACTGAGGCCACCACAGCAGGCACAGCTTATGGGCAATCTGTCCCTCCATGAACCCATTCCTGCCTGTGGAACACCATTCAGTTTGATTTTACTTGACAGGGCTCCATTGAAACCCAGAGTAATGTGTTCCAAAATGCATTTATGGAACAAATTAAGTACCTTTAGAGCTCCTCATACAAATCCTTTTCCTCTGCAGGCTATCACTGAGCAGATAAAGTTGGGTGCAGGCCTGTAATTACTATAAACAAGTCTCTTTGAGGCAGCTGAATGGAATGGGCTTTCTATTGGAATGGATTTATTGGCGTTCCAATTTGTCTCATTAAGGGGCAAAAGCTGCCAGGATGACACCTGCATTGCTATTTGGACTTCTCTTTCTTTCCCCCCTCCTCCTCCCCCCCAGTGCATTCCACCAAAAGTTAAAAACACAGCTCTGGACTCAGAAGTGGGCAGCAGAGGACTGGAAGATCACTCTGTGCTCAGCTCTCACAGCTGCAATGCTGCGTCCAGTTCGGGGCTCCCCAGCTCAAGAGAGAGAGGGATCTGTGGGAGGGAGGCCAGCAGAGACTATGAGGATGATGAAGGGACTGGAACATCTCTCCTGTGAAGAAAGACTGAGAGCCCTGGGGCTGGTTAGTCTGGAGAGGAGAAGGCTGAGAGGGGATGTGCCCAGGGGGCCAAGAAGGCCAAGGGCATCCTGGCCTGCATCAGGAGCAGTGTGGCCAGCAGGAGCAGGGAGGTCATTGTGCCCTGTGCTCAGCACTGGTTAGGCCACACCTTGAGTCCTGTGTCCAGTTCTGGGCTCCTCAGTTTAGGAAGGACATTGAGAGACTTGAAGGTGTCCAGAGAAGGGCAAGAAAGCTGGGGAGGGGTCTGGAGCACAGCCCTGTGAGGAGAGGCTGAGGGAGCTGGGGTTGCTTAGCCTGGAGAAGAGGAGGCTCAGGGGAGACCTTCTTGCTCTCTCCAACTCCCTGAAGGGAGGTTGGAGCCAGGTGGGGGTTGGGCTCTTCTCCCAGGCACCCAGCCCCAGAACAAGAGGACACAGTCTCAAGCTGTGCCAGGGGAGGTTTAGACTCGAGGTGAGGAGAAAGTTCTTCACAGAGAGAGTGATTGACCATGGGAATGTGCTGCCCAGGGAGGTGGAGTCCCCATCCCTGGAGGTGTTTAGGAGGAGCCTGGATGAGGCACTTGGTGCCATGGTTGAGTTGATCAGATGGTGCTGGGTGATAGGTTGGACTGGATGATCTCTGAGGTCTTTTCCAACCTGGTTAATTCTGTATTCTGTAATTTTAAAGCAATTTGCAGTTTTATTAAGCTTGTTGGAAGTTTTCTTGGCACATAAAGGCAGCTGGAGATTACTGGGATGAAGCAAAGCTTAGTAGCTGCTAACTGCTCAAAAAACCCCAAACTTTCCAGGCCCTCTGGGTCCTATAGCTTTGGTTGGACTGTTGGGTTGCACTTCAGTGCTTTTGTTGGCTCATTCATCCTGACTTGGAATGGCAACTTGAGACTGTGTCCTCTTGTTCTGGTGCTGCTTGCCTGGGAGAAGAGCCCAACCCCCACCTGGCTCCAACCTCCCTTCAGGGAGTTGGAGAGAGCAAGAAGGTCTCCCCTGAGCCTCCTCTTCTCCAGGCTAAGCAACCCCAGCTCCCTCAGCCTCTCCTCACAGGGCTGTGCTCCAGACCCCTCCCCAGCTTTGTTGCCCTTCTCTGGACACCTTCAAGTCTCTCAATGTCCTCCCTAACCTGAGTGGCCCAGAACTGGACACAGGACTCCAGGTGTGGCCTAAGCAGAGCTGAGCACAGGGGCAGTTAGGAGCCACCAGTGCTGGAGCAACCTCTGTAGCACTGATCTGCCATTTCTGTGTTAGATGTCTTGTGGTAAAGCTTTCATACTTACACCCTACAGTAATGCCATATCTTGGAGAGAAAGATGCTTCACATCCACCCAGTTACAGTCCTAAGCCTGTAACTGCCTACCTGTCACTTATCTCCAGCTCCCCTGCTGGTGTCTGGCACCCAGCTCCCCCAGGCTGCCAGCCACATGTGCTCAAGCATTCCTGCTTGCTTTTTTCCCCACCTAGAGCTGGTGTGAAAGCTTTTAAGAGCAGCAGGTGGGAAACAATAACAATGTCACATTCTGGAATCACCTTTAAAAGAGAAGAAAAGGGAGAAAATGGACTGACTGACTTTAAGAGAGCCCTGAAGTGCAAGTCCCCTCTGACTTGCTGCCAGTCCTGAGGCAGATCTGAGCCCTGCTAAGCACTTTTATGGTTCCCTGTCTGTAAATCAACACTTGCAAGTGCACTGACAACTCAGCACTTGCATGCACCTCCCTGGCTGCAAACTCATATCTGATCACCTAGACACTCATTATTTATCTTCTCCCTGGTAACAAGAGACAGGATAAAAGGAAACAGCCTCAAGTGGTGCCAGGGGAGGGCTAAGGTGGACATGAGGAAGGATTTCTTCCCCCATATGGTTATCAGTCCTGGGTACAGGCTGCCCAGGGTGGTGGTTGAGTCCTCATCCCTGGAGGAAAAAGCTGTGCAGAGGTAGTGCTGAGGGATGTGGTTTAGTGGTGACTTGGAAGTGCTGAGCTAATGGTTGGGCTTAATGATCTTAAAGGCCTTAAGGTCTCATCCAAAATGATTCTGTGCTTCTAAATGCTCTTCCCATCTTATGTGTCAAAAAAACCCCACACCTCAACACAGATCCTCACTCAGTGATCTCTGAGGGCTTTTCCAACCTGGTTAATTCTATTCTATTCTATTCTATTCTATTCTATTCTATTCTATTCTATTCTATTCTATTCTACTCTATTCTATTCTATGGTGCCACATCCAGCTGGCAGCCAGGCACCAGTGGTGTGCCCCAGGGAGCAGTGCTGGGCCCTGTGCTCTTTAACATCTTCATTGATGATCTGGAGGAGGGCATTGAGTCCATCAGCAGTAAATTTGCAGCTGACAGCAAGCTGGGGGCAGGAGTTGATCTGCTGGAGGGTAGAGAGGCTCTGCAGAGGGACCTTGCCAGGCTGGACAGATGGGCAGAGGCCAAGGGCAGGAGATTGAACACATCCAAGTGCCAGGTGCTGCACATTGGCCACAGCAACCCCAGGCAGTGCTACAGGCTGGGGTCAGAGTGGCTGAGAGCAGCCAGGCAGAGAGGGACCTGGGGGTGCTGGTTGATGGCAGGCTGAACAGGAGCCAGCAGTGTGCCCAGGCGGCCAGGAGGGCCAAGGGCATCCTGGCCTGCATCAGGAACAGCGTGGCCAGCAGGAGCAGGGAGGTCATTCTGCCCCTGTACACTGCACTGGTTAGGCCACACCTTGAGTCCTGTGTCCAGTTCTGGGCTCCTCAGGTTAGGAAGGAGGTTGAGATGCTGGAAGGTGTCCAGAGAAGGGCAAGAAAGCTGGGGAGGGGTCTGGAGCACAGCCCTGTGAGGAGAGGCTGAGGGAGCTGGGGTTGCTTAGCCTGGAGAAGAGGAGGCTCAGGGGAGACCTTCTTGCTCTCTCCAACTCCCTGAAGGGAGGTTGGAGCCAGGTGGGGGTTGGGCTCTTCTCCCAGGCAGCCAGCAGCAGAACAAGAGGACACAGTCTCAAGCTGTGCCAAGGGAGGTTTAGGCTGGAGGTGAGGAAGAAGTTCTACACAGAGAGAGTGATTGCCCATTGGAATGTGCTGCCCAGAGAGGTGGTGGAGTCCCCATCCCTGGAGGCGTTCAGGAGGAGACTTGATAGGGTGCTTGGTGCCATGGGTTAGTTGATTAGGTGGTGTTGGATTGGTTGATGGATTGGATGTGATGATCTTGAAGGTCTCTTCCAACCTGGTCTATTCTATTCTATTCTATTCTATTCTATTCTATTCTATTCTATTCTATTCTATTCTATTCTATTCTATTCTATTCTATTCTATTCTATTCTATTCCATTCCATTCCATTCCATTCCATTCCATTCCTATTCTGTCCTATTCTATTCTAAACACTTAAGTTATGCTTTGTAGCCTCTGGACTGGAATACAAATACAGGTGGCTTGGTTTTCAAGTGGAGTCATTATCCAAAAGCTCCCACCAAAACCTGCCTTGACTAATGGCCAACTGAAACACTTAAGTTGCGCTCTTGTGGCCTCTGGACTGGAATATGATCTAGTGTGAGGTGTCCCTGCCCATGGCAGGGGGGTTGGAACTAGATGATCCTTGAGGTCCCTTCCAACCCTAACAATTCTATGATATAAATACAGGTGGCTAGGTTTTCAAGTGGAATCACCATCCAAAAGCTCCCATCAAAGCCTTGGAAAGTGCTGCCCAGGGAGGTGGTGGAGTCCCCATCCCTGGAGGTATTCAAGAGGGGATTGGATGTGGCACTTGGAGCCATGGTTGAGTTGTCAGGAGGTGCTGGGTGACAGGTTGGACTTCATGATCTTTGAGGTCTTCTCCAACCTTACTGATTCTGTGATTCTATGCCAATGGCCACCTGAGAAGTTTCTGCTAAAGAGCGATTCATTCCCCTGGGTTTTGTCACCTCCTGATGGCCAACATTACACCAGGACAGATGTGGGAACAGAAACAATTCTGCTTTGATCACAGCTGGAACCACAGCTGGAGCCTGAGCTCCAGTGAGCAAGGCACAAAAGCTTTGTGTCAACCCAGTTAGGTAGCTGGCTAAAGGCACACAGACAAACCTCACCTCTCCTGCCAGCAGCCCTCTAGCCTGGAATGTGGATATTTATAGTATCATAGTATCAGGCAGGGTTGGAAGGGACCACAAGGATCATCCAGTTCCAATCCCCTGCCATGGGCATATGGAGGTGCTGGAAGGTGTCCAGAGCAGGGCCAGGAGCATGAGCAGAGGGCTGGAGCACCTCTCCTGTGAGGACAGACTGAAGGAGTTGGGGCTGTTGAGTCTGGAGAAGAGAAGGCTCCCAGGTGACCTCATTGTGGCCTTCCAGGATCTGAAGGGGGCTCCAGGAAGGCTGGGGAGGGACTGCTCAGGATCTCAGGCAGTGATAGGACTAGGGGGAATGGAATGAAGCTGGAGGTGGGGAGATTGAGGCTGGAGGGGAGGAGGAAGTTCTTCCCCAGGAGAGTGGTGAAGCCCTGGAATGGGTTGTGCAGGGAGGTGGTTGGGGCCCTGTCCCTGGAGGTGTTTAAGGCCAGGCTGGCTGAGGCTGTGGCCAGGCTGATCTAGTGTGGGGTGTCCCTGCCCATGGCAGGGGGGTTGGAACTGGATGATCCTTGTGCTCCCTTCCAACCCTGACTGATACTATGATACCCCACACTAGATCAGGCTGGCCAGAGCCTCATCCAGCCTTTCTCCCTCCAATGCACACAGTGATTTGCAGGAGAAGACACAGACCAGGCCTAGCCCTCTGCCATCAGAAAGCAGAAGGGTTTGCACTGCCTCTGGGAGAAGCAGCCCTTAACTGCTGCCCTGCATGCACAGCAGCTTGGAGAGAAGCAGGACTGTGTTCCAGATGCCAACTCAGGCTGCACTTTGGCCACTTTTATGCTGCAAACAGTAACCCTGTTCAGACAAGAAGGACCCTTGAAGTTACTAGTGATGCAACCCAGAGCTTAGCAGACAAGCTGAGACCAACCTGGCTGGTCCTCTCCTCTGCCCTTCCCCAGCCTCACACAGCAGATTTATTGGGGCCCAGCCCAGGAGGCCAGGTCAATTACTGGGAAAAGGCCAGGGCACAATCTATCAAGGGAATGACTTTTCTACCTCACTAAAGGTGAAAATAAAAGGGATTTGAGCAACAGCAGCCTCTCCTGTGCTTGCTGATGGGATTTGAGATTTGCTATTGATTTTCCAAGTGGAGGCACTTAGTTCTCCTTACTTTACTAAAAGGACATTTTGTCATTAAAATGAACGACACACACACAGCAAAAAGCCACCCCTGCAAGGCTCAGGCACAGCTGGAGGCTCAGGCACAGCTGGAGGCTCAGGCCAGAGGCAGCTGCCTGGGACTCAGAGCCCTCCTGTCTTCACTTCTGCTTTTACAGGGCTTTCCTCAGCTATTTACTCATCTGCGCTGCTCTGCTCAGCCCTCACCTGCAGCACTGCCTCCAGCTCTGGGGCCCCCAGCACAAGAAGGACCTGGAGCTGCTGGAGAGGCTCCAGAGGAGGCCACAGAGATGATTAGAAGCTGGAGAACCTCCCCTGTGGGGCCAGGCTGGGAGAGTTGGGGCTGTGCAGCCTGGAGAAGAGAAGGCTGCAGGCAGACCTCAGAGCAGCCTTGCAGTGCCTGAAGGGGACTATAGGAAAAATGGGGAAGGACTTTGGACAAGGGCTGGGAGTGCCAGGCTGAGGAACAATGGCTTTGAGCTAGGGAAAAGGAAATTGAGAGTTGAGATGAGGAAGAAATTGTTGGCAGTGAGGCTGGGGAGACTCTGGCACAGGCTGCCCAGGGAGGCTGTGGCTGCCTCCTGCCTGGAGGTGTTCAGGGCCAGGCTGGATGAGGCCTTGAGCAGCCTGTGCTGGTGGGAGGTGTCCCTGCCCATGGCAGGGGCTTGGAGCTGGATGATCTCTAAGGTCCCTTCCAACCCAACCCATTCTGTGAATCTCTCCAGGAGAGCTGGGGAAGGACTTTTGATGAGGACTTGTGGTGACAGGATGAGGGGCAATGGTTTGAAGCTTGAGAAGGGCAAGTTGAAAGTGGAGATGAGGAAGAAATTGTTGAGAGTGAGGCTGGGGAGACTCTGGCACAGGCTGCCCAGGGAGGCTGTGGCTGCCTCCTGCCTGGAGGTGTTGAGGACCAGGCTGGATGAGGCCTTGAGCAGCCTGTGCTGGTGGGAGGTGTCCCTGCCCATGGCAGGGGCTTGGAGCTGGCTGAACTTTGAGGTCTTTTCCAACCCAACCCACTCCATGATTGGATGAATCCATGGATTTTGCTTTTATTGATGGAGGGAATCTCAGCTGAGCACAAGGCACAGGTGACTGCCAGGAACAAAGACAACCCAACCAAGTACAGGTCTACACCTGCTGTGTTCTGGCCTCTTAATCCCTGACCTGCCACCACTGAGGATGAGATAATGACTCTGCAATCTCACCCCATCAAACTGAATCCCTTAACTCAGAGCCCATATGCTCAAACAAACAAATACAGAGGGGGGAAGAGGAATGTTAGGAATACCCAAAGGGAGCCCTAAAGCTGCAGGCAAGGAAGTCAGAGCCAGAGGGAGAAAAAGCAGAAAGATCTGGAAACTCTTATTTCCCTGGGCCACATAGATCTTCCCCTCTGGCTCAGACATACAATTGCTTTAACAAATCTCCCCCTGGGAGCCACAGACAGCATCTTTGTCTTCAGGGCCTCTGCTTCTGTAAAGTTAAGGTATTGACCCTCACAGCAGCCTCCTTCAGCTCAGGACCTGCCTGCACCATTCTGCTGTGCTCTGCTCAGACCCCCCCTGCAGTGCTGGGGCAGCTCTGAAGCCCTCAGCACAGCCAGGGAGCTGCTGGAGCAGGGCCAGAGGAGGCCACAGCAGTGCTGGCAGGGCTGGAAGCCCTCTGCTGGGAGGCCAGGCTGAGAGAGCTGGCCTTGGGCAGCCTGCAGAGGAGAAGGCTGCAGGAGACCTCCTGGTGGCCTTGCAGTGCTCCAAGGGCTGAGCAGAGAGCTGGGGACAGAGGTTGGAGCAGGGCCTGTTGGGCCAGGCCCAGGGAGGATGGTTGGAACTGCAAGAGGGAGATGGAGAGTGGAGAGGAGAAATGTTTGGTGCTGAGGGTGGGGAGAGCCTGGCCCAGGCTGCCCAGAGAGGTGGAGCTGCCCCATGGCTGGCAGCAGTGCAGGGCAGGTTGTGTGGGGCTGGGAGCAGCCTGCTCTGCCTGGGGCTGTCCCTGCTGGGTGCAGGGGGGGTTGGACTGGATGATCTTGGAAGGTCCCCTGCCACCCAAACCACTCTGTGATTCTGTGCCATCCCCTAACTGAAGCTCACAGCAGCAGTTCCCAGCAGCTACCCTCAGCCTTGCACTATGTATGACCCAGCCACCAATCTGCTGGTCTGAGCTCTCACCAGGACTCCCTGAAAACCTCCTCAGAGCAAAGCATCACTCTGCTGGCACCTCCTGGAGTACTCCCCATTGGCATCTATTTTTTTTCCCATTTCCTGTTAATGACTTTAAAACAATACTTGAGCTCTGCTTCTATCCAATTGATGAGGTGGTGAAGTTGCTGGGCACAGCCCAGCATGCCCCAGCAGGTCAGACTGCACTCTTTCAGGCCCTGCTTTCTCACAGACCTAATTAATGCAGACAGCTCCAAACAACATCTAAACTTTGTTCCTCAAGTGGCAAAGCCAATTACCATCCTCAAAGAAAACATCAGGAGAGAGGCAACCACTGGGCAGAAATATGCCCTGCTCAATGGGACCCAGCACTACCTTCAGCAGGAGAGAGGAAGTTTCCTTGGAGCCCTCGGCATGGCTCAGGAATCATAGAGCCACAGAACTGTCAGTGTTGGAAGGGAGCTCAAGGCTCAGCCAGCTCCAACCCCCTGCCATGGGCAGGGACACCTCACACCACAGCAGGTTGCTCACAGCCACCTCCAGCCTGGCTGCAAACACCTCCAGGCAGGAGGCTTCCACCACCTCCCTGGGCAGCCTGGGCCAGGCTCTCACCACCCTCCTGGCCAACAACTTCTTCCTCACAGCCAATCTCAAGCTCCCCACTTCTACTTCTGCTCCATCCCCCCCAGTCCTATCCCTCCCTGACACCCTCCAAAGTCCCTCCCCAGCTTGCTTGGAGCCCCCTGCAGCTCCTGGAAGGCCACCAGAAGGTCTCCTGGGAGCCTTCTCCTCTCCAGCCTGCACAACCCCAACTCTCTCAGGCTGTCTGCAGAGCAGAGCAGCTCCAGCCCTCTGCTCCTCCTCCTGGCCCTGCTCTGGACACCTTCCAGCCCCTCCAGAGCCTTCCTGGCACAGAGGCTCCAGAGCTGGCCCCAGAGCTCCAGCTGGGTCTCAGCAGAGCTGAGCAGAGGGGCAGAATCCCCTCCCTGGCCCTGCTGGCCACACTTCTCTGGCTGCAGCCCAGGCTCTGCTTGGCTCTCTGGGCTGCAAGTGCTCCCTGCTGGCTCCTGCTGAGCTTCTCCTCCCCCAGCACCCCCAAGGCCTGTTCTTCAGTGCTTCCCTCAAGCCAGTCCCTGCCCAGCCTCTATCAGTGCTTGGGATTGCCCTGCCCCAGCTGCAGGACCTTGCCCTTAGGTCTTGTTGAACCTTATGAGGTTGTCATGGGCCCAGCTCTGCAGCCTGTCCAGGTCCCTCTGGGTGGATCCCTTCCCTCCAGCCTATCCAGGTCCCTCCGGATGGATCCCTTCCCTCCAGCCTGTCCAGGTCCCTCTGGATGGATCCCTTCCCTCCAGCTGTCTGCTGCACCACACAGCTTGGTGTCATCAGCAAACCTTCTGAGGCTGCTCTCAATGCCACTGTCCATGGCACCAACAAAGATGTTGAACAAGCCTGGTCCCAGTATTGATCCCTGAGGGACTCCACTTGTCCCTGGCCTCCACTTGGCCATGGACCATTGACAGCCACCCTTTGGGTGCAGCCCTCCAGCCAGTCCTGCACCCACTGAATGCTCCATCCACAGAACCCATCCTGCAGCAGCTCGGAGACCAGGATGAGGTGCGGGGCAGCGTCGGGAACACCACAGACATTTCCTTTCCTGGCCTGGTTGCCTTGCCACTGCAGAGCTAATTGTCAAAAGAGGTCAGACTGTTTTGGAGGGGTGCTTTAAATGCAGAGCAAAAGCAAATGCAGAGCCTGCTGTTAATCAGGGAAATTGCTAGGGCCTCGCTCTGCAAAGGAAATTGCTTGGGTTGGAGCTCTGCTGCTGGAGGTCTGGTTAAGGACACCCAAGACAAATGGGTTTTCAGCACTGAAAAAAACAAAAAGTGAAATAAAACCCACATTTCTCTTAATTTCTCCACAGCCCCAAGAGAGTGGTTGGCTGGCTGCTTGGCTGCTTTTGAAAAGGTCATGGACAGCAGGGCCTGCAGCCGAGCTGCTGCCCCCGCTCCGGCTCGCAGCGCATGCAGCTGGCACCAGGCACAACCACCTGAAGCCCCAGCAGTAGAAGTGCCAGGCAAAATCCACACAGAGGTAGCAGCTGCTGGGAGCAAGGAGGCTGGGTTTTCACAGAACCACAGAAAGGGTCAGGGTGGAACAGAGCCTCAGGGTCACCGAGTCCAACCCAGAACCCTGCTCTGCAAGGCTCAGCCCTGAACAGTCTCACAGTATCACCAAGGTTGGAAGAGACCTCAAAGATCACCAAGTCCAACCTGTCACCACAGACCTCATGACTAGACCATGGCACCAAGTGCCACATCCAATCCCTTCTTGAACACCTCCAGGGATGGGGACTCCACCACCTCCCTGGGCAGCACATTGCCATGGCTAACAACTCTCTCAGGGAAAAACTTTCTCCTCACCTCCAGCCTAAACTTCCCCTGGCTGCAGGAGTGGTCAGGGATTGGCAGAGGCTGCCCAGGGAGGGAATGGAATGGAATGGAATGGAATGGAATGGAATGGAATGGAATAGAATAGAATAGAATAGAATAGAATAGAATAGAATAGAATAGAATAGAATAGAATAGAATAGAATAGAATAGAATGGACCAGGTTGGAAGAGACCTTCAAGATCATCAAGTCCAACCTATTATCCAACACCACCTAATCAACTAACCCATGGCACCAAGCACCCCTATCAAGTCTCCTCCTGAACACCTCCAGGGATAGGGACTCCACCACCTCCCTGGGCAGCACATTCCAATGGGCAATCACTCTCTCTCTGTGGAACTTCTTCCTAACATCCAGCCTAAACCTCCCCTGGGCACAGCTTGAGACTGTGTCCTCTTGTTCTGGTGCTTGGCTGCCTGGGAGAAGAGACCAACCCCCACCTGGCTCCAACCTCCCTTCAGGGAGTTGGAGAGAGCAAGAAGGTCTCCCCTGAGCCTCCTCTTCTGCAGGCTAAGCAACCCCAGCTCCCTCAGCCTCTCCTCACAGGGCTGTGCTCCAGACCCCCTCACCAACTTTGTTGCCAACTTTGTTGATGGAGTCCCCATGCCTGGAGGGGTTCCAGAAATGCCTGGCCATGGCACCTGGGGCCAGGGTTTGATGGCCATGGTGGGGGCTGGGTTGCTGGTTGGCCTCATGACCTTAAAGATCTTTTCTAACTGCAACAATTCTATGATTTCTTGACCATGGGTATCCTTCACTCTTTCCCAGACACATCTCCCAGCAGACAGCAGCTACCCTCAACCCCCCAACCACACTTTGACTACAATTCCAAATTGGCTGCTGGAGGCTCCTGGCCTTCCATAACCCAGAGCACAGAAGGAAGCCACTCAGTCTTACCCTGCTCCAAACAGCATTTGCACATTTCCAGATCTAATTTAGAATCACAGAACCCCTGCAGCCTTCCCCCAGTAGTAAATCCAGAGAGTACTTGTACATAGCAACCCAACAGGATGGCACTCAACAAGTCCAAGTGCCAGGTGCTATATTTTGGCCTCAGCAACCCCATGCAGTGCTACAGGCAGGGGTCAGAGTGGCTGGAGAGCAGCCAGGCAGAGAGGGACCGGGGGATAGTGGTTGACAGCAGCTGAACAGGAGCCTGCAGTGTGCCCAGGGGGCCAAGAAGGCCAATGGCATCCTGGCCTGCATCAGGAAGAGTGTGGCCAGCAGGAGCAGGGAGGTCATTGTGCCCTGTGCTCAGCACTGGTTAGGCCACACCTTGAGTCCTGTGTCCAGTTCTGGACTCCTCAGGTTAGGAAGGACATTGAGAGACTTGAAGGTGTCCAGAGAAGGGCAACAAAGCTGGGGAGGGGTCTGGAGCACAGCCCTGTGAGGAGAGGCTGAGGGAGCTGGGGTTGCTTAGCCTGGAGAAGAGGAGGCTCAGGGGAGACCTTCTTGCTCTCTCCAACTCCCTGAAGGGAGGTTGGAGCCAGGTGGGGGTTGGGCTCTTCTCCCAGGCACCCAGCAGCAGAACAAGAGGACACAGTCTCAGGCTGTGCCAGGGGAGGTTTAGGCTGGAGGGTGAGGAGAAAGTTCTTCTCTGAGAGTCATTTGTCATTGGGATGTGCTGCCCAGGGGAGGTGGTGGAGTCCCCATCCCTGGAGGTGCTCAAGAGGGGATTGGATGTGGCACTTGGTGCCATGGTTTAGTCATGAGGTCTGTGGTGACAGCTTGGACTGGATGACCCTCGAGGTCTCTTCCAACCTTGGTGATACTGTGATCTCTCTTTGCTTTCAGGCCTCTCCCATCCTCTGCCTCAGCAGAGCATTAACTGTGCTGATAGCATCTGGCCCAGGAGGCTGAAGCAGCTGATGGGAGATTTAGCTCCTATCAAACACTTGTGAAGTGATGGAGAGACAAACAAAGGCCACCCTAAACACAGGACCTTGTGGCTCCTGATGGGTCTTAGGGGGGGGCAGAAGGAAGCACATCCTTAAGCACAAAGCAACTCCACATCCCACAGTGAGTCCTGAAGTGCCCTGATTTGGAAGCTTCTTTGGGTGGAAAGCTGCTTACTCTGCAAAGCTAAGCCTGCCTCCCACTTCCACCCTGTTGGGGCACTAGCTGCAGATCTCCAGCCACCAGCACCATAAAAGTAAGTAATTGCAGTAATAAGGCAGAGGGTTTGGGAGCAGCAGGGAGGGAAGAAGCTGAGATAAATGTGCAGGAAGAGTGCTGGAAAGTTCTGCAGGGAAGCCTCAGCCACCTGCTGACTGCAAGCCAGAGGAACCCCTTCAGAGGCAGGCAGGCAGCCAGCAAGTGCAAGATGAGCTGAAGGTCTCCTGCACTCTCCAGACCTTAACTCTTGCTTTCATTACTGTCCTAACCACCACCTTACACAGGCAGGCAGGAATCCTTCCACCCAGAAACATGTGCAGGAGCCAGTGCACAAAATCTAACAGGAAGGTAGGTTCAGACCTTGAGATAGCCCCTTCACCACAGCAGTCATCATCACTCCCAACTAACAGCCTCCCCCACTGCTAAGGACATCACTCCCCACTGCTCACAGGGGCTAAGCAACCCCAGGCAG